>NW_028274811.1:53522741-53836270 GCF_037043125.1 Eumetopias jubatus | reverse complement strand
ATCACTTAGCTCATACATGTAGAAATGTTCTAGAAAGGTTAAAAGCATTGTAAAGGTACAAAGGGGCACTGCTTTCTTGATGGCTTTCCCTAGAGCTCTGAGCCACAGTTTGGGAATGTTTGGGGTCCCTTTTGCCATAAAATTCAGCATGTTTTTTACAATGAAGAAAGGTTCATGAACCTAGTGGTAACACAGAGCACGTTTCTGGTTCCTTCTGTATTGCTGCCTCTTCTGTAGTTCAATAACATTTTCCTTGTCATTCATGTCTCTGCCTATAACTATGAACTGAATCAACAGCAGATACATAGAAGATGAAAAAGCACATGGTGCCACTTTGGGGACCTCCACCTCCATTCAAATCCTGGCCTTGGGAAAGGTGCTGTTCAACTCCTTTATTAGCGGTAGGAGTTGGGGCAGTTGTGTGTATACTACCTCTAGTGGTCCTTGAGGGAAGCTGATAGAGATACCCACTTCCTTGACACATTAGGATTGGGTCAGACAAGAAAGCTGTCGGTCTTAGAAATAGGAGGAAGCAATATTACATCTGATTTGCCAAATCCAGTATCTTTTCATTTCATTGAAAATAAAAGAGCTGCCATATAGGTAGATATATGTACTCCATCAAATTGTCACTCCTTTCTTTTGTTCTTCATGATTTACTTGTAATGTCCTAACATCTTTCGTTTATTTTTTTATCCATTCCAGCAAGGCCTGTTCTTTCTCCCTCCACATTCTTGTGTCTTCCACTTCTCTGTCCTATAAAATGTAATCCTGGGTCAAGCTCTAACCTGCTTTCTTTTTTTATTTCTGGTGTCCATATTCAAATTTTGTTTATACCAATCTTCAAAGAAGAAAAAATATTATTAATGGATTTCAAATCAGAATCCTGCTTTCATTTCAAAATTCTAATCAGTGGTTTCAAATAAGGTATTTGACCTTAGTTAAATTCATTAATGTCATAGATTTGAAGTCATATTCTTGGTTTTCCTAATAGAACCAAGCTCTTTTTTAATTAAGACACTAGATATTGCTTGTATTTTACAAGTTACATATATGGCTCCTTGGATTAACAATTCCCAGTGGTAAAATAAAAGCGTGGACGTTATTATCTACTTATTTTATAACTCTGAGACATCTGTCCAAATAAACTTTCTTTATCGAGGTGATAAAGCAACATGACTCATACATTCTGACATTCATCAGTAGGTCCACTATCATTTACTAGATTATAAATTAGAAGAGGAATAAAATGGTTATCCAATCTCCCCACTCCTAATGGCTCAGTCCTGTTCTTGATGCCACATATTTCAAGGATAGACCAGACTGTTTATACAATTTGGTTCCAACCTAATTTTCCAGCCTTGGTATCACTAATCCCTAAAAAAAACCCTACATTTATGGAATTATCGTTCCTGGCTCATTCAGTTTGTATAACAAGTATTAATTGTATTTCCTCTGTAAACAGGGCCCTGCTCTTGCCCTAGGAATTCATTCCTTTCCCTTTAAGTGTTTGCCAAATATTAAGTGTCCAACTCCATGATCCCATTTCACATCACTGCAGCCAGTAAAAATCCTCTGACTTGCACAGGAGTAGCATTTAGTTTGCATCACTCAGGATACATTGGTCACATGTGGCCTAGCTTTGTGATAATATCAAATTGTGAGATTATCTGCATTTTGAGTAAACCTTTTCTAATAAAACAATAATTAGCAAAGGGCCTTAAAAAGTACCCTACATGTAATAAGTGTTCAATAATTGCCTGTTAAATAAATGAGTACCTGCAACACTTCTTCCATGAAGTCTTGTTGCTCTCTTTCTTTAACTTTTTTTATCATTATGTTAATCACCATACATCACATCATTAGTTTTTGATGTAGTGTTCCATGATTCATTGTTTGTGCATAACACCCAGTGCTCCACACAGAACGTGCCCTCTTTAATACCCATCACCAGGCTAACCCATCCCCCCACCCCCCTCCCTTCCAGAACCCTCAGTTTGTTTTTCAGAGTCCATCGTCTCTCATGGTTCGTCTCCCCCTCCGATTTACTCCCCTTCATTCATCCCCTCCTGCTATCTTCTCTTTTTTTCTTAACATATATTGCATTGTTTCAGAGGTACAGATCTGTGATTCAACAGTCTTGCACAATTCACAGCGCTCACCATAGCACATACCCTACCCAATGTCTATCACCCAGCCACCCCATCCCTCCCACCCCCCACCACTCCAGCACCCCTCAGTTTGTTTCCTGAGATTAAGAATTCCTCATATCGGTGAGGTCATATGATACATGTCTTTCTCTGATTGACTTATTTCACTGAGCATAACACCCTCCACTTCCATCCACGTCGTTGCAAATGGCAAGATCTCATTCCTTTTGATGGCTGCATAATATTCCATCGTGTATATATATACCACTTCTTCTTTATCCATTCATCTGTCGATGGACATCTTGGCTCTTTCCACAGTTTGGCCATTGTGGACATTGCTGCTATAAACATTGGGGTGCACGTACCCCTTCGGATCCCTACATTTGTATCTTTGTGGTAAATACCCAGTAGTGCAATGGCTGGATCGTATGGTAGCTCTATTTTCAACTGTTTGAGGAACCTCCCTACTGTTTTCCAGAGTGGTTGCACCAGCTTGCATTCCCACCAACAGTGTAGGAGGGCTCCCCTTTCTCCGCATCCCCGCCAACATCTGTCGTTTCCTGACTTGTTAATTTTAGCCATTCTGACTGGTGGGAGGTGGTATCTCATTGAGGTTTTGATTTGGATTTCCCTGATGCCGAGCAACGTTGAGCACTTTTTCATGTGTCTGTTGGCCATTTGGATGTCTTCTCTGGAAAAATGTCTGTTCATGTCTTCTGCCCATTTCTTGATTGGATCATTTGTTCTTTGGGTGTTGAGTTTGATAAGTTCTTTATAGATTTTGATACTAGCCCTTTATCTGATATGTCATTTGCAAATATCTTCTCCCATTCTGTCAGTTGTCTTTTGGTTTTGTGGACTGTTTCTTTTGCTGTGCAAAAGCTTTTGATCTTGATGAAATCCCAATAGTTCATTTTTGCCCTTGCTTCCCTTGCCTTTGGCGATGTTTCTAGGAAGAAGTTGCTGTGGCTGAGGTCGAAGAGGTTGCTGCCTGTGTTCTCCTTTAGGATTTTGATGGACTCCTGTCTCACGTTTAGGTCTTTCAACCATTTGGAGTCTTATTTTTGTGTGTGGTGTAAGGAAGTGGTCCAGTTTCATTCTTCTGCATGTGGCTGTCCAATTTTCCCAACACCATTTGTTGAAGAGACTTTTTTCCATTGGACATTCTTTCCTGCTTTGTCAAAGATTAGTTGACCATAGAGTTGAGGGTCCATTTCTGGGCTCTCTATTCTGTTCCATTGATCTATGTGTCTGTTTTTGTGCCAGTACCATACTGTCTTGATGATGACAGCTTTGTAACAGAGCTGGAAGTCCGGAATTGTGATGCTGCCAGCTTTGCTTTTCTTTTTCAAGATTCCTCTGGCTATTCGGGGTCTCTTCTGGTTCCATACAAATTTTAGGATTATTTGTTCCATTTCTTTGAAAAAAGTGGATGGTATTTTGATGGGGATTGCACTGAATGTGTAGATTGCTCTAGGTAGCACTGACATCTCCACAATGTTTCTTCTTCCAATCCATGAGCACGGAACGTTTTTCCATTTCTTTGTGTCTTCCTCAGTTTCTTTCATGAGTATTTTATAGTTTTCTGAGTACAGATCCTTTGCCTCTTTGGTTAGATTTATTCCTAGGTATCTTACGGTTTTGGGTGCAATTGTAAGTGGGATCGACTCCTTCATGTCTCTCTCTTCTGTCTTGTTGCTGGTGTATAGGAATGCCACTGATTTCTGTGCATTGATTTTATATCCTGCCACTTTACTGAATTCCTGTATGAGTTCTAGCAGTTTTGGGGTGGAGTCTTTTGGGTTTTCCACATAAAGTATCATATCATCTGCAAAGAGTGAGAGTTTGACTTCCTCTTTGCCCATCTGGATGCCTTTGATTTCTTTTTGTTGTCTGATTGCTGTGGCTAGGACTTCTAACACTATGTTGAATAGCAGTGGTGAGAGTGGACATCCCTGCCGCGTTCCTGACCTTAGGGGGAAAGCTCTCAGCTTTTGCCCATCGAGAATGATATTCGCTGTAGGTTTTTCATAGATGGCTTTTATGATATTGGGGTATGTACCCTCTATCCGTATACTCTGAAGAGTTTTGATCAAGAAGGGATGCTGCACTTTGTCAAATGCTTTTTCTGCATCTATTGAGAGGATCCTATGATTCTTGTTCTTTCTTTTGTTAATGTATTGTATCACGTTGATTGATTTGCGGGTGTTGAACCAACCTTGCAGCCCAGGGATAAATCCCACTTGGTCATGGTGAATAATCCTTTTAATGTACTCTTGGATCCTATTGGCTAGTATTTTGGTGAGAATTTTTGCATCCATGTGCATCAAGGATATTGGTCTGTAATTCTCCTTTTTGATGGGGTCTGTGTCTGGTTTTGGGATCAAGGTAATGGTGGCCTCATAAAATGAGTTTGGAAGTTTTCCTTCCATTTCTATTTTTTGGAACAGTTTCAGGAGAATAGGTATTAATTCTTCTTTAAATGTTTGGTAGAATTCCCCTGGGAAGCCATCTGGCCCTGCGCTTTTGTTTGTTGGGAGATTTTTGATGACTGCTTTAGTTTCCTTAGTGGTTATAGGTCTGTTCAGGGTTTCTGTTTCTTCCTGGTTCAATTTTAGTAGTTGATACATCTCTAGGAATGCATCCATTTCTTCCAGATTATCTAATTTGCTGGCATAGAGTTGCTCGTAGTATGTTCTTTACAATTGTTTGTATTTCTTTGGTGTTGGTTGTGATCTCTCCTCTTTCATTCATGATTTTGTTGATTTGGGTCGTTTCTCTTTTCTTTTTGATAAGTCTGGCCAGGGGTTTATCAGTCTTGTTAATTCTTTCAAAGAACCAGCTCCTAGTTTCGTTGATCTGTTCTACTGTTCTTTTGGTTTCTATTTCATTGATTTCTGCTCTGATCTTTTTATTTCTCTTCTCCTGCTGGGTTTAGGCTTTATTTGCTGTTTTTACTCTAGCTCCTTTAGGTGTAGGGTTAGGTTGTGTATTTGAGATCTTTCTTGTTTCTTGAGAAAGGCTTGTATTGCTATATACTTTCCTCTTAGGACTGCCTTGGCTGCATCCCAAAGATTTTGAACAGTTGTGTTTTTGTTTTCATTGGTTTCCATGAACTTTTTTAATTCTTCTTTAGTTTCCTGGTTGACCCATTCATTCTTTAGTAGGATGCTCTTTAGCCTCCATGTATTTGAGTTCCTTCCGACTTTCCTCTTGTGATTGAGTTCTAGTTTCAAAGCATGGTGGTCTGAAAATATGCAGGGAATAATCCCAATCTTTTCGTACCGGTTGAGACCTGATTTGTGACCTAGGATGTGATCTATTCGGAGAATGTTCCATGGGCACTAGAGAAGAATGTGTATTCCGTTGCTTTGGGATGGAATGTTCTGAATATGTCTGTGAAGTCCATTTGGTCCAGTGTGTCATTTAAAGTCCTTATTTCCTTGTTGATCTTTTGCTTAGATGATCTGTCCATTTCAGTGAGAGCGGTGTGAATGTCCCCACTATTATTGTATTGTTGTCAATGTGTTTCTTTGCTTTTGTTATTAACTGGCCTATATAATTGGCTGCTCCCATGTTCGGGGCATAGATATTTACAATTGTTAGATCTTCTTGTTGGATAGACCCTTTAAGTAGGATATAGTGTCCTTCCTCATCTCTTATTACAGTCTTTGGTTTAAAATCTCATTTGTCTGATATAAGGATTGCCACCCCAGCTTTCTTTTGGTGTCCATTAGCATGGTAAATGGTTTTCCACCCCCTCACTTGCAATGTGGGGGTGTCTTTGGGTCTAAAATGAGTCTCTTACAGACAGCATATCGATGGGTCTTGTTTTTTAATCCAATCTGATAGCCTGTGTCTTTTGATTGGGGCATTTAGCCCATTTACATTCAGGGTAACTATTGAAAGATATGAATTTAGTGCCATTGTTTTGCCTGTAAGGAGACTGTTACTGTATATTGTCTGTATTCCTTTCTGGTCTATGCTGCTTTTAGGCTCTCTCTTTGCTTAGAGGACCCCTTTCCGTATTTCTTGTAGGGCTGGTTTCATGTTTGCAAATTCCTTTAGTGTTTGTTTGTCCTGGAAGCTTTTTATCTCTCCTTCTATTTTCAATGACAGCCTAGCTGGATATAGTATTCTTGGCTGCATATTTTTCTCGTTTAGTGCTCTGAAGATATCATGCCAGCCCTTTCTGGCCTGCCAGGTCTCTGTGGATAGGTCTGTTGCCAATCTAATGTTTCTACCATTATAGGTTACATATCTCTTCTCCCGAGCTGCTTTCAAGATTTTCTCTTTGTCTCTGAGACTCGTAAGTTTTACTATTAGATGTCGGGGTGTTGACCTATTTTTACTGATTTTGAGAGGGGTTCTCTGTGCCTCCTGGATTTTGATGCCTGTTTCCTTCCCCACATTAGGGAGGTTCTCTGCTATAATTTGCTCCAATATACCTTGTGCCCCTCTCTCTCTTTCTTCTTCTTCTGGGATCCCAATTATTCTAATGTTGTTTCGTCTTATCGTATCGCTTATCTCTCGAATTCTGCCCTCGTGATCCAGTAGTTGTTTATCTCTCTCTTTCTCAGCTTCTTTGTTTTCCATCATTTGGTCTTCTATATCGCTAATTCTCTCTTCTGCCTCATTTATCCTAGCAGTTAGAGCCCCCATTTTTGATTGCACCTCATGAATAGCCTTTTTGATTTCGATTTGGTTAGATTTTAGTTCTTTTATTTCTCCAGGAAGGGTGTCTCTAATAACTTCCACGCTTTTTTCAAGCCCAGCTGGTATCTTTAAAATCATGATTCTGAACTCTAGGTCCGACATCATACTAATGTCCGTATTGAGTAGGTCCCTGGCAGACGGTACTACCTCTTGTTCTGTTTGTTGAGGTGATTTTTTTTTCGTCTTGTCATTTTGTCCAGAGGAGAATAGATGAATGAGAGAACAAAATGCTAACAGGTTAACAACGTCCCCAGCAAATACACTCTAAACAAATCAGAAAAGACCTGAAATCAGGGGAAAAGAAAGAGAAAAAAAAGAAAAAGAAAAAGATAAAAACAAAAAAAAACAGAATATGATCAGATATGATCAGGCTGGTGCATAGATCGATCGGTGCCACACACTAGATTTTGGGGGTATTTTGGTCTGTTAGAAGAAAGTGCCTCCTAAAATTTTAAAGAAAGAAAGACTTATATATTTACAAAATCAGGGTTGAATCGATGAAGGGATGGAAGATGACTTCAGTAAGTGGTCACTTTTCTGTTCAGAGAGTTGTTGCTATTCTTTTCTTCGATCTCCTGTTGAGTTTGTAGGTGTTCAGAATGGTTTGATTCCTATTCAGCTGAATTCCTGAGACCAGACGAAATCCAGGTCTCGTACTCCTCCGCCATCTTGTTCCGCCCCCCGTAGTAATTTTCTTGTAAATTCAGTCCGTATAGAAGTACAGAGAAGTAAAAATCACCTGAATTCTCATGACCAAGAGCTAGTTTTCCACTGTTTATTTAACCAATCCTCTGGTCATTTAACTAATCTCCTAATACCGGGCATATTTTACTTTTAAAAACAAAAGTATAGCTAATTTTCTTGACCTATGTACAAATTTTTCCTTAGGATAAATTCTTTCCAAAAAGTACCAATTAAAATTTGTTGAGAATATCTGTTGCTATGAGAATGAATGCTGCTGAACTTTTAATCATCCTCTAGATGACAGGCAAAAAGTATTTCATTATGTTATTTATTTGCATATTTTACTTAGTGGTAAGGCTGAACATCTTTTCATATGCTTACTGGGTATTTGCCTTCCTTGTTTCTAGAACTGCCTTTGTAGTTCTTTTCTACTGAATGTTTACCTTCCTATTTTACTTATAATTTAGAACTAATTACTAAGTTTATTAATAAACAACTAATGTTTTAATTACTTTTTTTAAAGATTTATTTATTTATTTATTTATTTGACAGAGAGAGAGAGACAGCAAGAGAGGGAACACAAGCAGGGGGAGTCGGAGAGGGAGAAGCAGACCTCCTGCTGAGCAGGGACCCCCCCCCCCGATGCAGGGCTCGATCCCAGGACCCTGGGATCATGACCTGAACCGAAGGCAGATGCTTAACAACTTAGCCACTGAGGCACCCCTAATTACTCCTATTTTTTGCATCATATTACTTAGATTAAGGAATTTTATATTTTACTTTTTAAACATTCTTATGAACAAATCTCTTGTCTTTTACTGTATGATTTTAGATATTTATGTCATGTTCAGAAAGGTCTCTATGTGTCAAGATTACAAGCATTTGCCTATTATATTTTCACATACTAAGATGGTTTCAGTTTTTAAATTTAAATCTTTAGTCACTTGGAATCCATTCTGGTATGAGGATACAGGAAAGCCTGAAGAGTATCTTCCCATTACATATTTCTTATGTTACATGTCCAGTCCTCGAGGCACTGATTTTTATTTTCCCTACTGCTTTATTTCTCCTTTCTATCTACTGACTCCTAATTTTAAGATAATCACACATATGTTTTTGACTGTGTTCTGAGTGAAACAAGGCTCCGCTTACAACATATATCATAGAGAGAAAAGTTTATCACAATATAATTAGAAAGGGATTATATCCTGCTCCTTATCCTACAGTCTTTTTAAAAAAATCTTTTTGTGCTAAAAACAGTACAGAGATAAAATGGCTGGCCAATGAGAGAAAGTGTAAAATCACTACATAATAAAATATGTATCAGATATAAAAGAATCTCATCTAACAGTGAAGTACTCAAGTAGTCAAAGTGTTATTACAAGTAATTAGATGGTTCAAAATATATATGGAATACTGAGCCGGTGTTTCCAGGGCAACAAAACAACCAAGTTTCATAGTACTTTCTACAATAATTAACTAAATCATTTACATTTAAGTGGCACCTTCCCCATGCTTCTAAAGATTGCTACATTGGTGTGATTAAAATGTGATCAGGAGATGGGATCGGGAGCAAGATGGCGGAGGAGTAGGAGACCTAAATTTCGTCTGGCCCCAGGAATTCAGCTAGATAGTTATCAAACCATTCTGGACACCTACAAACACAACAGGAGAACGAAGAAAAGAATAACAGCAATTCTATGAACAGAAAAGCAACCATTTTCTGGAAGAGTATATTTTTTCTGGGGTCATTGTTACTCTTTTAGCATTTTGTTCTCTTATTCATCTATTCTTCTCTGGACAAAATGACAAAACAGAAAAACTCAAAAAACTTCAAAAAAAAGAACATGAGGTAGTACTGACTGCCAGGGACCTAATCAAAATGGACATTAGTAAGATGTCGGAACTAGAGTTCAGAATGATGATTATAAAGACACTAGCTGGGCTTAAAAAAAGCAGAGAAGATACTAGAGAATCCCTTTCTGGAGAATTAAAAGAACTAAAATCTAACCAAGTTGAAATAAAAAAGGCTATTAATGAGATGCAATAAAACATGAAGGCTCTAACTGCTAGGATAAATGAGGCAGATGTAGTCCATAGGCCCTGGTTTGCCAACCTATCGGGACTTCATCAAGATAAAAAGTTTTTGCACAGCAAAGGAAACAGTCAACAAAACCAAAAGCAACTGACAGAATGGGAGAAGATATATGCAAATGACATATCAGATAAATGGCTAGTATCCAAAATATGTAAAGAACTTACCAAACTCAACACCCAAAGAACAAGTAATCCAATCAAGAAATGGGCAGAAGACAGGAACAGACACATTTCTGCAAAGAAGACATCCAAATGGCCAACAGACACATGAAAAAGTGATCAACAGCAATTGGCATCAGGGAAATACAAATCAAAATCTCAACGAGATACACCTCACACCAGTCAAAATGGCTACGATTAACAAGTCAGGAAACGACAGATGCTGGCGAGGCTGCAGAGAAAGGGGAACCCTCCTACACTGTTGGTGGGAATGCAAGCTGGTGCAGCCACTCTGGAAAACAGTATGGAGGTTTCTCAAAAAGTTGAAAACAGAGCTACCCTACAACTCAGCAATTGCACTACTGAGTGTTTACCCCAAAGATACAAGCGTAGTGATCCGAAGGGGCACGTGCACCCCAATGTTTACAGCAGCAATGTCCACAACAGCCAAACTATGGAAAGAGCCTAGATGTCCATCAACAGATTAATGGATAAAGAAGATGTGGTATATATATACAATTGAGTATTATGCAGCTATCAAAAAAAATGAAATCTTGCCATTTGCAATGATGTGGATGGAACTAGAGGGTATTATGCTAAGCGAAATAAGTCAATCAGAGAGACAAGTGTCACATGATCTCACTGATATGATCAATTTGAGAAACAAGACAGAGGATCATAGGGGAAGGGAGGGAAAAATGAAGCAAGATGAAACCAGAGAGGGAGACAAGCCAAAAGAGACTCTTAATCTCAGGAAACAAACAGTGTTGCTGGAGTGGAGGAGGGTGGGAAGGACGGGGTACTGGGTGATGGACATTGGGGAGCGTATGTGCTATGGTGAGCGTGTGAATTGTGTAAGACTGATGAATCACAGACCTGTAACCCTGAAACAAATAATACATTATATGTTAATAAAAAAATGTGATCAGAAAACTGTAACTTAAAAATATGTGTCTTCAGCTGCTATACAATCATGGGGGGAGAAAAAAAACCCCAAAGCAAAAAACTTTGCATTCTGGAGGCTGCACTCCATTTTTATACTAGATTATGCAAGAATAACAACAGTAGAAAAACTGAAAAACAAAACAAAACACTTTTTGGCAGCAATAGCTCTGATACTCATGTAGTATTTATGAGTATTATGAGAGAAGTGCTGATATGTAGTATCCCTATCATGAAGCAAAACAAGGATTAGTCATAATTATCCACAATTTCTTTCTTGTCCATTGCCCATTACCCCACACTTCACCACCGCCTTAAGACAAACATAACACAGATTTCATTTGTAGGCCAGTTTCCAACTGTTGGCAGTGGTCAGTATATCGCTGTGTTGAGAAGGAGTCTAAGGCTCAGTCACAACAGCTGAAATGCATCCATGATCAAAGAGTAATGTCTGTCAAGAGTAGAGAACAATTAGATAAGTACAAATATATTATCTGCCATACCTACAAAAAAACACCACTCTCCTCTGCTCCTAAAATCCTTCCATTCATTAAGTTCAAACACATACACCCATGCATGCTACACTCACTAAGTTCTATTTGGGAAAACTGGTATGGCATAATGGTTAAAAAATTGGGCTTTAATTCTCTGGCCTAGCTTTGACTCCATGGTCAGCTACTTCGTACCTAGCTGTGGGGAATTTTAGGCAAGCTACTTACTTTTTTCTGATTCTTGATATCCTTATCTACAAAATGAGGAAAATAAAAGTTCCACTTTAAAGGTTTTATGGCAACTCAATCCATAACATGCGATCATGTGGTCAGTACTCAGGGCTGTTGCTACTATCACCTCTATTAAGTTACCATTTTTGTGGGGCTTGTTATCTTGTAGCATCCTCTCCCCCCTCACCAAAAAATACCCACACCAATAAGCAAACTCAGAAAAAGCATTCCAAAGCTCAGCAATAACAATGCAGCAAACAGTAAATACTCACTGGATACTAGGCTTTGCTGAATGCTAGAGACACAAAAACAAATAGACAAAGCCACCCCTGGACTGCTGTTGCATACTCCATTAGAAGAAAACCAAGTGTTACATGAAAATCTACACTCTAGTCAACATTAATGAACAAATTCTCCATAAGGAACAAGGGTAATGAAAGCAAGTGGATGGAAGAAAAGGAGAGCGCTCCAACCTACTGACGGAAGGGGGAATGTACTCTTCATAGGAATTCTCCCAGGAATAAAGTGACAGGCCTTCACGCCTGCCTCTCATAACCTGTGTGGTGGGGTGGCAGGCTTTTATGCCTGTTTCTGTACCCGTGTGATGGTGAATTTTATGTGTCAACTTGATTGGGCCACACAGGGTATTCAGATATTTGGGTAACATTATTTTGGTATGTCTGTGCAGGTGTTCCTGGATAAGACTAACATTTGAATCAGCAGACCAAAAAAAAAGACTGCCCTCCTCAGTGTAGGCGGGTCTTAACCAATCTGTTAAAATCCTGAATAGAACAAAAAAGGCTGAGTGAGAGAAGATTCTCTCTTTCCTAACTATCTTTGAGCTGGAACATCAGTTTTCTCTTGCCTTTGGACTCAGACTGGAACTAAACCATTGGCTCTCCTGGGTTTTCAGCTTGCTGGCCCAGCCTGCAGATCTTGTCACTTCCCAGCCTGCATAACCACATGAGCCAACTCTTTACAGCAAAACAATTTCTCAGTCTCTCTCCCTCTCTTGATATATATATATATAACATGATAGGATATATATATCATATATATATGATAGGACATAAATAATAAATATAAATAATAGGGCATTTTATTAATCAGAACCAACAGGAGATACACACACACAATAATATGGATGAACCTTGAAAACATTTATGTGTGCGTGTGTGTGTGTGTGTGTGTGTGTGTGTGTGTGTGTGTGTGTATATATATCTCCTAATCTCTGGAGAATTCAGACTAATAGAATCTGTAAGTACTGACTGAAACCGCTATTTGGTTCAATAATTTTCATGACTGGGTTCACCACATACCCCACCCCCACAAAGAAAACAAAGTTAAGGTTTCTGCCCTTTGGCTACAAGGTACCAAGTTTCATGGTATGAAAAGCACTCTGGTTTGCAATGCCTCTTAAAACAAAACATTTCTCCCTGATCATCTCCTAGGGCTTTTCTCTATCAGTAAAACAGTGAATTTAGCACATTAGACCATAAGGTCTTTGAGGGCAGGCACTCTTCAGTATTTTTGACAGTATCCAGTTTGTGCATAATTGGAACATGAACTCAAAATGGATCAGTGATCTAAATATAAAACCTAAACCCATTAAACTCTTAGAAGAAAACATGGGGTAAATCTTCATGACACTGGATTTAGCAATGGATTTTTACATATAATTAAAAGAATGAGTAACAAAAGAAAAAAACCCAGGTAATTGGAAATCATCAAAATCAAACTCCTGTGCATTAAAGGGCACTACCAAGAAGGCAAAAAGACAACCTTCGTTGTGGGAGAAAATATTTACAAATCATATATTAATAAGGGTCTATTAATAAGAATATATAAAGAACTCTTACAATTCAACAAAGAACCTATTTAAAAAATTGCAAAGCAGTTCAATAGACATTCCTCTAAAGATATACAAATGACAAAAAAAACATATGAAAAGATGATTAACATTAGTCATTAAGGAAACGCAAATCAAAATCACAATGGGATAATACTTCATACCCACTAGAAGCACAATTATAGAAAAATGGAAAGCTGGTGAGGATGTGGAAAAAATGGAACCTTTGTACATTGCTGGTGGGAAAGTAAAAAGGTTTACCCACTGTGTAAAATTTGGCAGAGTTTGGCAGTTCCTCAAAAAGCTAAACAGAGGGAAGCCTGGGTCGCTCAGTCAGTAGAGCATCCAACTCTTAATTTCGGCTCTGGTCATGATCTCAGGGTCCTGGGATCGAGCCATAGGGCAGGCTCCGAGCATTGACAGGGAGTCTGCTTAAGGATTCTCTCCCTCTCCCTCTGCCTCTCTTCCTGCTCACACATGTGCTTTCTCTCTCTCAAATAAATAAATCTTAAAAAAAAAAAAGCTAAACAGAATTACCACATGATCCAGCAATTCTACTCCTAGGTTCATACCCAAAAGAACTGAAAGCAGATACTCAAATACAGGTACACATATATTTATAATGGCACTATTCATAGTAGCCAAAAGGTGGAAACAACATAACTGCAATCAACAGATGAATGGACAAACAACTGTAGTATATTCTTACAATGGAATATTGTTCAGCCACAAAAAGGACTGAAGTGTTGATATATGCTGTAATATGGATGAACCTTGAAAACATTATTCTAAGTGAAAGAAGTCAGATACAAAAGGTCACATACTGTATGATTCTATTTATATGAAATATAAAGAATAGGTAAATCCACAGACATGAGAAGTATAGTTGCCCGGGGTTGGAGAGAAGAAGAACAACTGCTTCATGAGTATAGGGTTTCCTTTGGGGGTGATGAAAATGTTTTGGAACTAGACAGAGGTGGTTATTGCACAAAACTGAATATACTCAATGTCACTGAATTCTTCACTTTGCTTAATTTTTTAAAAAAATAATGTTTATTTTTGTTATATAAATTTCATTAAAAAAAAAGATATGGTGTGTGCTGGGTTGAATGGTGTGTGTCCCTCCCCCCCATACAATGAAATCCTAATCTCCAGTACCTGTGAATGTGACCTTATTTGGAAATAGGGCCCTTGCAAATGTCATCAAGTTAAGATGAGGTCATTAGGGGAGCCTTAGTCTATTACAACTGATGTCCTTAGACAGACAGATAGAAAGACGTAGACACACAGAAAGGTATGTGATTGGAGTGATATATCTAAAAGCCAACTCCAACGATTAATGAAAACATTAGAAGCTAAGAGAAACGCATGGAACAGATTCTCCCTTAGAATCTCTAGACAGACCATGGCCCCTACTGACACTTTCATCTCAGACTTCTAGTCAGAACTGTTAGAAAATAAATTTCTGTCATTTGAAGCTACCTAGTTTGTGGTACTTTGTTATAGCAGCCCTATGAAACTAACACATAATGGACAAGCAGGTAGTGGGCTTAGAGAAGGAAATAAGGATAAAGCTGGAAGGGAACTAGATTGTGAAGAGAGCCCAAACAGGAAATTCAGAGTATCTCTATGGGGAGAACTGGAAAAAAATGCTTAAGATAGCAACAAGACGGTGATGGGCAAGATGGCCAGAGGAGTAGGAGACCTGGATTTAGTCTGGTCTCAGGAATTCAGCTGGATAGGGATCAAACCATTCTGAACACCTACAAACTCAACAGGAGATCGAAGAAAAGAATAGCAACACATCTCTGAACAGAAAAGCGGCCACTTTCTGGAAGGTAGGACGTGCGGAGAAGCGAATCCGAGGAGATGTTCGGGAGGATAGACGGCGGGGAGGGGGCCTCCGTCAGCCCCTTCTGGCAAGTGATAGAGCGGAGCACAAAATCAGAACTTTTAGAAGTCGGCTCTGCTGAGGGACGTAGCTCCAGTGGCTAAGCGGGGGGTGGAACCCTCGCAGGACAGTGTGGTCTCAGGACCCTCGGGGTCACAGAAAGACCGGGGGTGCCTGAGTGCGGCAGAGCTCCCAGGTATCGGAGCGGGGAAGCCGGCTGCAGAGATGGAGCCGAGGCGCGGGCTCTCAGCTCGGGATTGCCATAAACTGTGATCCGCGGCCCAGTCGGGCCACTGCTCCTCCAGCAGGGACCCAACAAGCGGCAGAGCCGGGGAGACTCCCCTTCCTCCCCCGGGAGGAGCGGCACGGAGCGCACCGCGGGGATCTGCTGGGTTTGGAAACTCCACACGGGGTCAGGTGCCAGAGATAGAAACGCTGGGTCACAGGCCGGGTGAGCACGGAGTGCGTCCGGAGACCGGGGACACGGGAGAGACTGACTGCTTTTCTCTGGGGGCGCACTGAGGAGCGGGGGCCCCCGAGTTGTTGGCTCCTCCCAGGCTGAGATTGGGAGGCCACCACTTTCACTTTCATCCTCCAAAGCTGTACGGAAACCTTACAGGGAACAAAAGCTCCCCAGAGCAAACCCAAGCAGATTGCTTAGCCCGCCCAGCAAGGGCAGGGCAATTCCGCCTCTGGCAAAGACATTTGGGAACCACGGCAACAAGCCCCTTCCCCAGAAGATCCGCACAAACAGCCAGCAAGCCAAGACCAAGTTTACCGATCAATGAGAACGGGAGAACTCCAGTGCTAGGGGAATACTTGCATATAGAATTCATGGCTTTTTTACCATGATTCATTAGTCTTTCAAAGTTAATTTTTGTAACTGTTTTTTTTTTGAATTTTTCTTTTTCCCTTTTTCAACCAACATCTTATCAGTCCCTTTTTTAAAAAAACATTTTTATTTTTCATGTTTAGAGTCACATTCTATCCCTCATAGTAGTTACCCTTATTTTTAGCATATAAGTTGTTCTCTCTTTAAAATTTTGAGATACAGTTTCTTCTAACATATGAAAATATACCCTAAAACTCTAGTATATGGCTTTTTTCCACTCTCCTGCCTGATCACATTCTCTCCCCTATTTTTTCTTTCTTTCTTTTTTTTAATCCTCTTCTCTTTTTTCAAACACCTTATCAATTCGTTTTTTAAAATTTTTTATAATTTTCATCTTTACAGTCATCTTCCATCCCTTCATCGATTCAACCCTGATTTTGTAAATATATAAGTCTTTCTTTCTTTAAAATTTTAGGAGGCACTTTCTTCTAACAGACCAAAATACCCCCAAAATCTAGTGTGTGGCACCGATCGATCTATGCACCAGCCTGATCATATCTGATCATATTCTGTTTTTTTTTGTTTTTATCTTTTTCTTTTTCTTTTTTTTCTCTTTCTTTTCCCCTGATTTCAGGTCTTTTCTGATTTGTTTAGAGTGTATTTGCTGGGGACGTTGTTAACCTGTTAGCATTTTGTTCTCTCATTCATCTATTCTCCTCTGGACAAAATGACAAGACGAAAAAAAAATCACCTCAACAAACAGAACAAGAGGTAGTACCGTCTGCCAGGGACCTACTCAATACGGACATTAGTATGATGTCGGACCTAGAGTTCAGAATCATGATTTTAAAGATACCAGCTGGGCTTGAAAAAAGCGTGGAAGTTATTAGAGACACCCTTCCTGGAGAAATAAAAGAACTAAAATCTAACCAAATCGAAATCAAAAAGGCTATTCATGAGGTGCAATCAAAAATGGGGGCTCTAACTGCTAGGATAAATGAGGCAGAAGAGAGAATTAGCGATATAGAAGACCAAATGATGGAAAACAAAGAAGCTGAGAAAGAGAGAGATAAACAACTACTGGATCACGAGGGCAGAATTCGAGAGATAAGCGATACGATAAGACGAAACAACATTAGAATAATTGGGATCCCAGAAGAAGAAGAAAGAGAGAGAGGGGCACAAGGTATATTGGAGCAAATTATAGCAGAGAACCTCCCTAATGTGGGGAAGGAAACAGGCATCAAAATCCAGGAGGCACAGAGAACCCCTCTCAAAATCAGTAAAAATAGGTCAACACCCCGACATCTAATAGTAAAACTTACGAGTCTCAGAGACAAAGAGAAAATCTTGAAAGCAGCTCGGGAGAAGAGATATGTAACCTATAATGGTAGAAACATTAGATTGGCAACAGACCTATCCACAGAGACCTGGCAGGCCAGAAAGGGCTGGCATGATATCTTCAGAGCACTAAACGAGAAAAATATGCAGCCAAGAATACTATATCCAGCTAGGCTGTCATTGAAAATAGAAGGAGAGATAAAAAGCTTCCAGGACAAACAAACACTAAAGGAATTTGCAAACATGAAACCAGCCCTACAAGAAATACGGAAAGGGGTCCTCTAAGCAAAGAGAGAGCCTAAAAGCAGCATAGACCAGAAAGGAATACAGACAATATACAGTAACAGTCTCCTTACAGGCAAAACAATGGCACTAAATTCATATCTTTCAATAGTTACCCTGAATGTAAATGGGCTAAATGCCCCAATCAAAAGACACAGGCTATCAGATTGGATTAAAAAACAAGACCCATCGATATGCTGTCTGTAAGAGACTCATTTTAGACCCAAAGACACCCCCACATTGCAAGTGAGGGGGTGGAAAACCATTTACCATGCTAATGGACACCAAAAGAAAGCTGGGGTGGCAATCCTTATATCAGACAAATGAGATTTTAAACCAAAGACTGTAATAAGAGATGAGGAAGGACACTATATCCTACTTAAAGGGTCTATCCAACAAGAAGATCTAACAATTGTAAATATCTATGCCCCGAACATGGGAGCAGCCAATTATATAGGCCAGTTAATAACAAAAGCAAAGAAACACATTGACAACAATACAATAATAGTGGGGACATTCACACCGCTCTCACTGAAATGGACAGATCATCTAAGCAAAAGATCAACAAGGAAATAAGGACTTTAAATGACACACTGGACCAAATGGACTTCACAGACATATTCAGAACATTCCATCCCAAAGCAACGGAATACACATTCTTCTCTAGTGCCCATGGAACATTCTCCGAATAGATCACATCCTAGGTCACAAATCAGGTCTCAACCGGTACGAAAAGATTGGGATTATTCCCTGCATATTTTCAGACCACCATGCTTTGAAACTAGAACTCAATCACAAGAGGAAAGTCGGAAGGAACTCAAATACATGGAGGCTAAAGAGCATCCTACTAAAGAATGAATGGGTCAACCAGGAAACTAAAGAAGAATTAAAAATTTCATGGAAACCAATGAAAACAAAAACACAACTGTTCAAAATCTTTGGGATGCAGCCAAGGCAGTCCTAAGAGGAAAGTATATAGCAATACAAGCCTTTCTCAAGAAACAAGAAAGATCTCAAATACACAACCTAACCCTACACCTAAAGGAGCTAGAGTAAAAACAGCAAATAAAGCCTAAACCCAGCAGGAGAAGAGAAATAAAAAGATCAGAGCAGAAATCAATGAAATAGAAACCAAAAGAACAGTAGAACAGATCAACGAAACTAGGAGCTGGTTCTTTGAAAGAATTAACAAGACTGATAAACCCCTGGCCAGACTTATCAAAAAGAAAAGAGAAACGACCCAAATCAACAAAATCATGAATGAAAGAGGAGAGATCACAACCAACACCAAAGAAATACAAACAATTGTAAAGAACATACTACGAGCAACTCTATGCCAGCAAATTAGATAATCTGGAAGAAATGGATGCATTCCTAGAGATGTATCAACTACTAAAATTGAACCAGGAAGAAACAGAAACCCTGAACAGACCTATAACCACTAAGGAAACTAAAGCAGTCATCAAAAATCTCCCAACAAACAAAAGCGCAGGGCCAGATGGCTTCCCAGGGGAATTCTACCAAACATTTAAAGAAGAATTAATACCTATTCTCCTGAAACTGTTCCAAAAAATAGAAATGGAAGGAAAACTTCCAAACTCATTTTATGAGGCCACCATTACCTTGATCCCAAAACCAGACACAGACCCCATCAAAAAGGAGAATTACAGACCAATATCCTTGATGCACATGGATGCAAAAATTCTCACCAAAATACTAGCCAATAGGATCCAAGAGTACATTAAAAGGATTATTCACCATGACCAAGTGGGATTTATCCCTGGGCTGCAAGGTTGGTTCAACACCCGCAAATCAATCAACGTGATACAATACATTAACAAAAGAAAGAACAAGAATCATAGGATCCTCTCAATAGATGCAGAAAAAGCATTTGACAAAGTGCAGCATCCCTTCTTGATCAAAACTCTTCAGAGTATACGGATAGAGGGTACATACCCCAATATCATAAAAGCCATCTATGAAAAACCTACAGCGAATATCATTCTCGATGGGCAAAAGCTGAGAGCTTTCCCCCTAAGGTCAGGAACGCGGCAGGGATGTCCACTCTCACCACTGCTATTCAACATAGTGTTAGAAGTCCTAGCCACAGCAATCAGACAACAAAAAGAAATCAAAGGCATCCAGATGGGCAAAGAGGAAGTCAAACTCTCACTCTTTGCAGATGATATGATACTTTATGTGGAAAACCCAAAAGACTCCACCCCAAAACTGCTAGAACTCATACAGGAATTCAGTAAAGTGGCAGGATATAAAATCAATGCACAGAAATCAGTGGCATTCCTATACACCAGCAACAAGACAGAAGAGAGAGACATGAAGGAGTCGATCCCACTTACAATTGCACCCAAAACCGTAAGATACCTAGGAATAAATCTAACCAAAGAGGCAAAGGATCTGTACTCAGAAAACTATAAAATACTCATGAAAGAAACTGAGGAAGACACAAAGAAATGGAAAAACGTTCCGTGCTCATGGATTGGAAGAAGAAACATTGTGGAGATGTCAGTGCTACCTAGAGCAATCTACACATTCAGTGCAATCCCCATCAAAATACCATCCACTTTTTTCAAAGAAATGGAACAAATAATCCTAAAATTTGTATGGAACCAGAAGAGACCCCGAATAGCCAGAGGAATCTTGAAAAAGAAAAGCAAAGCTGGCAGCATCACAATTCCGGACTTCCAGCTCTGTTACAAAGCTGTCATCATCAAGACAGTATGGTACTGGCACAAAAACAGACACATAGATCAATGGAACAGAATAGAGAGCCCAGAAATGGACCCTCAACTCTATGGTCAACTAATCTTTGACAAAGCAGGAAAGAATGTCCAATGGAAAAAAGTCTCTTCAACAAATGGTGTTGGGAAAATTGGACAGCCACATGCAGAAGAATGAAACTGGACCACTTCCTTACACCACACACAAAAATAAGACTCCAAATGGTTGAAAGACCTAAACGTGAGACAGGAGTCCATCAAAATCCTAAAGGAGAACACAGGCAGCAACCTCTTCGACCTCAGCCACAGCAACTTCTTCCTAGAAACATCGCCAAAGGCAAGGGAAGCAAGGGCAAAAATGAACTATTGGGATTTCATCAAGATCAAAAGCTTTTGCACAGCAAAAGAAACAGTCCACAAAACCAAAAGACAACTGACAGAATGGGAGAAGATATTTGCAAATGACATATCAGATAAAGGGCTAGTATCAAAATCTATAAAGAACTTATCAAACTCAACACCCAAAGAACAAATGATCCAATCAAGAAATGGGCAGAAGACATGAACAGACATTTTTCCAGAGAAGACATCCAAATGGCCAACAGACACATGAAAAAGTGCTCAACGTTGCTCGGCATCAGGGAAATCCAAATCAAAACCTCAATGAGATACCACCTCCCACCAGTCAGAATGGCTAAAATTAACAAGTCAGGAAACGACAGATGTTGGCGGGGATGCGGAGAAAGGGGAGCCCTCCTACACTGTTGGTGGGAATGCAAGCTGGTGCAACCACTCTGGAAAACAGTAGGGAGGTTCCTCAAACAGTTGAAAATAGAGCTACCATACGATCCAGCCATTGCACTACTGGGTATTTACCACAAAGATACAAATGTAGGGATCCGAAGGGGTACGTGCACCCCAATGTTTATAGCAGCAATGTCCACAATGGCCAAACTGTGGAAAGAGCCAAGATGTCCATCGACAGATGAATGGATAAAGAAGAAGTGGTATATATATACACGATGGAATATTATGCAGCCATCAAAAGGAATGAGATCTTGCCATTTGCAACGACGTGGATGGAAGTGGAGGGTGTTATGCTCAGTGAAATAAGTCAATCAGAGAAAGACATGTATCATATGACCTCACCGATATGAGGAATTCTTAATCTCAGGAAACAAACTGAGGGGTGCTGGAGTGGTGGGGGGTGGGAGGGATGGGGTGGCTGGGTGATAGACATTGGGTAGGGTATGTGCTATGGTGAGCGCTGTGAATTGTGCAAGACTGTTGAATCACAGATCTGTACCTCTGAAACAAATAATGCAATATATGTTAAGAAAAAAAAAAGTTAGCAAGAGGGGAAGAATGAAGGGGAGTAAATCGGAGAGGGAGACGAACCATGAGAGACGATGGACTCTGAAAAACAAACTGAGGGTTCTGGAGGGGAGGCGGTGGGGGGATGGGTTAGCCTGGTGATGGGTATTAAAGAGGGCACGTTCTGTGTGGAGCACTGGGTGTTATGCACAAACAATGAATCATGGAACACTACATCAAAAACTAATGATGTGATGTATGGTGATTAACATAATAAAAAATTAAAAAAGAAAAAATTACTATGTTTATATCAGAAAAGATAGTTTCTTGCAATTAAAGAAAAAGGTTTTCAAATGCAGTCTTGTAAAGAAGCCACTGGAGGAATTAGACTTTTAAACTGGTACAACATAGGCTAAGAGATATTCAGGAGGTCTGGTAGTAGAATTCAGATAATGGAATTTGGGTGATCTTCAGTGATCTTAGATCATTGAAGATTAAGAATACAGAAAGTTTAAACAGAAGTGAAGGGCGGAAGATAAAGTAGGTATTCTTAGTTCTGAATGTGGTGTCTATGAAGAGCCTGTGTGAGACCAAATGGAAATGTCCAGGAAGGAATTGAATTGTGTCTGCAGCTATGGGCCATATTTGGGTTGGAGATATATAGATTCAATGGTTATTTGCTTCTAGGTAAGCTATTTTATTACCTACATTTCTGCCTAATGTCATTTTGGTCAATGAAATCATGAAACAAAATGGTTCATATTCATTCATCCTTGATCCTAGAGACAAAATGTGTTGTCTCCCTTTACTTGCTAAGCCTCTAAAACAAAAAATCAGAACATAGTAGGCTTCTTCATATCACACAGTATACATCAGTGCATTTTTGGAACAGCAGGTCCATTCACTTAAGATTCGTGAGCTTTCCTACCAGCTTCTCTGGTCAGGTTTCTTTGATGTTATCTCTGTTTGAGATGTTGTTCAAAATAATATAATTTACAGAGCTGGAAACTATAAGAGAGAAGGAGTAAAAGATTTTCCCAGAGTCACATAGTCATTTGTAATAGGGTACAGTTATATAAAAATTCCACCAAAATACATTACAATTATAAATAGCATTTGGTGGAAGTAGGGAATCAAAGCCCAAGTTTCATGTACATGGGATACCTTATGGTGGTTGAGTTTCCTTCCTTTCAGTGGTATGTAGATGACATATAGTTGCACATCTATTTTACTTATCTGTTGTACTTATATTTGTATTTCTTTAGAAATCATCTTACGGACTGCCTTTAAATCCTGAGGTTACCAAGAATGGCATATCTGGTTGTTCTGTAGAGGACATAC
The DNA here is from genome assembly GCF_037043125.1 of Eumetopias jubatus. NCBI lineage: Eukaryota > Metazoa > Chordata > Mammalia > Carnivora > Otariidae > Eumetopias > Eumetopias jubatus. The sequence continues at coordinate 53,813,212 of NW_028274811.1, read as the reverse complement.
CACAGCATCTTGTAAGAATAGTATTACCTTCTGATGATGAATGGATGAGTACATTAGACTTCAAGGATTCTCTTAATGTTTTCTGATTATTCTTGAGATCTGATAACAGAGCATGAGTCAGCATAGAGGTGTTGAGTACAGAATTGGTGGGCATTTTATGAGAAAATGAGCATTGCTATAGACTCCTTAAGGTTCACGTAGTCAAATGCCTAAAATCAGAGTACATGGAATAATTCTCCTTTCTCAGTGAGGCTTCTTTCTGAACCACTTCCACTCCCCCTCACCTGTACATTTCTGCGGTCATGTCCACTACAACGCTAAATGCCCTTGGATAGCTGGGAGAAAAGAGAGGGCAATACATGAAGGCTCAGTTAATATAATTTACATAATGAAATTGTCAATGAGCTCGTGACCATGTTTGCCTTATCATTGCAAGCTCACTTTTTTATAATGAAGAAGGTGAAGGGGTTGAATGGATAAGTAGAAGCATCCCTTAACAACTCTACAATATTCTCAGAATAGGATGTCTTGCCACTAAGTGAGCATGGGACCTTTCTCTTAAATTTTAAGTCGCTATCTACCCCTCTCCTTAAATTTTATTTTACCTATTCATTTATTAATACCTTTAGGTAATTAAATTTTTGGAATGGGTGTAGCTCTGCTTCTAAAATGTAAGGTACATAGTATTCCATTTGATAGCATTTTTTTATGTGGGAGTATATGCATAAACATGAATGGGAATGAAACACATAATTCCGTTATGAATGGAATATATCAGAAATACACAGATATACCTGTCTGTGATCTCATTAGATGCATTATGGTCATTAAAGAGATATAATAGCAAATGGTGACATTTGATTGTCGTTAGTGAATAATAGTGGAAATTCTAGGGCTGGGGTAGCTTGCTAAACATCTAGTTAAAATATTGCATTCCAGAATCAGGGGAGAAAGAACAATGACTTTCATTCAGTATGATTCAAACCAAATGATTTTATCTCTAATTTCTGAAAATGACAGGTTTTCTAGCCAAAAGCTCCTTTTGCTAGAGGATAATCTTAATTGAAGTAGCACCTCCTGTGTCATTGTTGATACCCTGATTGGAGCATTAAGAAGCCCCAGTCTTTTTGGTAGAAAGTTAATGGAAATTTTACCATAAAATCTACCTGATTAGAGGCGCCTGGCTGGCTCCGTTGGTAGACCGTGCGACTCTTGATCTCAGGGTCCTGAGTTCAAGCCCCACATTGGACGTAGAACTTACTTAAAAATATAAATAAAATAAAATGTCACAAATAAAATTTTTTAAAAATAAATAAAATCACCTGATTTTAATATCAGGCAGTATAGCTCAGTGGTCGAAAGCTCTGGATTCAGACTGTCTGGGTTTAAATCCTGGCCTTGTTTCATCCTAACTGCATGACATTGGGGAGATTGTCTAACCTTTTGATGTTGAGGTTCCTCATCTGTAAAATGGAGATGGTAGCATACTTACTCTACGTAGAGCTGTTTTGACACATAAATGAAATAATCTTTAGGAAGTGGTGAACACAGTGACTGGAAAAATGTAAGAGTTCAAAAACTGAGCACTCTTTTGTTACTGAACACATCGTGTCGGTGTTGTCGTCTGAGTGCCTAGAGAGAGGAGAGCTGTCAAGGCATTGCCCTGGGCCGCAGGAAAGTCATGTTATTCGTGAGTGTCATACCAGAGACAGATGGGTACCAAACTGATATATAGGCATTAGCCTTTTGTCCACATCTGCTGTCCTTATTTCAGATGTATATGTGTTTAGTGAATGCATATCAATAAATGTATTACATTATCGGTATGAAAGATAAGCTCTTCTTTACAGAGCTACTAAATCTCACATTATTTGATTCAGTGAGTAAAAATGACCTTCACATTCTTGGCGGCAGGTGCTTCTCTAAAGCAAAGGACAGTGGTAGCCAGAAAGCACAAGATTATTAAACATATGCAACAGTCCTGATTGTCGAAAGACCCGAATTCACTGAAGTATAATTTTTAACTCAACCCTTTGGGTTTTTATTATCCCTTGAATTGGTACAAAATAAAATACACCTGATGACATGGCTTGTGTGTAATGTCACATCCTGTGTGGCATTTGCAAGGAATGAAAAGTTCAGTTACATGCACTGGGAAGCAGGTGCTCTCAGGTACTGTATTGCTGTATTGTGCGATCATGCCTGCGGGTCTCCACAGTATGCAAAGGACGAGAGCTTGTTCTTCGTTCTAATGCGGTACTGTATTCACTACAGTCTGACAGTTTCCTGTCTCTGTTAGACGGTGGCTCTCCTCCTTACATACAAAGTAAGGGGGTCCATGTATGGGGGAAATGGTGTTAACTTTGAACCCTAAGGATAATAAGTACAGGTGGTCATTGTGTTCCCCCTTTCCCCTGTTCCCTTTCTTTTTTTTTTTAAAGATTTTATTTATTTGACAGAGAGATAGACAGAAGAGCACAAGCAGAGGGAATGGCAGAGGGAGAGGGGGAAGCAGGCTCTGCACTGAGCAGGGAGCTCAATGTGGGACTTGATCCCAGGACCCTGGGATCATGACCCAAGCCGAAGGCAGAAGCTTAACCATCTAAGCCACCGAGGCGCCCCCCACCCCCATTCTCTTTCTTTTTCCCCTCCCTTCTGATCCCTGCGGATAATGCCAGGAAGCTGGGCTATGGCATCAGCTGTTGACACAGAAGTGCCTTGGTGCTTCAGCCTGAGCTACATTGTTTCTGTTGTACTGGTTTCATAGTTTTGTGAGATCCATTCTCCTAGCTCCTTGACCCTTCACATATAGAGAAAACATTTTTTTTTAAATCATCAGAGCAGAGAAAGTTCTATGAGTATGGCTGAAGTTTCATCTTTTAAGACATTGTTGCAATATTACATAATTTTCTACCTTCTGAATTTTCTCCCTTCTTAAAGGAGAATTTGCCAAGCTTGATTTAACTTGGTTTCCTTTTTCAAGTAATCCTGAATAATATTGTTACGTGTGATTATCCTTTTTTCCCCCAGAAAAGAAAAAGAGGGAATATTACAATTTAGGGACCTTGTCTTAATATTTTTTAACACTTAGCATACCATCCACATATTGGGGTCTTAATATATGTGCACAGATATTTTCAATAAAATATTTTAGATTGAACAAATAATAGCACTGTGATTTATTTTGGGCCTTTGTTGAAGGTATTAGAGTTAATGGGGCTATTAAAGGGCTGTTCTCTGATCTAGCCTTTTGTTTTGCAATTTACTGACGCAGAAATCCAGAGAGTTAAGTGTCTTCCTCAAGATGTGTTCTTCTTTAAGAAGATGGCTTGTGTGTAATGTCACATTACTGCTGAAATACATTTGAATGTTTGAAATACATTTTCTTTCCATCATTGCTTTCAGATTATTGTACAATCCATTGACTAGTTCACAGAGATCAAATGGCTTATAGAAGTCTTCTGACTTCTGACAGTTTGAACATAAGGTCTTAGTTCCATTCCTTATAAAATCTCTAAACATGACAATAAAAGTTAAAAAAGACAAAAATTAAAAAATAAGACAGAAAATAGGAACAAAATTTTGAAAATTATAAAATAGTTGGACAAGAGGTAACACACTTAGCAGAAAGAGAAAGCTACCACTGAAGCTGGCAGGAGGAGAAATTTGGTTGCAAGAACATCCATACCGTAGGACCCTAGAAAGGCTCATAAAGAAAAAGCAGCAAGGAAGGAGGATTGATTGAAAGTTTTCAGAAGTAGTGAAATACCCAGATTGTTTCTCTCCAACCCTAGCAGAAGACTGGTAGTTTTCTTTCTGGAGAGACTGAACCAGAGGGACTCTGGACTTGGCGATGGAGGATTATTATCCCTTTCAGGGAGGAGCCTGGAGGAATCCTCTCTGGGGAACAACCCAAGAGAAAAGACCTGGACTGGGGCGAGGGTGGGGGGGTTACCCAGCAAAATAGCCCTGTCAGGCTACCCTGGCATAAGAACCTATTGTCTTCACTTCTACATTCCTCTCATGATATGAACATCCTGCTGTGCCAAATGTAGTTCTGGTGTTCAGAGTGACACAGTTTTTTGTAAAGCAGGCTATCTAAATGAAGCTAACTACTGATGCTCAACAGCAACCAGTAGTCTTTTTCAAACACTGTAGTAAAAATAAAAACCACCTGTGTTGGCTTTATTGCAAGCTCTCAGGCTAGATTTTTATCCTTTTCAGTTTTCAGTTTCCTACTCTGTAAAAACGAAAAAGTATATATAAAGTACTGAGGATATCGCACATGGGAAATGTTCAGTACTTTTTAATTTAACTGTTATTTTGATCCTTCTCATCATTCTCAGTTACAATTAGATGAAGATTTTGCACAAACTGATTCAGGAAAAGGAAGCTTCCCTTTAGTATTTTTTTTTTTTTTTAAGAGATCTAGGAGTGCCTGGGTGGCTCAGTTGGTTGAGAGTCTGACTCTTGGTTTTGGCTCAGGTCATGATATCAAGCCCCATGTTGGGCTCCGCACTCAGCAGGGAGTCTGCTTGAGATTCTCTGAGAATCTCCCTCTCCCCCTCCCCCTTCAATGCTCACTCTTTCTCTGTCTCTCTCTCTCAAATAAAATCTTTAAAAAATTTTAAAAATTAAATTTAAAAAGATCTAAATATTCAAAAAAAGCAAGCTTCTCAGTATGTTGCACCCTTTTATAAGTACTCATTCATTCCTAAAAATATAGTTGGTACAAGTATTGCTAATAAATCAGACTTTTCTAGACTTGCATGGGATTATGGGAAATCTTAGAGATGATCAAATACCGTGGCCACCATAGCAACAGCTATGTCTTTCTCTCATTTTTTGAGCCTAGCTTAACATAGGATCCTAAAACACAGTAATTGGTTGTATTCACAATTTTTTTAACTTGAAAAAAACTATTGTGTATTTGTTTTCATAGATATTCCATTAACTCAGTGGCCCTTTGCTGTCATGTGGTTGCCATTAGCTGCTTTGCCCAGGTTGTGAAAGGGCTGATGGCTCCATCTGGATTGCAGGCAGGAATGGGAGCTTTCAGCCTTAAAGTCTTTTTGGGTTACTAGTAGTGCATAAAAGATGGAAAAGAGGGTTCTTGGCTTCTGGGGGGTGTGGTGCGGCAGATGGGTGGGCAAAGATTACAGGCTGGGACAGTAGCTTGCTCAGCAGCAAATGCATTGCCTCTGTTGCTCTTTTCCTTTACTTCCTAGGCTTGGATGGGTGGCATGCCCCATATAGATACCTTTTTCCTTCCTCTGAGATTCTGCCCCAAGTGTAGATCAAGAGCCATGAGCAGTGCTTGGCAACTTCTCTTTTGAGTGGTTCAGTTTATCTTCAGTAGATATTCATACTCCTTAGTTATTGAGTCCAACCAGACAGAGGTTGGTGGGCACTGAACCAACAGAGGACTCAAGGCATAATCTCTGTTGTGTTGTAACTCTGGCTTGCCAAGCTTGTGAAAACCAGTCCAAGAGTAGAAGAGCAGTAATAGGTAAATTAACTCCTTATTAGGTCATCTCCTGACTCCCATCTCTCTGCCGAGTCCTTTTTCTATCATAAGATCAGAAACCCTACTACCAGTCATCAGACTGACTGGCACACTCCTGTACTGGTTGGCTTTGAGCCTTTGTGATTGTGGAAAGCCTCTCTGTTCTCCCCTCTGGCTCGCCTTCCAGCTCCTCCTTTGAGATTGTTTTTTAAAGGAATGAGGCACACGGGACACGTCACCCTCTTACTGACCCTGTCCTTCCTACTGTATCCATCCCAGTTGGCTGATGATAGTCAGGTATTTGCTGCTGGTGTGTGCCCAGCACTATGCAGGTCACAGCCCAAGTGGAGGGAATAGTCAGTGGAGTTCACATTTAACTCCGTGTCCTTTTGCATGTGGCTACTGTCAGCTGCTCTGTCCAGCCTGTCGGAAAGGGCTGTGTGCTGGCCATTGTTTCAAGGAGTTTACACGTCTAACCTCCTCGATGCTCATATCAATCCAGAGTTGTGCCATGTGAGGTGTTGACAACTTTTACTCATTTTACAGGTGGCATCCTCAGGTTTAGGTCAGTTTCCTGGGGGTTGTAAAGTAGTATTGAAGTCCACCTGATGCCAAATCTTGTGTCTTAACTACTTCTCTACTCCCAGAGGCAGTTATGCCACAGGCCTTAGTCTTAGGAACGAAACATATTTAAAGCAAATAGTGACCAGTACCAGACAGAATGCCATCAAGTGTATATCAAATAGACTAACAGTAATGTTTGTTTTTGTGCATATTTGTACTCTGCTTGGTTCCAAAGAGGATTAAAAGTTGTCAAAATACTTAACCTAATTCTCCTTTGATTTTCAAAGTAACCTCGTGATTAAGGTATTTTCACCTCTATTTTATAGATGACAAAACTGCTTCTCAGGTTGATTTAACCAAGTCAGCAAGTTAAGGCTGGGTTCCAGTCAAATGCAGAGCAACAATCACCTTGTCAGGGATTTTCCTAATGGTGGTGCTGATTAATTTCCACAGTAAAAGTGGTGTCTGATCCCACCTTTTATCTGAGATATAATTTTGTCGCTTCTGTCTCTACTCTTCTGCCCCTGGCAAAACACAATGCTGTGGTTTGGCTGGCTCAGTTCTCTATCAGACAGGCCTTGAATGCAGAGTTAAAAGGCACATACATGTACCTTAAATTGGATTTATCCCTAGGTGATAAAGGTATAAAAACATGTATGAGCATGATGGACACCAACGTTATTCCTAGGAAAGTAGCAGCAGGAGGGTACAGCTTTTTTTTTTAGATTTCTTTATTTTAGAGAATGTGCATGGGAATGGGGAGAGGGGCAGAGTGAGAGAATCTTCAAGCAGACTCTCCGCTGAATGGGGAGTCCAACTTGGGGCTTGGTCCCACGACCCATGGGATTACTACCTGAGCCGAAACCAAGAGTCAGACGCTCAACCAACTGAGCCACCCAGGCAGGTACAGCTTTTATATCTGTAACACTTTATTTCTTAAATATATCCAAAGAAAACAAACAGAAAAAGACATACTAAGAAGAGGAGAGGAAAGTTGGATTCACTTCTCTTCTGAGAGCCAATTTTTGAAAATTTAGTACCAGGGTGTTATGAAATAATCAGTGTTAAGTAAATGAGGACTTGCATTGATGGTAATGAATTAACCTAAGCTTGTTTCAGATGCTCACAAAATACTTGTGTTTTGATAATCCCAATCTAACGTCACTGAAGGCAAGGAGTATATATATGTGTTTATCTCTGTCACCTAGTGCCCAGCGTAATATCTTGATTCATGGTAGGTTGGTGGATGAGCACATGCAGAAGAGAACAGCTTTGCCAACACCAAATTCTCCATTCTGTTATAAGTGACTCCATATAGGTACCCAAGTAAAACTTTTCTCTCTCTAGTTCGACATTCAACTTTTCCTTAACGTTGCTCTCTTTTTATTTAAAAAAAAAAAAAAAAACTAGTTCTCTTGCCTTTTTGCCTAAAATTAGGGAAGGAAAAATTGTGCCTGTTGACTGGAGGCTGCAAGCATTATAGCAGACATGTACAGATGGATAGCCTCCAGCTACCACAGTTGAAATTCCATTCCACTTAATGTGCCCTCATAAAGGACAAGCTCCTGCCCCTTCCAGCTCACTGTAATCGTCCAGCATATGAGCTAATGATGTTTCTGAAGCTTGGGAAGTGGAGGTATTTTTATAGTTCATTTCTCTCTCCTCTCCCAGAAAGCACAGCCATAATCTGACACATGATCAATGGGACCAGCCCTTTTTAGGATGCAGAAGATGCCTCCCTGCGTCTGTGGCTCACAGTGGCAAACAATAGAGACTTCTACAATGATATTTTGCCTCCCTGGTGTTCAAACTTCTTCAGTTAAGCCTGTCTGGAATCTATAAACTATTATCTATTAAAGCTTTTTTTTTTTTTTTAAATAAAATAAAAGGGGTCGGAGGGTGGAACCAAAGAGGAAAGACTGTATCTTTGCCAAGATGCTCTCTCTGCTTTCCCTATGAGTCATACTTAGAGGAGCAGAGGGACTTTGGAAAGCTGCCTGCAGTCACATTGAAACAGCTCTCCTGGCACTTTTAGACATTTTTAAAAATTTTCTCAGGGAATAAAGATGTTTTTCAAATTGTTCATTCCCTCCTTTTGGGCCAGCCTGAGAGCTTTTGTTTAGCTGTAGCGTGGTGGTTTTATGGAAGATTTACCAGCCAGAACGGTTGAACCCAGATCTTTGTATTTGGTATATTACTAAAGAATGAGCTCTTTGCTGTTCAAAATTTGTAATCATTCTTTCTTAAAATTATCATATTAAAAGGAATTGTCTCAGACCCATAGCATTCCTGTGGAATTAAGTTTGCATTTGGGACATTCTTAAGCATTTTCTTAGTATATTATGTTTGTAGAATTTCAAATATTCAGGTTTTTTTTTTTAAAGTTTGGTTTTAGTATGGCAGGGCTAGCCCATGCTAAATAAGGGAGCTGCTTAATAAATGTAGCCATCCTGATTTTAAACATTTGGCAGCACAAGAAAAAAGAAAGGTCACCTTAATTTTCCTACTTACCTTATATATAAATAAGGGTTTTGTTTTGTTTTGTTTTCTAAGTGTTGAATTAAAGCTTCCTGAAAACCAATTGCACTGACAAATCTAAATCTCAGTTTTTCAAATTTTTTTTCTTTTTAGCTATAAAAAGTGATTGTGTCCTTTCATAGTTCCAGAAACTGGCAGACAACTTAATATCCCTATGACCACCCCCATGTTACTCCCCCCTTTTTAAAGGGTTCCACTGTTTCTGCTCTAGAAATAACCAGATCTTAGGGGGTTTGGTACCAAAACTAAGTTATGATTGAACTGTTTGGGTAATTATGACTGCTTAGCAGGAATTTATTTAAGGAGTAGAAGAAAGTAGCAACATACAGAGCAATTTGTGTTGTATAGGAAAGTTGCTTTGGATGGCTGACTCTTAGATATAAACTGAATACAATACTCATTGGAGTAGGAAATACTAGTGGAGGGATTAATTGCTAAAAATTTTATTTCCTGCAGAACTTGATCTCTCTAATTAAAATCTACTTTCGGGACCTTGAGTTCAACTTTAGTGGTTTTATCATTTCATCTTGTAATTTTAGAGGCCACTTTGCAAGGTCTAGTGCCCCCATAATAATCTCTAGTGACTGCCCAAACTGGGTAAAATGATGTTCAGCTGGTAGGGGAGTGGAGGATAGTGGAAAAGAGTAGAATCAGCTGTGGGCTGAATGATTATTTATCCTTGAATCTCTGTTCACTTATTTGTATCACTGCCATTTTTCTGGCGTAATAGAAACGTGTAAATGACTGATGTTTTAATGAGTGGATTAAGCGTATTATTCCATAGAGTCATTAACTTTGAGAGCTGGCAGGAGTTTCAGGGGGTCTGGTCCAGTCCACAGTTCAGTATATTTTGTTTATGTTTTCAAACATAGTAGCTACTTTGCTTCATAGTTACAAACAGCTTGCACCTATTGTCTTACCTGGTTCTTCATACATTTCTATTAACTGGCCCCTGTGGACATGTGAGTTCATGGATCCAGTTAATCTTACCTCTTCATTTTACAGTTACAGGAATTGAAACCCTGAAGGATCAAATGACTTCCCAAAGTCAAACAGCTAGTTCAGGGCAATTCCAGAACTATTTTATAGTTTGAGTATTTTTCTCTGAATTCTTCTAAATTTAGAAAAGATGTTACTTGGGATGTCTGGGTGTCTCAGCCATTTGAGTGTCCCACTGTTAATTTCGGCTCCAGTCATGATCTCAGGGTTGTGAAATTGAGCCCCATGTTGGGAGTCTGCTTGAGATTCTCTCCCCCTGCCCCTGCTTGCATGCATGTGCTTTTGCGTGCTCTCTCTCAAGTAAATAAATAATTTTTTTAAAAAGATGTTATTTATTTTTCAGTAAGTTATAGACCTTTGTCAAACTGCAGAGATGCTTTTTTTTTTTAAGATTTTATTTGAGAGAGATCATGAGCAGGGGGAGGGGCATAGGGAGAGGGAGAAGCAGACTCCCCCTGAGCACTGAGCCCAAGTCGGGGCTCGATCCCAGGACCCTGAGATCATGACCTGAGCCAGAATGAAGAGTTGGTTGCTTAACCGAATGAGCCACCCAGGTGCCCCCAGAGATGCTTTTTAAAGATGTCTTACAAATAAAAGAATTGAGAAGCACTGGTGGAATAAGATTGAAGAGTCTAGTTTAGGTCCTGTTACAAACCTAAAACTTTTCATCTCAGTAGACACCAAGATTTTTCTGTCGATAACGTAAAGGAATTGTACTAGACAATTTCACATCACCCAGTACAGGGCTTGGTAAATAGTAACTTCTTAATAAATAGTTGAGTGAACAGTGGGTTTTGAAGGTCCCTACCAGCACTAAATTATAGATTCTCTAACTGTATATCAGCTTTTCTTCCTTCCCCTATCCCCAGTTTACTTGGCCTAGATGGCTTTCGGAATATCTTCCAGTCTTAGGTGTCTAAGTTTTTTGGTTTAGAACTTGTTAGGGGAGTTCTTTGAACCGCGTATTCTCTCTTCTGTCCTCATATTTGTGGTTTCACTCTCCCTTCAGCTTGTCTATTCCTGAACTTACTACACTGCAAAAAGATCCATGGACCTGTTTGATGGGAAGGAAAGAGCAGGCAGAGGAAGTAAGGAGTAGGTGGCTTTTCAGAAACCACATTATTCCACACCTCTGCCATCTCTTATCTCCTCTGGCCTCATACAAAAAGAGGTAGCGTTTCCTCCTGGCCTCATCTGTTTGTAGGCAGGATGATATTTCAAAACTGGAAATGGATTACTGTTTCATTATAAACAATACTCGTGAATTTCAACATACATTATTGGGATTTATACAGTCTTGAGCAGGCCGAGTCACTGTCGCCAAATCATCAAACACCTACTGTTGTAGGACGTGAGAGGATAGAAAAGTTCTCTCCTACCTGTTAAGAGATTGAAAGCTTTATAGGTAAGTTAGTGGAGTTACAGAAATAGAAACTAGCTGTGAACTTGGGTTGTATAACTGCACTAAATCCAACTGTACCTTTTGATATAAACGGAGAATCCTTATGGAATTCAGCTTTTCCATGTATTAGAGAATCAGAATGTTGAAAACACTGAGGTGCTTTTTTTCTTCATTAAAAAGAAAATCTGATTCTTAAGAAACCCAGATTAGTGCTGAGCTTCTCTTCCCTCAGAAATACCCCTAAAGAAACCCTCCTACACTGTTGGTGGGAATGCAAGCTGGTGCAGCCACTCTGGAAAACAGTATGGAGGTTCCTCAAAAAGTTGAAAATAGAGCTACCCTACTCCTCAGCAATTGCACTGCTGGGTATTAACCCCAAAGATACAAATGTAGGGATCCGAAGGGGCACATGCACCCCAATGTTTATAGCACCAAAGTCAACAATAGCTAAACTATGGAAAGAGCCCAGATGTCCATCAATAGACGAATGGATAAAGAAGATGTGGTGTATGTGTGTGTGTATACACACACACACACACACACACACACACACACAATGGGATATTATGCAGCCAATCAAAAAAACTGAAATCTTGTCATTTGCAACAACATGGGTGGAACTAGAGGGTATTAGGCTAAGTGAAATAAGTCTATCAAGGAAAGACAAGTATCGTATGATGTCACTGATTTGAGGAATTTGAGAAACAAGACAGGATCATAGGGGAAGGGAGGAAAAAATGAAACAAAGACGAAAGAGAGGGAGATAAGCCATAAGAGACTCTTAATCTCAGGAAACAAACTGAGGGTTGCTGGAGGGGAGGGGGGTGGGAGGGACGGGGTGGCTGGGTGATGGACATTAGGGAGGGTATGTGCTATGGTGAGCGCTGTGAATTGTGTAAGACTGTTGAATCACAGACCTGTACCCCTGAAACAATACATTATATGTTAATAAAAAAATACCCCTAAAGAAATCCATAATCTCACACACAAATACACATATAAATCTGCTCAACATCAGCTTAATTCTTCCCTGCTTTTTTTGCTGGTGTGCTTCATCCTCTGGGCCAGGAACCTATGCCTGCTCATTTCTTTTGTGGCAGACTTAATCCTGGCAACTTTACTAAGCCAAGAATACTCTAGAAATTCTGATTTTTATGCCTTTGTTTTTCTCCGTTTTGTTTCTCACCTTTCCCTTCCTCAGAACTATTCATGTGTACACCCTGCCAGTGATTAATAAATATATGTGATTTTCCTGTCTTAGTCATTGTATTATTCATGATTTTGCAGAAGTTTGTCTGAAGTTCCTAGCCAAACTATAGAAGGTATCAGGCAATGTTTGCATCTTTTTAAAACTGGCTCATTTATTGCTCATAGATTTCCTACCAAAAACCAAAAATATTTCCCTTATCTCTGCCTAAACCAAGCCAGTTCCCACAACTTTCTGTGCTTTTATAAATAGGACTGGTTCCAAGATCCAGTTTTTCTCAATTTCCTGTTCCTTGCTAAAAGAACTTCTTGTTCCTCCCTTTAGCCTCACCTTGCTCTCCAGTGACAGTGTCTCAGGTGTGAAGCTAACCTGTGTGTCCAGCTTTAAAGTAGCTGAGGAGCCCCTTCTGGGTACAGTTTCATAGCCAGCCGTTTTCTGCTTTTAGGACCATCACAAGCAAGGAAGCACCCCAGCAATCACTGTAAATATATTTTCTTCTCCCATTCTCCAACAAATAATCCTCCCCTGTCATCCACATGCATCACCTTTTGGAGGCTGATAAAAATGGCGTTCCAGGCTTCAGACAAAGAACAGTTGGTTTCATTCTGGTTGGCTTCTTACCTTTAAATACCTTGAGAGAAAGAACAGAGCAGAGTCAGTCTATAAGTGTTCTTTCTACATCAGAAAGGGAGAGATATCATCTTTAAGATTGGAGTTCAGGGAAATTGAGGACTAGAACATGGATCACCTGGCACGGGGTAGCTATTTGGTAGGTACTTACTTCATGAATAAAAAATATGTTTCCTAGATGGAGAAAGGTCCATCTGGCAAAACAATAACCAGGTCAGAGAGAAGAGAAAGAGGTAATAATTTGGGGCCATAATTATCTTACTTGTCATTACTTTCTTCCTATTCCGTAAAAGGACATGGAAAATGGGGTATTGCTCCTACTTCCCGATATGTCATACCACTGTGTTTTCAGGTGAAATGCTAATAGCCTCATTTTTAAGCCCCGAGTCTGACAAATTTAGACTTTGATATCTAACGAGTCCCTCTGTTATCCATCTTCACTTCAAAAAATGTGTTATTATGCTGCATTTATTTAGCACTTCACATTTGCAAAATTCTATGCCTGTGTTATTCTCTACCAAAACTCCACTTACTTATCACCCTTTTTAGAATGGCAAACAAGGATACCAGAAGGTCTTACGCAAACGGGGTTTTAATTTTTTTCAAATTCTTTTTGGAAATTGGCAGGATATAAATTATAAACTAACTGATAGAAATTGTAGTTTTATTACCATATTTGCTTTCCTCTCATAAATTAATCATGTGGGGTTAGAAAAAGACTTGAGGTTATCTATATAAAATTGGCTTAAATTGACCAGCAAACCATAGAGAGGTTAACTACAAAGGAGGCATTAATGAGTTTTTAGGGGCGACAGACCTGTTCTTACATCTTGATTGTGGTAGTGATTGAGTGATTGCACCAACTGGACACTTACAGACTCATACATTGAAAAGTATGAATTTTACTGTGTGTACATTCTGTCCCTGTAACCCTGTCCTTTAAAAAAGAAAAAAAGTATTAGAACTTGAAAATAAACATTTTTTATCTGCTTCATGAGGGAGATAATGAATTCACTGGCAGTGGTTGAGCCCAAACTGGTTGACCGTTTGAGGGAGGAGCATTTCAGAGCAGATTATTGCTCCTGGTGCTTCTCTTAGTGCACACTTGGGACATGTTTGCTGAAAGTTAAAATTAACTGAAGTTCCTCTATAAGAATAAGACTCTGGGATCTCAAGCAAGCAAGAGTTTTAAAATCTACAATACTGTGTCTTTATTATCAGTTCCTTTATTAGACCCTACCCCTTTTTCAAACACTTGACTAAAATATAACCGTCATGAGAAAAATTCTCAAAATTTGATTTTATTTATGGGTTTTATGGGGGAGGGCAATTAATAATTGATGAAAGCAGAATTTCCAGAAGGTTGCAAAAGAAAGTAATTATCCTTTTAGGATGAGAAAGTCAGCAGTGATTGAATCAGATTCTGGTTTAAATAGTCACACGACACCCTTTCCACCCTTTGGTTCTAGTTCAGGGAAGTGCTCGGGCCTTTTAATAATTACACACTTTGCTTCACTGATAAGATTCACAGTCCACACGACAGGCCTCAGTGCCAGCTGTATTTTCTTCTTGGCACTGTTTCTTTCCTCCCTTCACCCTGGCCCCTCACTCGCCTCCATGTGTGCCCAGCTCAAAAGCTGAGGTTTCCATCTGTAAAGCCTGTTGCCACAGGATACAGAATTCACTAGGGAGGAGGGAAAACTGCATGTGTATGTTTAAGGATGGTGGCTCTCATAATCAGATAAACGTTGTGGAAAGCTTGCTCATTCATATGGAAGAGCTGGTGCTGCAGCTAAATGGTGGAGCCACTGAGCTCCAGGCTCTGGCATCTGTGCATTAGCCCTGCCCAGCCAGAAGCACATTTACTAGCTGTACTGAACGGCTGATGAACATTGTCACTTTTGCCTTCAACAGTAACCTTTATATGAATCCTGTAGAGAAAAGGCTGTTTCCCCCTTTATTATTTTTTTCAATGAAATGATGAAATTGATTACAAGTAGGAAATACCCTGTGACTTTTTCGCACAGTAAAGTACCTTTTATGTAATCATAGTAAGTCTCTGGTGTTTTGCTTTTCACTCTTGACTTCTTTGATATAACCTCTCTTCCCCGATTAAAAAAATCTCTAAGGTATCAAAGACTTCTGCCCCCGGTCAGTTTTGCAGCCTGTGATTCTCCTCTGCTTCCTTCCTGGTGACATTAATCTTGAATGAGCAATGGTGCAGGTGAATGCCCTGAGCAGTCCTGAATATAGCCTGATTTTTGAGGAGAGGAAGCTTCCCAGTTCCTGCCATTTGATTGGCCATGATTTGGCTTCTTAGGCCAGTTCTGTCTTCACCTGGAACTCCACTTAGCACTGTGGACAGAGGGTCCTTGGCCTTGGGATACCAACTTTGAGAACTAGAGGTAGAGCTTCAGAGTGCACGTCTTCATTCTCTCCTTCTCCTTCCTGTGCCCCTCCTTACTCCAGGAAGAACTCTTAGAATTGTTGTAAGTTTACTTATATTTTCTAAGCTGGAAGCTCAGAATATCCCTGGCCTCCATGAGCACAGGCATTGTTGGGGATATTTGGGTTGCATTTTGTTTATCTTTTCCACACTCACACGGTTTGCCCAGCTTGGCAGCCTGCTGGCCTGGACAATAATAAAGCTTCTGTCGAGGTGAGCAAACAGCTGATGGCACAGGGCACAGAGGGGACTCCTACAGTGGCTGCCTGTAATCTGCCAGGCTGGTGGTCAGAGCAGGCGAGAACAAAAGCCAGTCTGTTTGCAGGCAAATTGGAAAATCAATGTGTTAGTTGTGTTCTTGTCTCTTTGCCTTTCTCCTGGCTGAAAGGGAGAATGCTCGTCCAGCAGTCCACAGAATCATTCCAGGCAAGTATCCATTCCAGAGACTTACCTGCCTATCATATTACCACTGGCAGTTCTGAGCAGGGCCCAAGTTTATCTGTTTAAACTGCTTAAAACAGCATTGATAAAGAGAAATCCTCAAACTCACCATCCAGAGTGGGGTGGACCCTACTGTCTCAATGGTTTGAGTTGTTTATATTCTAGACAGCTAGATAACACACATACGTTGGTGTGCTCCTTTCTTTTTTAACACTGGTAAGGGCTTAGAAAGGAGTTTATGTGCTGCCTGGCTGGGAAATGCAGAAACTGCAGTTTGGGCAGCATATTTCATAAAATATGTGTAGTGTTTCCCTCTTATTCCTAAATTGATTTAATATGCTCACTTAGTTGAACATGTCCTAGACATGGTTGTGTATCTGGATTACTGGGTTCTAGAGAGCAGAGATCATACCAACTAGCCCCGTTCCAGGATGAGGGAGAGAGTAGACTTATTAAAGACCCCCGAGAGTTTGTTGACAAATGTCTCAAAGGATGCTGTGCTGATTATATTGGATATGTGAAGTCTTGAGTAACTTTCCCTCTAGGTTTCTAAGAAATCGAAGTGTGAGAAGAAAAGACCTTTGAGAAGATAAAATTGTTCTGTTCCCCCATGTATGAAAGTTAGCCTCAGACGGTTAACAAATGACTTTAAACAGATTTTAATTTGAGCTTTGAAGGTCTAAACCTAGGTCCTATTAGTCTTTGTTTTCTTTAAAGCCTAAATAAAAATGGTCTGCTGATCCTGAATAAAAGAAAAGGGGGTTTGGTTGGATTTGGTCACAGTGCTCTTATTTTAAAGTCTTATCAGAAAGAAAAGCTGCAACTTCTCTGTCACTGGAGACATCCTGAGGCAGAAGATTAGATTTTAAAATGAGGTTTAGGTTTAAAATAATCTTGGGTAGGGAAGGTAATTGGCATTTTTAATTTTGTTTGTTTTTAAAGGAAAAATGGACAGACTGTAGTAATCACTGCTACCCAAAAGACTTCCCAGCAGCTAGCAGTGCCCTGTGTCTCCTCAGCACCGTTTCCCACCTCTTACTGTTGTGAAACTATGTTTGTGTACTTTGTGTTTGTAATGAGATTATTAATGCCGCAAACAGGGAATTTACAGTTCTTCATATATGTCGTAGATGTTAGCAAAATGATCAGCACATTATAGCATTTTATACCTTTGTTGGCCAAAGCTGTTTTTTTATGTGCTGAAAACCTGTGGGCCACCAACTGTGTCAGGCACCGAGGAGTCAGCGTTGGGCGGTCAGCATGCCTCTCCTTGCCCAGCAAGCTTACAGCCCGGCAAGGCAGCATCACTCTCGTTTAGGCAGTACACCTGGTAATTCTCTTGAATTGTTTCTTTAAAAAATAAAATAAACTTTTAATTGGCCATTATGCTTTAAATTTCAGATGTTTCAGAGTAACACGGAGAGGAACTCAAGTAGCTTGACTGTTGACTTTAAAATGTGAGGGAAAACATGAAATCCTAAAAGATACATTTTGTTTCATTTCTATGCAGAAGATCTCCTTAGATCTAGATCTTGGGCACCTGTACAGTGCCTTTCTCTGGCTAGGTCATTTTTATCCAGAACATAATTTGGCATATTTCTGTCTTTCTGCTTTTTTTTTTTTTTAAAGCTGTATAGGTTTTTTAAAATTTTTAAAGTAAACTCTACCCCCAACATGGAGCTCAAACTCATGACCCCAAGATCAAAAGTCACCTGCTCCACTGACTGAACCAGCCAGGTGCCCCATCTATCTTTCTGCTTTTAAACGGGTTAATTCTGTAAAGAAAGAGTGAGAAATAATTTCCAGCAAGATGTAAGATATTCCAAAGTCTAGAGAGGGTTAGGTGACTCTATATCCACAAAACCTCTTCAGATCTTATTTTTGCCAAATTTCTCACCAGAGCACTAATAAATATCCTAAATTAAATACTACTTCACACTTCCTCTTTTTCTCAGCTCTTACTTTGGCAGAGAACCTGTTCAGCAGGAAAACTAACCCCATAGCAGATGGCAGGAAATAGCAGGTGGCGGATTGAATAACCAGCTTCTAAAAAACACTAGTATTAGCCGTATCCTCGACTCAAATATGGCACAAAATCCTTTTGCTCCAAGTTTTTGTCTTACCTTTTTTAAGAAAATAGTTTGATTTTTGTAAGGAGGATCCGAGATTGATGTGCTTCCTGAACAATTAAAGAAAAGATGGGGACTTCCCCTGCCATGATACGACGTTTGATCCTGTGTCCCAGTCACAGCAGGTAAACAGAAAAAGGACCACAGAGCTCTTTAAACAGCCCCTCAGAGCAGCGTCTCCTCTCTCCCTCAGTCTGTGGCAGGGACCCCCAGGCACAAGAAGTCGCCCCAACCCCGGGTATCACCAGTGTGTGCACACTTGAGGCAAGAGCAGCGCTCAGAATCCCTTTCTAAGTTCCATTCCTTTGTAGGTACCATTGCCACACACGCCTCCACTCGGGCTGCTTCGGCCTTTTAAAACCATGTGGGCAGCTACAGGAAACGAAAAGGAGATGGGAGATGGACAAACTGATGAGCTAGACTGGAACTTTGAAGAGGGCAGTGGCGGATGTGGATCCTGGAAGACCTGGATGTTTAACTGTGCTCCATTTTTATTTTTTTCTGCTTTTTTGTTTTCTTTTGGTTCGGTGAAGAGTGTCCCAATCTCTCCTAAGTGCCATAAGAAATATCAGTATAACTCAAAGCTGATTTCCCCCTAGAGTTGCTGTGCTATTCCTTTCTTCATTTTTGCTTCATCTGTTTTATTTTAAACTTCAAAAGTGTCAGCGTCAGCCTCACATCTCTCTTCTAATGAAATGCGTATTTGTATAATGCTATGGTTAGTATTTTCCCCCAGATTATTTTTTAGAAATCTCGTATTTTAAAACAAGATGTTGAATCAGGAAGCGTTAAGTAAGGAATACAGCATTTACAGTACTTTGTTATTGATAATTCTGCCTTCTTTCCCATTTCAAATTTTACAGTTAACAGGTTTTATAGTCAAGTTTTTATTGACTGTTGACCTTTAGGACTTTTGGTCACATTGACTGCACATCTATAAATATCTAAGAGAAGGACCTGTTGATGGAGGATGCATTTTGGCATTGACGTTTCAATTAACCCCAGTTTTTTCTCTTCCTATGCTTTATTTAGATTTCGACACAGCCCCAACTGCTGGTACCTGAGAGACTGGACTATCCACACCTGGATTAGGCAGTGTTTAAAATACGGTGCACAAGACAAAGCCTTATATACCCTTGTAAATAAGGTGAGTGGTTTCCTGGTATTTGTAGCTGCTTTTCCTGAGTTTAGATGATAATACCTATTACAGTATAGCAAAGTCTAGGATAGGAAATAACTTTTGATATTTATTTGCTCCCAGATATCCTTTTTAGAATGGAATGGGCTGTAAGTTAATCAGTAGTCAAATGTATAAATTCCCCTAGCTACTGCTTTTCCACACCTAGTGACTGGAAAATGACAGCTAAAAACAAAAGGAAGTTCAATCACAAGAACTCGGACTGGTGGTTCATTTCATTCTTGATCCCTAAGACTTGGATTTCTTGCCTGGTTCCCTTTGGTGATGTTTAGGACATGACCATTTTGCTGGAATGTGATCTCCAGAGTATTCATACTATCTCACACAGTTTTTTAAAGTGTTCCTAATATTTTTAAAAATATTCCTAGGTTACTCAGAACATATCTGGCGAATTCCCTGACTCCTCTCCTTGAGCCGCAGAGTCCCCTATGATTAGGGCTTTTCTGAATGTTACATTACCCCAAGGGTTGAGTCTTCATTACCTTTATAGTATGAAATAAAGTACAACATAAGCAAAAATTGTGAATGTTATTTTTGTGAGTCTCAAGCTATAACCATTGTTTGACTCGTAAAAAGATTTTAACAATATTTCTGTGCAAACATATTATCTCTGTAGTATCACTGAACCTTGTATGTTAGAACTCAAAAGGATACCATAATTTTGTTTTTTTCCCCATGACTTGGGCCCAATCAGCTTAATATACATTGCAGAGTTTGTGTGTGAGACATTGCATTGGCTATAGCATTGTTTATAACAATGAGCAATATCATTTCCTTGCCCTCAGGAAGCTTATAATTGAGTAATGCAGGTAAATAGGTTTACTGAGAAATCTAATCTTAGGCCCCAGAGGAAGGAATGGATCAAATCCTGTTCCCATCAGTTCAGAGTTTAATGACACAGATTATACTCACAGAAGAGTTCTTTGAAAACAAAACAAGAAGGGTCTAGAAAGGCATAAAAGTTTATCTCATTTTCTGCTGTTCCTAGTCTTTTGGTGGAAAGAACACTGGACAAGGAGTCAGAAAACCCAGGCTGTAATCTCGTAAGTCCACCAGTTGCCCATAATTTCAGGCAAATAATTTTACCCATCTAGGTCTTAGTTTTTTCAGCTCTAAGTACTACATCAGTGATTCCCAACCCTAGCTACCCATTAGAATCACACAAGACTCTTTTAAAAATTAGAGATGCTTTTCTTTACCCCCAAGATTCTCATTTAACTGACCTTTATAGAACACAGGCTTTGGGGGTTTTTTTTAATGGATTAAAAAAAATTTTTTTAAGAAACTTTATTTTCTTAGAGCAGTTTTAGGTTCACAGCAAAATTGAGCAGGAGATACAGAGATTTCCTGTATGCTGCCTGCCTCACACATGCACAGCCTCCCCCATTATCAACACTGCCCCCCGCAACCAGAGTGATCCATCCGTTATAACTGATGAAGCTATATTGACACATCACAATCCCCCAAATCCATAGTTTACAGTAGGGCTCACTCTTGGTGGTATACAATCTGTAGGTCTGGACAAATGTGCAACGACATGTATATATTTGTATTATTGTATCCTCTAGTCATTTCACTGCCCTTAAAAGTCTTTGTGCTCTGCCTCTTCATCCCTCACTGGTATCTTTTTAAAGCTCTCCCACATTGATTCTCATTTGCAGCCAGGGTTGAGGATCACTGACTGGTTGATTTTTAAGGCTCTTTCCAGCTTTAATGTTTTATCATTCTAAAATATTTAGTTTTTGCCCTGCCCCTGGGGATTAGTGCTGATTTGGATGACTGCTTTGAGAAATATAGAAACTGCCCATGAGCCACAACCTTTAAAAAATGGCTTCTAAACCCTTTTTCCATTTCAGCATATCTGAGGCATCCCATACAGCCTGCTGTAACAGTAACTCAATTCAGCAGTGGTTCACAACTAGGGGGTTAGGACTGTCAGACTGTCCCCGGGAGTGGGTATCATTTGAAAAAATTCCTCAGGTGTTTCTGGTGGTTGCTGGAGGAAGGTCAGGGATGGTAGTTAATCCTACTCAAGTAATTTAAATTTAAATTTAATTTAAAACAAATTTAAAACAAATTAAATTTAAAATTTAAAACAAAAATACAACCACAGTCTAGGTCATTAGTAGTCAAACTTGATTGTGCATGAAAATCATATAGAAAGGTCACTAAAACTTCAGGTTTATGTGCCCTGTTCCAGACATTCTGATTCTCTAAGTCTGAGGTTTAGCAATCTGCATTTTTTTTTAAGATTTTATTTATTTATTTTAGAGAGTGGGAGGGAGAGAGAAAACGGAGAGAATTCCACGCAGACTCCATACTGAGCATGGAGCCCAACACTGGGCTCGATCTCACAACCCTGAGATCCTGACCTGAGCCGAAACCAAGAGTTGAATGCTTAAGCAACTGAGCCACCCAGGTGCCCCAGAAATCTACTTTGTTAAAAGCACTCCTAAAGCGGTGCCTGGGTGGCTCAGTCAGTTAAGTGGCTGCCTTTGGCTCGGGTCGTGATCCTGGGGTCCTGGGATCAAGCCTCACGTGTGGCTACCTGCTCGGCAGAGAGCCTGCTTCTCCCTCTCCCTCTGCATGCCACTCTGCCTACTTCTGCTCTCTATCTCTCTGTCAAATAAATAAATAAATAATCTTTGAAAAAAATAAAAGCACTCCTAGAGAATTCTGAGGCAGATGCTAAAGGGTCCACACTTTGGGAAATCTGGATTCTCAAATACTTAGCTGCTCGTGAACCAGGAACTCAGTAATATTTTGTTGGCATATTTCTAAGGCCTTAAAAAAACCAATCTAAGAGTCAAGAAAAAACAAATGCTGGTGTGAATGTGGCAAAAAGAGAAGCCTTGTGTACTGTTGGTGGAAATGCACATTGGTGCAGCCACTATGGAAGAGAGTATGGAGATTCCTCAAGAAATTAAAAATAGAACTTCCATATGATCCAGCAATCCCACTTCTGGGTATATATCCAAAGGAAATGAAAATAGAATCTCAAAGATATCTGCACTCCCCTGTTCACTGCAGCATTATTTATAATAGCCAACCATGAAAGCAACCTGAGTATCCATTGACGGATGAATGGATAAAGAAAATGTGGTGTATATGTATGCAATGGAATATTATTCAGCCATATAAATGAAGGAGATCTTACCGTTTGTGACAACATGAATGAACTTTAAGGTCATCATGCAAAGTAACATAAATCAGTCAGAGAAAGATAGATACCCTATGATCTCACTTATATGTGGAATCAAAAAAGCCAAACTCGGGGCGCCTGGGTGGCTCAGTTGGTTAAGCGTCTGCCTTTAGCTCAGGTCATGATCTCAAGGTCCTGGGATCGAGCCTCACATCAGGCTTCCTGCTCACAAGGAACCTGCTTCTCCCTCTCCTCCCTGCTCGTGCTCTCTCTCACTATCTGTCTCTCTCAAATAAAATCTTTAAAAAAAAAAAAAAGCCAAACTCATAGAAACAGTGTAGAATGGTAGATTCCAAGGACTGGGAGGTGGGGGAAATGAGGAGATGGTGATCAGAGGGTACAAACTTTCAGTCAAAAGATGAGTAAGTTCTGAGGGTCTAATGTACAGCATGGTGACTATAGTTAACAATAGTGTATCATATACTTGGAAGTTGCAGAGATCTTAAATGTTCTCACCACCACCACCACCACACACATACACACACAAAATGGTACTTATGTGAGATGGTGGATGTGTTGACTAACCTTACTGTGGCGATCATAATCATTTTACAGTGTCTATGTGTATTAAATCATCATGTTGTTCACCTTAAACTTACATGATGGTTGTTTGTCAATTATAGCTCAATAAAGTTGGAGACAAAATAAAGACCAGAAAATGCTGCATAATGTGATAATATGTACTTCCTCGTGAGAGTCCATTTTTGCATTGATATTCTTACCTTATAAAAAGAACTGCTGAATCAGTGGAGTATCAGGGTGGGGGGTGGGAGATTGTTTTTGTTTTTGTTTTGTTTTGGTGGTTTTTTTTTAGCCTTCATAAAATATTAGAATTGAGCTTTATTTTCCACATATCAGTTGTCTTATATCATACACCCACTCGCAACTTTCTTACCCTGACCAAATTCCAATTACCAAACCTCATGAGTCACAGCTTCTGTTTCCACTGCCACAGATGCTGTAAAATGATGGGCAAATATCTTAAAGCTAATGGTGGCAGGTTTTGTCATGAATAATGCATGGGTATATATTATAAACTGAGTGAAAGTGGATATTTTTCTCTTATTTTCCTTTTATTTTCATTACCATTACAGGTCCAGTATGGAATTTTTCCAGATAACTTTACATTCAATTTATTGATGGATTATTTCATAAAGAATGAAAATTACAAAGGTAAGAAACCAAACCCGGGTCCATTTATAATGGGGCTTCAGCTCCTAAAGGGAAGTAAATATGGGCAATTTCCCTTATTTTATTTTGTAATGACATCTCTTTATATCACTGTTTCTGTCAGAAATAGGTGTGTGGTTGATGTACCATACCACTTGGCCAGATAGGACAATCATATCCAGGTTTTTTTTCCTCTTAATTTCTCAAGTTTATTTGTTCATGCCTCCTTGTGCAAAGGACAGTGAATTTAGTTAAGCAATAAACCTGCCTGAGCTTCCATGGCTGGTTAAGATTATGGTAATGCAATTATTAGCTTGACTCTTTAGTATTGTTTGCTAACTTTGTTTAATTTAAATCACAGTTGTTATTCTGTGTGAAATATAAGACTATAAAATCAGTTGATTTCCTGGAAAGAGCAGTACCCTTGCTATGAAGAAAAGTCCTTTTACCTCCCCAGGCTCTTGTTTCCTCATCTATAAAATAAGTGGATGGGTAGTCTCTGGGATCTCTCTCTTTTTTTTTAATTAACATATAATGTATTGTTTGTTTCAGGGGTACAGGTCTTACACAATTCACAGTGCTCACCATAGCACATACCCTCCCCAATATCCATCACCAAGCCACCCCATCCCTCCCAGCACCACCCCCCCCACTCCAGCAACCTCAGTTTGTTTCCTGAGATTGAGTCTCTTATGGCTTGTCTCCCACTCTGGTTTCATCTTGTTTCATTTTTCCCTCCCTTCCCTTATGATCCTCTCTTGTTTCTCAAATTCCTCATATCAGTGAGATCATATGATGCTTGTCTTTTCTCTGATTTACTTATTTCACTTAGCATAATACCCTCTAGTTCCACCCACGTCATTGCAAATGGCAAGATTTCAAATTTTTGATGGCTGTGTAATAGTCCATTGTATATATATATACCACATCTTCTTTATCCATTCATCTGTTGATGGACATCTAGGCTCTTTCCATAGTTTGGCTATTGTGGACATTGCAGCCATAAACATTGGGGTGCACGTGCCCCTTTGGGTCACTACATTTGTATATTTGGGGTAACTACCCAGTAGTGTAATTGGTAGGTCGTAGGGTAGCTCTGTTTTCAACCTTTTGAGGAACCTCCATACTGTTTTCCAGAGTGGCTGCACCAGCTTGCATTTCCACCAACAGTGTAGGAGGGACTTGAAAGACTAATTTTAGCCGTTCTGACTGGTGTGAGGTGGTATCTCATTGAGTTTTTTATTTCCCTGATGCCAATTGATGTTGAGCACTTTTTCATGTGTCTGTTGGCCATTTGGATGTCTTCTTTGGAAAAATGTCTGTTCATGTCTTCTGCCCGTTTCTTGATTGGATTATTTGTTCTTTGGGTGTTGAGTTTGAAAAATTCTTTATAGATTTTGGATACTAGTCCTTTATCTGATATGTCATTTGCAAGTATCTTCTCCCATTCTGTCGGTTGCCTTTGGTTTTTCTACTGTTTCCCGTGCAGAAGCTTTTTATCTTGTTGAGGTCCCAGTAGTTCATTTTTGCCCTTGCTTCCCTTGCCTTTGGCGATGTTTCTAGGAAGAAGTTGCTGTGGTTAAGGTCAAAGAGGTTGCTGCCTGTGTTCTCCTCAAGGATTTTGATGGATTCCTGTCTCACATTTAGGTCTTTTATCCATTTTGAGTCTATTTTTGTGTGCGGTGTAAGGAAATGGCTCAGTTTCATTCTTCTGTCTGAGATCTCTTTACCCCCAAAATTCCTTGATCCTGTGCAGTTAATTTGAAGTGACTCTTCCTCACTTCCACTACCATAAGGTAGTCCAAGGAAAGATGGAGGTCAATTACAGAGGAGTCTGGTAGACCCCGGCCAATGTCCATGGGTTAGGGAATCCTATGACAGCATGCTTGTGCTCGTGGCTGTGCTGAGAGTGAAGAAGGAAAGAGGAGCCTTGCCACTGTGTAAAGACACACACTGGCTTTCCCTTTCCCCCATTTCATCCTCAGCCTTGGTACTGAGGAGCCATGAGGGAGCTATGTTAGGGTAGTTACTACCTCAGGAACATGGATATGGACTGGTGGGCACTTACGCATTTATGACATCTGAGATTCCTGCCATTGGGTTCCATCCCCTCATCCCTGCACACCCGCACCAATGGCCTTTCCCCCCTGCATCCGCACTCAGTGTTTGGGCGAGGGACTGGGCATTCCTGCCCTGATGTGGCCACCTTTTCCCTTCGTCTCCTCTGGATTTCTGCTTTATCTTCCCTCTCAAAAGGCTTGCAGTTGTTGACTGCCGAAGAATATTTGCTGTATATTATTTTTTGAAATGTCAGTTATCCCTTCTTGTCTATTTCTTATTCAGTTTTAAACCTACATTTCCTGAATTCAAGTGAAAGGGAATTAGCTTTTCTGTGTTTCTGAATCTGTGCTCCATGAACATCAGATTTAATAGTGTATCATGGGAGAATTACTAGAAGCAGTTTTCTCCCTGCCCTCTCTCTTTAAAGGGCATGGTGGAAGGGTCACAGGACTTTTTTTTCCCTAAATGCAGAGTAAATATTTAATATTGAGGATTTCTAAAAATAAAGTTTTAATGAAGATTATTATCATTTATGGCAAAAATTTAGAAAGTGTTATACTTTTTATTGTTAATGGGATAGGAAATATCAAAGTACATAAATGAATTTGGAGGAAAAGTTAATTAACTATACAGGGTAATCTGATTTCACTTCCCAAGCTGAATGAAATGCAGAATATAAGTAAAAAATAAAGTAAGTTTGATTTATTTTTCATGTTTAATTTTGGATTCAGCAATGAACAGTTGAAAAACCAGATTTTTTTTTTTAAACTGGATTTTTAGCTTTAAATTGTGTTCTTTTAAAATACTGGTTTGTTTAGGGTTGTTGTTTGTTTTAAATATCTTCTAGATCCTTATTTGCTACTGATTATAGTAGATGACTTTCTGGTCTAAGTTTCCCCATTTGCAAAAAGAATATAGAAGTTCTTGCCTATGGGCTCATTTAAAACCATGACAACATGCACAAAGCCAGCTGGTTAGGAACAGCTGCGAGTCAGTGCTAACTCATAATTATGATTATATGCAAAAATTGGTTAACACAGCGACTTAGTTAGTCAAAAACATTTGTTGTGCCTGTTTTATGTGCTGGCACCATATTTTAAACCAATATTAACATTCTCTAATTTAACAACAAATATTAAGGAAAAGAAATTGTCTGAACTTGATTTTCTTGGCTTCCATCTATGTTGTGGAATCTTAAGGGAAAAGAAAAATTGCTCAAGATCTGATCTGCTGTGATCAGCATTTATGTGTCAACAAATACCTTACATTGTATTTTACATTCAGGGGTTTATCATTTATGAATGAGCATTTTCCTTTCCAGTCTTTCAAGTATTTTTAAACTGAGCCTGATTATGCTTTTTACAGTCATCAATTTTCTGTCTCCGAAATGATACCTGGGATTTAGGATCGTCTCTAGCATTTGTCTTCATTTGCCCCAGCACGGAGAAGGTTCCAGAACACATAATGGGGCAGTCAACCCAGCTTCTGCTCTGCTTGTCAGGGTGACCTGGAAAATATATTTGCCTCCTTTCTGTATACCTTAGCTCTTCCAGCTGATGGACCTGATGGATTAAATTTGCTTCACAATTTATGAGGCATTTTTGTATGTACTATCTTGATGGAGTATCCAATAGTCTTTTTTTTTTTTAAGATTTTATTTATTTATTAGAGCAAGCATGAGCCGGGGGGAGAGGCAGATGGAGAGAGAGAGGCAGACTCCCCGCTGAGCAGGGATCCCAATGCGGGGCTCGATCCTAGGACCCTGAGAGATCATGACCTGAGCCGAAGGCAGACACTTAACTGACTGGGCCACCCAGGCACCCCTCTCCCATAGTCTTTTGAAGTAGATGGGACAAATGGTATTTTTTTTAGCATCATGAGGATGATACTGGGAGAAGCTAAGAGAAATTAAATGGATTATTTCATGTCCTTGAGAACATTGGTGCAAAAGCACCTGACTTAGTACATAATAGTAAATACAACAGAAGCTAAAGTCTTAAGAAAGATCTAGTTTATGGAAGAACTGGGATCAGAGCTCACATTTTTTTGCTTCTTAATTCTGTTTGTTTTTCTGTCATGCCCTGCTTTTTAAGTTTATAGTTAAATACAGATTTGGTGATGTTACCTAAAACTAATTCCCTCTCATTTTTACTTTGATCTTTTTGCCAGATGCTTTATCCGTGGTTTTTGAGATCATGATGCAAGAAGCCTTTGAAGTACCTTCCACCCAGCTTCTGTCACTCCATGTTTTATACCATTGCCTGGCCAAGAAGACAGACTGCAGCGTAAGTGACAGGTGGTACAGTGGTACTGAGAGCCCAAGAAGCCCACAGTGCCTCTTCAGCAGGGAGGAGGTGGCTGGAGGAGACCCCTGCCCTCAGAATCTGACATGCGGCCCTGTGGCCCCTGAACAGCCAGGAATGAGTGCTCCTTCTGTACATTTTAGTTTCCGGTTTCTGACAGAGTGGACCTGGATTCCACTTAAAAGAATCTCAAGTGAAAGTCCTTACGTACATTTTGAAACTTGAGCTAGGCTGAATGCCCCTCAGACATTCAGAAATGGGTAACTGATCGTCAGTGACAGTTGGACTTGCATATCAGAGAAGCAGAGAGGCAGCTAACTGACCACGACCTCAGGCATTCAGTGCCGATTGTTCATTTGGCATTAGTATTTTCCTGACATTGCTCTGGTCAGTCCAGAATACCAAGTTCTGGTTTCTTCTCTTAGGTTAGGCTCTTTAATAATTGTTTACTGTTACCCTAAGAATAACAACAGTAATAACAGTAATAACTAGTATTTAAATAGTACCTACTTTACACCAGGCTGTGTTCTTGGTGTCTTAAATTTATTAATGTATTTAATCCTAACAGTTCTATGTGGATGAGAAGACTGGAGCACAGAGATGTTACATAATAGCTGCCAGGCTCATAGGTGACAAAGCCACCTTGGGAAGCCAGGCAGCCCGGGCCTGCAGTCTACCGCAACTTTAATACCTCAGCTTCAAATGTAACATCAAAAAATACTAGTTTGCATAGGAACTGAAAAGGAGATCTAATCCAGCTCACGTTCAAAAGAATTTATGGTCTGTTTTGCTTTTCTGAGATGAAGGTCATAGCCTGTGGCATACCTCACATTCATTAGTTGATTAAATTTATATTGGGCAATGACTGCCTTCCATACATTGCCAGGTACTGGTTATACAATAGTAAACAGACATTCCCTGCTTCCAGCCAAAGAATAATACAGGCATTCAAAGCAAAACAAAACAAATACATGAATATAAAACTATAACTATAATGAGCACTACGAAGACCTCTCATGTGACAAGCATATATTTTAGAGAGTTTTTGTTTGTATTCTACACTTAGGAATGGCTTCTTTGAGGAAATATTTCTTGAGTTAGTATTTGAAAGACAAATAGGAATTAACTGGCTGAAGAGAGGAAGAACAATCTAAAAAGGAACTCATGCAAAAGCCCTGTGGCAGAAAGAACATGGTGAGCAGAAAGGGGCTGGAAGAGGATCGGAAGACAGTGTAGGTGCAGCCGAGAGAATGGCAGGAAGGGCGTGTGGTGAAGTAAGGTTGGAGAATGCAGGTCATGCTAAGCTGTATTTGTGCATCGTAAAAATAGTGAGAAGCCATTGAAAAGTTTTAAGCAGAAGGGGTAACATGGTTCAGTTTGTGTTTTGAAAAGATGCATCTGGCCGTAATGTGGGTAAGAGATTGGATTGGGGCCATGATGGCTTATGGTCAGAGCACTTGGGAGACTACATGGTTGTCTGAGCAAAAGGTAGTGGTAATGTGGGGACCAGAATGTCTGGAGTTAGGAGTAGCCAGTGAACATATATTTAGGAGGCAGACAACATGATGGGGAACTGTATGTGGAGGCAGGGACATATAGGTGAAATCTTACCTCCTCAGTTTTTGACTTGTGTAATGGAAAGGTTGCCATTTGTTTGCACGTGGAACTTTGGAAAAAGACTGGATTTTATGAGGAAAATCATTAATTTGGCTATGAACATGTTGCATTTTGAGATGCCTTTTAGACAACCAAGAGATTTCATGAGAGAAATTGGATCTTCCTGGAAAAATCTGGACTGGAGATACAGTTTATACATGTAGGTGTAAATTTCTGCAGATGAGCCACAGAGCAAAAAGGGAAGTCAGGAACGTTTTAGGTCCCAAAAAACACAGAAGGAGAATGGTTTACAGTTTAGAATGCTTCTGAGAGGGTAGGTAAGGTGAGGACTTTTAAAAAGTTCATTGAATTTAGTGGCCTGAAGGCACTAAATTGTAACCTGTGTTTCCATGGAATAATGGAGGAGGAAAGGAAATTGGAGTGGATAGTGGAATGAGTTAAAGGTGCAAAAAGGAGACAGCTGGTGTAGGTGAGTGCTTTGGATTTTCTAGCAGGGAAGCGGAGGGGAGAGGGAAGTGAGAGAATGAGATTTGCTTTGTATTAACAGGAAAGGCAGAAGCACAAAGTGGGAGAACCTTGCGGACCCTGGTGCAGTAGCACCTGATTTCATCCTTAATAGTACGTACAATAGAAGCTACAGGTTTGGGAGAGATCTGATCTCTTACGTTAACACATAAATAGCTTTTCATATAAGCAGCAGTGTTTGTATTATTCTCAGAGAATCATCAAAAAAAATCTGTAAGACATTCATTTGTTTGTTTTCATCCAGCTTTTTAAAAGTCCCATCAGCAGGGTCACTGTTCCAGCCAGCATCACTACCCCAGCTCAGTTCCTAGAGCAGCAAGGGTACTGTCCTTTTGGCTTTTGCCCTGTTGCATTTTGATACTATAGGTCATGTTTTTCCCTAAAAAAAGAAAAAAGTTTAAGGCTCTTTATTTATTATTCACAGGGTCCCTTTTCATGCAGTTTACGTGGGGGAAAATCAAACCTTAGGGCGATTTGCTTTTGAAAGTGAAATGCCCTGGTCCTCAATTACCAGCTTTTACTTATCTGTACTACACAAGTGCCTGGGGAGGCTTTGTTTTTCTCCCAAGATCTTTGCTTTTTTCAAAGGTTTAGAAAACCCTTAAGAAATTACACTTTACCGCACAAAGGCCAATCCCAGGAAAGAGGCTTGGGTGCCCATTAACACCTGGGGTGCCTCACCTGGCTACTATTGTAGCTTGTACGCCTCATTCATTCTCTGCTTCCTCCCTGACCTCTGACTGCAGAGACCGATGCAGGGCATCCTGAGCTTTGTGTTCTTTATTTTCAAGTCCAAACAAGGGCTCCGGCCAATGTGTACCCGTACGGCACCCTGAAGACCACAGCTCTCATTGTCTGGGGGGTTGCCAAGGCCGTCCTCTGAGCACGGCGTTTACCGCGAGCCCCCGTCACTGCTCTTACTACTCTGCAGCAGGCTTAGCGATGCTTGCCTTTTTTGCCCCTTTTGTCCAAACTCTCAGAAGGCGCCAATTTTACTGAAGTGTAATTTTGTACCCTGGGTTGAAAGAAATGACCACTAAGTGTTTCTGATTGTCCAATTTATTTTTAAGAGGCGCAAATCTATCTAAAAGCAACCTAATAGTTGTATTTATTTTTACACTGTGAAGTAGAAGGAGTCTTATCATTGCTGAATTGTTTAAAATTCAAAAGCTTGCCCCAGCATGTCGTAGCAATGTGAATGAATATTGGGCTGACAGCATGTGTGATCTTTATTGATTGTCTCAAGGCAGTATTGGTCCAGAGTGTGCTATTTATTCTTGTTTTCTGATTGCAAAAGGATTGCAAAAGGAACTCTTTATTCATTGCCAAAAATGTGGAAAACAATGAAAAGTTTAAAGAAAAAAAAGTTCATAATTTCCAGAAATCCATTAACAGAGGGTATTTCTTTTCTATATTAGTCATTAAACATAAATATCTTTTATTTATAAAATCAGGATTATAATGTACCTATAGCTTTGTTATTTTGCTTTTTTTTCTCAGTGCTACAATATGTTTTTCCCCTATTAAAAATCATTAAAAATCAAATTTTACATAAAGTAT
Organism: Eumetopias jubatus; assembly: GCF_037043125.1. Taxonomy (NCBI): domain Eukaryota; kingdom Metazoa; phylum Chordata; class Mammalia; order Carnivora; family Otariidae; genus Eumetopias; species Eumetopias jubatus. The sequence continues at coordinate 53,781,714 of NW_028274811.1, read as the reverse complement.
TCTTTGCTTAACTGGACCATGATCTGTTTTATTCTGTTGCAGTGGGAAGAGGAAAGGAACTTTGGTGCATCCCTATTACTCCCAGGCCTAAAGCAAAAGAACTCAGTGGGGTTAAGTTCCCAGTTGTATGGCTATGCACTTCTTGGTAAGCTAAGTGATCCTTACAAATATTGTTCTTCATGGATAGAACTGTTGCATTCTTCTACTTTGTAATAAATTTTTAATTTGATATCAGTGTACCAGTGAAATTCCAATATAGCTTTCATTTTTAAACATAAAAATAGACATTGATAGCCTTACAGTTATGGGATAATACCTTAAGAGACAGTAAAGAGGGTTCTAAAGCCTGTTACCACTGGCAAGGTGAAAACTAGTTCTGGTGGCTTTGGATTATATTTAGTGGTAATCAGTGTGAGGAAGGGATAAAGAAAGGAAAGTTCTGGCCCTCTTCTGGGATAACCAGCCAGTAAAAATTTTCCCAGTACTAACAAAGATCTTTGTGTCTCTTTTAGACCTTAAGTCCAGGAGGTAAGAAATTAAGAGTTAGGGTTGAACTAATATCCTTGGTAATGTTTTCAGGTGAGCAAAGGGACACTCAGAGAGTACATCTAGTAGCACTGTGGGAAAGCAGAGAGACTCATTGGTGCAATGAGTGACTGTTCCATGCTGGGGGATGGTTGCTTTACTTTGATGCCTGGTTGCATTGAAAGGTCAAGAGGACGAAGCCTTGGAACCTGGGTTGTGTGGAATCAGGGCAAATAGCATCCAACCTAAGTATGCATAAAATGTGTCCTGATTTACAGAGATCTATTAAATACATTATTATTTCACTATTCTTCCATTCTCTCAAGTAGGCAGACATTTCAGAAGGCACCTTCTCTTGACCATACACTGCCTTGACTTACCTTCGTTTTATGAAAATCATCAAATTTTGATGATCTTCACCAAAAAAATGTGGTGTGGCCTTCTTAGATGCTGATTCTGATAGAGCCTGATGGAGCGGAATTTCAGAGTTCATCAGCTGGCTTTCAGACTAGCAAAAGAATTGACCACTCCTTTTAAAAATCGCTTTCTCTTGATATGCCATCTACTTTCTTGCTATTGGCTTACGTGTTTTGCCTTTGCCTTCAGGTGAGCATTCCAGACTATCAGGCTGCATGAGTTGTTGAGGGAGTTGTCAGGGCTAAGAAAATGTGCGTTGTTGTTACTGCGGTTTTGCGCAGAGGCCCTGGTGCTTTGGGACAGGCAGCCATCAGATCAAAAGCTCTTTGCTCCCGCTGTGTCGTGTGCTGTGCAGCCTCACTCAACCCCAGGGGAAGCAGCTTCCCCGAATGTGACTGCAGTCTAGCCCCAGACGTCTTAAAAGTCTAAAATTAGCTGTCACCTGATAAGCTTTGTCTATTTATGTCCTACTACAGCCTTCCCAAATCCTTCCCAGGAAAGATAAGTGAAGGCAGCTTGAAAACCTGGCAGCTCAAGGTGACTTTGGCCGTTAGTGCAGAGAGGGCTTCTGTTCCATAGGAACATGGAGACAGCCCCTTGCCCACCCGAGGACCCTGCTGTCTAGTGTCCACATCTTGAGCTCCAGTTGTGGTGGTTTGAGGTACGAAGAAAAACATTCATGTCCGAAGATCCGAAGAGGATGATGAAGACTTTTAGGATTTAAGTGCTGATGAAGCTCAAATAAAGGAAAGAAGAATAAAATGAGATTTTTTTTTCATAAGGACAGTCAATGGGGTGTTTTGGAGCATTTTGAAAAATGTCAAACATTTGCTGGCTAGGGAAAGTTGTCATATGTTGACAAGATTTCCACTGTAGGAGAATTGTGGGATTTCTTTTTCTGAGGAAGATTTTGTTCTTGAAACAAAAATAGTATTTCAGTTGTTTGACTCGTTTTATAAGGGTAGTTCCACTTAAAGAGACAGATACATCAACCTCTCTCAATTTCCCTCAGCCCTATGATTCATATATCCTCCTGATAATTTCCACCAGCCCAAATGAAAAAGAAAAGCATATTCGTACAACTTTGTATTAAAAAACAGATTCAGTGAATTTCACCACATTCTTCCTCATCCATCTGAAATGGCACCAGGTTGCTGGACAGGATGAGGCTCTTGATACAGATTTGAAATGATTTTCCAGGTTCATAATTGACTTGTGCTTTCAAGTCCTCCTTCTCCACTACAGTGGGAAGCCACAGCTGAAGCTTCTTCATTGTTCTTTTTGGCCATAGGGAAGGTGGAGCTGCAGCGAGGGCTGCGGGCTGTGTACCATAATATGCCTCTGCTGTGGCAACCCGGCTACCTTGACCGAGCCCTTCAAGTGATGGAGAAGGTGGCCTCATCCCCGGACAATGGGAAGCTGTGTGCAGAAGCGGTACGTCCCTCGGCCCTAAGTCCGTGTGCTTTAACCATCTCCTGTTCCTTGTGAGCCAGCCTGTGAATTTGTTTGCATTGTCTTCCCCTCCCCCTACTCTCCTACTTCTGTAGAATCGTGTATTCACCCAGTTGAAAAGGAATGAAAATCCACACACATTCTCCGTGTTACTGACAAAAAGTATTAGAGAATAAGATGAACGTTGATTCTATAGCTCACTGTCTGGGAGGAAAACTGTCCCTCTCCCCTGAAATTGAAACTGAGTTCAATAAAATACTGCCCACTCCCCCAGTAAAATCTCAGTGGGAGCTCAAAAGTTAATATTTCATTTTGAATTTTTGGCATTTCTGTGCCCTTGTAGTCCTGGGAGAGTACATGGCAATTATATTCACCCATAGAAGCCTTCAAGAAAGGAATCTGGGGACTGGAGATGGCACAGTCTTGTTTTGCCTCCATTTACTGTTCTGTGGTGAATGCTCAGTGCTGGAGAAATGTGGATCAGATGTTTCTTTCAGAGTTCTGAGGGGTTCATTTTGCCTGGACTAGGCAGCTGTCTTCCCTCCAGCCCCAGGTGCATCTCTCAGTCACCTAGGACTCTTGACACTATGAAGCCGCTAGACTTAGCTCAGGCTACAGGAAATGTAGCATCTTAGAGCCACATGAAAGCCTTAGCCTTACAGGCAGCCAGTATCCACCCCTATCCAAGCAGCTTATGTCATAAGAGGGAGGCCTAGATGGACGTTGGTTGTTGCAGTACCAGGATGTAAAAGTTAACTTTGAGCTCATTCTTGGTTTTGCCTTGACCCCAATCACTAGGACTCAGTCCTTGGCTTCATTTTAGTCATGAGATGTGCATGTCTGGTGCTTATACTGACCAGATACTGATGTCTAGTGAATCATCATGTTCTTTGGCAGACATTGATAACAGAACATACACATTCCTAAACCTATATTCATATTTAACCCTGCTATAGTCAGTGCTAGTGATCAAAAACACAATATTATATGTAAATCCTTTGCTAGGGAAATATTCCTTCCAATCTGAGCCAGATTTGCATTCTCTGTCTTAACAGGAAAGTGATTCAGATGTCAGCAAGAACGGAATATATTTTGGGTCTGGGTATAAGGTATTAATGGCATTAAAGGGCCTTAGTATTTTCTGGAATTTTGTTCTAAGGCGGTGTGGTCAGAATTAATTGGTATGCAAGGAGGTGCTAGTGCTGGCCTTGAGGTTGTAGAATCTCTGATGATTAGGCCCTCAGGGGGTCAGGGGAAGGCGTGCCCCAAAGTGAATGTGGTGCACGACAGAGGCCAAAACCAAAAGAAACCCTCTGTTTTACAATTTACTTACTTTGCAAGTCACAGAAATCACCTTATTACAGTACATTTCACGTCTGCCTGTCGAGTCTCTGTCAGCAGCTTATGTGGGTTGTGCGGCTCCCTAATTTATAGATGAATAAAGGCTAGGCTTTTCTAAGGCTCTCCCACGCATTCAGAATGGCCCTCTGTTGGTTGTGCTATGCGGTGGTTTTTCTCTCCTTCTCCCAATTCCAAACCGGTTGAGGAAGACGACACGGAAGAAGGAATACTTTGAGTCCCCATTGAACATGATTTTTGGATCCCTCCCTGGTTGACTAAAGGTGAAATCAGACGCCGCGGTGCTGATCCGTACACAGATAATTCTGAGTTTGCGTATTTGTCCCGTGTGTTTTGTGCTAGGTCGTCCCTGCCGTACGATGGGGAATTTCTGACGTAAAATCAGATAACCACGTCTCTCTCTGGTGATTTTATAAGAGAGAGTTCCCGAGTGTGCAGATCCCAGCTGTTCCTTCCTTTCCCTGGCCCAGCCTCTCTGCATGGTGTGTTTTCAGGGCCACAGGATGGTTAGTCCCTACCTCTCTCTGCTCTACAGCTGGCTGTGCTGGACAGCACGCTGAAGGCGCTGACTGCTCCAGCCCCCGGGGCTTCGGAGGAGCAACCCCAGGAAGGGCAAGCCAGCCGGGGCTCAGAAGAGCTGCTGGAGCAGCTGGACGTGGAGGAGACGGAACAGTCCAAGCTTCCCCAGTACCTGGAACGATTTAAGGTGCGTCGTAGCAGAATAGAGTCCCTCTCCGCCAGGCATTAAACATCCTTCTCAGCTGTGGTGACAGACAGGCAGGCCTTTTGTGCATCACTGTCACACACAGAGGCATGAAAAACTGACATCACAAATGAGGATTCAAACAGGAAGCGGTCTTAAAGGAAACAAATGAATTTTTATGCTCCTTTTTGTGCGTGAGCTAATCGGTCCCAGTTTTGTTCACTGGGGCAGCGTGTCATTACACGCACTCATCCCTGATGTGTCTGATGGGTGGGTACTAGCTTGCTGCCTCAGAACGGTCGCCTGCCTCCAACCCCAGGTGGAAAGGGTCTGGTCATTTCTCATATTGCACTCATGTGCTTGATAACCCAGAACCTCAAGTGGAAATTAGAAAGCCACATTTGAGTATGATGGAGATAAGCTGCAGGCATCTTCTGTTGCTCGGCTTTGTGTTGTGCACTCCGGCCCTCCGAATACGTTTTTGGACTACATGGAAGATGTAAACAAGTTTCTTTTCCAAACAGTCCCGAGCACTCAAGCTGCCTTTGGTAGCTTTACAGCCGCATGGCCTAAAATATTCTGTGATCCACATCCGGGAAGAAGAGTTGTGTTGCAGGTTAACCCCTCAGCCTCTTTGCTTTGTTTCTTGTCCATGTAGTGCAAAGAGAAAAATGTGCTGCCTAAAGAATTCTTTGTATAAAGCAGGAAACCTTCCTATCCATGCCAGCTGACCTAGTGTGTCATTTTGGGGCAGAGAGGTGTGGTTTTGCCTGATGATGACATGTAGCTCTGTTCAGTAATGCTATGGAACCAGCTGTGGAATACCTCTGTCCCCGTGTTATAAGGACTCCTCTGTACTTGCAGCTGCTGTTCCTCCCGCTAATTCTGAAAAGTGATTCTTCAAGTTCCCTCGTTTAGAATTTGAAAACTGAGAAAGAAAGGTTGATGGATATTAGGTACACAGAGAATTGGCAGCTAAGTTAAGAACTTACATTCCTACCTGTTCCTCTTAACTTTGCAGATTAGGAAAAGCTGAAAAACAAACAAACAAAAATGCTGCTATAACACTCCTAAAAATGACTACTTCTTCCTCTTGTTTCTTATGTGTTTAATCTCAGAGAATAGAAATCTGTGCTGCATTAAATGCTCAGTCCTCATTCTTCTACACATGCATTTTTTTTTGAAAATTGAAAAAAAGAGACCTATTTATTGGCTGCTGGCTGCGTATTAGGCATCAGTGCATTTCATTCATCTTCACTGTGGCTCTGCACGGTGGATGCTGCTTTTCCTATGTTACATGACAACAGGCTGAGAGTAACTGGCCCGTAAGTGACTGTTTGGGGATTTGAACAAAGGTTTGCTGACTCAGATTCGAGTCCTTACCCTGGTGTCCCAAGCTGTCTCCTTGGCCCCAACCCACAAAGTGATATCAGAAATAATTTTCCTTGTACATTTCTTTTTCTTCCTGTGGCCTGATTTTTATTAGTCTCAGGTAATTTGGTTGGGGTCCATTTTTACAGGACTGACCCCTCACACGAGGCCTCTAGCCACTCCTCGACACATGGATCCTGCCCACCTTCCACCCCCGCCATTGGAACAGGCCTCATCACCTATGCCAGTGAATTGCATTTGTTTTTGGGACATGGGGATGTGTGGCATAAGCTACTGCTGGGGCCGTAAGTGGCTCGCTCTTGATGATCTACATCTTGAAGCACTTAAGGAGATTAGTGTTTTTAGTACTTGACTTCTCCAGGAATACGATACCGCCCAAACCAAGATGCCATTTCAGATGGAGCCGTAAGCAGTCGGTTTGCAAAGGCGGACCTGCAGTGGAGCTCAGCAGGTGGAAGCTTATAATAGTGTGAGCACTCATGGGAGCTGTTTAGCATGCCATTAGTAGAAAGTTCTTGAAATGATTTCCATCTGTTGAAAGAAACCCTGGTTAGGCAAACATTTATCTCAGTCATTCTGAAGGAAAGGATGTGGACGGCCTTGCTCCCGTTTATCAGGTGCTTCTGCCATTTTGTGTGCGTCTTAGAGTGCCTGGCTCTGGGAGTTTGCTGCTTGCTTTGGTGCAGGTCAGAGCAGAAATGTAGGTTTGTTAGACTTGTGCTGTCTTTGTGGATTAAAACAAGAAAGTACATAGGGAATCTCAGCATATGGAGTTCCATTTACTGTTCGTGAGTGAAGGGAGAGAAGTCACGTGTGGTGCATCTTAGCAAAATTGCTGGACTGAAAAAAAAGGGGGGCAGACGCTCACAGTGTCTAGATGAAAGGCAGTATGACAGGTTCCCAATAAAGTGCCTTTTCCTGCAAGCAGAATGTGTGGAGGTTTTGCAAGTGAGTTAATCTCCTTTCCTCTTTGTCTTCTCCCATCTGCACCCTCCTCCCCACCCCCCATCTCCTGTTTTTCCTTGGTTTCCAACAGGACTTGCACTCCAAGCTTGAGGCCCTGGGCAGAGTTGAGTCAGAAAGCCTTCTGACTCTGATGGCCCAGCTTCTGCAGGAACAGCTCCCCGCCTGCGAAGCCCAGGACATGGCAGCCTACGAGCAGAAGCTGCAGCACTGGCACCTGGAGCAGGCGCACTTGATTCAGAGGGAACGGGAGCAGAGGGAGAGGGCAAAGCAGGAGCACGAGGCCCGGAGAGCAGCAAAGGCGTCTGCCTAGCAGGCCCACAGCACCCCAGCCCCCACCACAAGCTTGCCCAGCCCCGCCTGGGACTCACAGCGACTGTGGGGGCAGCCTCAGCCCCCTCCCTTTGCCTAAAGCAGGCTGTCTGCAGGACCAGAGCCCCAGTGGTTGATGTAGTGAGGCACTGTGACTTCCCATCACATGCCGAGAAGGGCTGCAGAACCGTGAGTGGCAAGTGGTCAGACTGAAGCCCCAGCTAAGCACCTTAAATCAGGTGCTCTCGAGGCTTATGGTGGGGTTTCTGGGGTCAGGGATCAGTGTTGAACATTGAAAATTCCTAATCCGTAGCGGTGGTGGAGGGAGAGGCCGTGGTTGAACAGCCTGGTGTCGAGAGCACAGGCTTTTGAATGGTCTCTGTCTCCCCAGTGGCAAACTGCGTACCCCGAGCAGTGTCCTCCCAGCCTGAGCTGGGTGTGGGATGCCCACACGTCTCAGCTTCTCCTTCCCCCGTGTCTCTTCCCTGCAGACCTGAACTTGGGAAAAATTGAGGACAGGAGTGAACACAGCACCATGAACCCACTGGCTTTCAAATTTCAGGCACCCACGGTGACATTTTTAGAATGGAAGGGCTTCTGAGGAGAAAGCTAGCTCTAGCTCTGAAGCCACGGCTTGGCTTCTCCATCATGTTGGGGTAACTTCTTTCCAAAGCATTCTCAGCTCCTTCCTCAAGGTAAAGTGAGCCTTTTGTGTCCACACGTACAGCTTGTCAACACATTTCAGTTGGAGAAGTAGGAGAGAACAAGGCAGTGCATGGGAGACACGCGTGATTGTGCAGCCGTCGGGGTGGAAATTCCTTCCGGAAGCCTCTCTGTGGAAGGGTCCAGGGGCAGCTCCTACTTGCTGTGTAATTTTGCCGTTACGTTCAGTGGTAAACTGTTATTCAAGGTTGTGCTCTTTTATCAGGAACCTGTGGAAATAAATGTTCTGGGATTCTTTTGGTGTATTCTTTGTCTTTTAGGGAAGGGAGGAAGAGAGGAAGTCACACCATCAATACGGTTAGTCTGATTTTGAGCAGCATCTTTTTAACCTTCCTTCTCTATCGGACTTCGGCATTTATAACCACCACCACAACCATTAACATGTATTGAGGACGAACTGTGTGCCAACACTCAAGCAGCCCTGTGAGGGGGTAGGAGTAACCCCATTCTTGAATGAGGAAGCAAACTAAGTGGCTGAGGTGAGGCCAGCCCCGCTCCTCACCCGGCGTGCTGACCACCAGCCATACCTGCAGTCCACATCCAGCGCAGGGCCTCGTGGCTGAGCAAAGCGGAGTCTTACTTAGGTAGAAGGTCAAGACCAAAAGTCGGTTGTGATATTTTGCTTTATCAGGGGCAGGGCTTTTTCAGCCACTCCCTTATTATATCAAGAAGAAGGTTCAAGATGAATCAGAAGGCCCCTTCTCCTCCGTAAATTACTGACCATCATGGCACGAAGCATCTGTTAATACTGCAGCTCATAATTTGGCTTTCTATTTCCTCCCCATCTGTCCCTGTCGCACGTGATTTCCAGTTTTTACCAGTGTGGGGAGCATGGAAACTCCCACTGAGCAACAGCCCAATACCTGACTCTCCTCCTCTTGGGGCCGTGTTGCCTTGGCACAAAACTTTGCTTCGTGTTTTCACACCTTCTGTCTGGCTGTGGATATCAGATATGTGTGTGGGATTTTTGTTGTAGATTTTCCATGTACTCACAGGCCCTGAAAATTAGTTTATTAAAGTCATTTTTTCACTATGAATGAATTAGCATCTCATGAGTAGAGGCCAGAAATGCTGCTAAACATCTCGTAGTGCACAGGGCAGCCCCATGACAAAGAAGTACCTGGTCCAAAATGTCAGTAGTGCCAAGGTCAGAAACCTTGGCTGAGGATATGTAAGCAGGGCATCCACAGGCATTTTTGCACTGATGTAGATGAGACTCAAGAATAATGTTTGTGCAAATGACATTTCTCAGGCTAGGAAAATAATTAACATTTAATAATTTTAATATTTAACTATTTGATAAAATAATAGTTGCTTTTTATCTAAGTGAAAGTATAAAATATGCAGTAATATAGGGTAGGCTGTTATTCTTCCTAAACAGAGTCCATTATGGAAAAGAGTAAATGATGATTTATATGATTTTGCTGTTGGGCGATAAGTAACTGGGACCAGGAGTCCTAAGTTCCAAAATGAAGCTGCTATGATGTGAGCTCCTGTGAGTCAGCGGGACTCTACACCATTGCACCCAGTTAACCTCGCTGGGAGTACATGGTGAGGAAGGGATGAAGTTTGAAATGGGCTCAGAGGGCTTTGGCTGTAGAGAATGAAAAGCAGAAAATGTGGTATGGTTGTATTTTCATTAAATGGTTATTAATAATCTTCAGACCTGAACTTTTCAAACTCTGACAATGATAAATTTTTTAAATCTTCTCTTAGAAAATGAGGTAAGAAGAGTGCTTTTCAACATCATTATGTTAGGGAAATTGCCTTTTATTCTAAATAACAGCTTCTTAGCTTGAAAATAACCTTTCCTTTCCCCATTGAGTTGGCTTTGTTGCTGACATTGCATGCTGCCGTGAGGATGCTCCTACCCATATGGTATACAAGGAAGTCCAGAGAAGGTGGTGGCTGTGCCCCTGAGATTGTGGCAGTTACCCCTGGGATCTTTGTTTAAAACAGTTACACTGAGGCTCTGAGTTTATTATGTATGAATGTTAGGGATTCCAGATGTGAGCTGGACATGTTCAGAAAACAAAGTTTATTCTTACAAGAAGTATCTGAAAATTAATTCCATTGTGGGCTTTAAATGCTAGATCAAGGAATGTAGGGAAGATTTATAAAGGGTTTCTAAGAGGTGCATTATATTCTCATGTACTCAGTGGTAGGAGAATTTCACTTGCTTTTTTGGTTTCTACAATACTTCATCTCAGCAGAGTTCAAAATTTTAATCCTTAAACCACCACCCCCAGGTTGATATGCCTAAAATAGTATGTGGAATAAAACCAGTGCCCGTTAAAAGCTTCCTCCAGTGACAGTATGCTGGGCCACTGTTGGATATCAGTGTTTCCCGGGCCCTGGCTCATCATTGGACCCATCTTGATTGCAAAAACTATATTTAACAACTCCTCTTTGTGAATGCCCATTTCTACCTGATTTAATTCCACCTACTTAGAACAGCCCTGCAGGGCAGGGATTATTACCTTCATTTCGCAGAGGAGAAAACTTGAGGCTTACGTGACTTGCCCAGGGCCAGATGACTAATAAGTGGGTTCATAGTGCTTGAACCCAAGTTTGTCCAATTCCAAACCCACTTCCCAGCAGCTGCACCATATAACCCCCAGGCCAGCCTGAGACCAAGTACGGTCATTCATTCAACCGATATTTATTGGACATCTGTTGTGTGTCAGGCACTGTTCAAATAATCACTGAGGACATAGCAAGGAGCAAAATAGACCAAGATCCCTTCCCTCATGGCATTTACATTCTGTGGAGGGAGACAGTTAATTCACGAGTACATAGTAAGTCATATGGTGATAAGTGGTAGAGAAAGCAAGGAAGAGAAAAAGAGAATGCTGCGTAGGGGCTGGAGGTTGCAGCTTCAACTAGGTTGGTTAGGGAAGGCCTTCCTGGAAAAATAACTTTTGACTGAAGACCCACGGGGGTGAGGGTGAGGGTGAGAATCATGGCGTTACCTGTGGAAAAGTGTGGCAGACAGAGGAACCAGCACCAAGGGAGCAGATGGAAGCCTGCCTAGAGTGCCAGAGGACTAGCCAGGAGGCCAGTGTGGCTGTAGCAGAAAGTATAAGGTGGAGAATAGCAGGAGATGAGGGGTGCAGGAGGGTGTAAGATGATATAAGACTCCCAGGCCCGTTAGTAAGGGTACTGGCCTTCACTCTGAGATGAGAGCCCATCTGAAGGTTCTGATGGCGTGCTCTGACGTAACAATTTCAGAGGGTTTGCTGGTCTAGCTGCTGTGTGGTGAACAAACATGGAGGGCAGAGATTGGACACGGGAATATCAGTTAGGAGGCTACCGCCGTAATCCAGGAGAAGAACGATGGGCTTAGACAGTCACAGTAAATGTGAGGAGAAGGGGTTGGACGAGATGTATTTGGAAAGAAGAGCCAGCAGACTTGCTGATGGGCCAAGATTTTTTACCTGAGCAACTGGAGTAATGAGTTTGCCATTTACTGAGGTAGAAAAGCCTAGGGGAAGAAGTAGTTTGGGGAAATCAAGGATTTGTTTGGGGGCATGTTAAATTTCATTGGAGTTATTTTACAGATCCTTATTAACCATCCAAATGGGGCTCTTAATAGACAGCAGGATCTGAATTTGGAGATCAGAGGAGGTACGGACTGGAGATAGCAGTTGTAAAAGTCATCAGCTCAAATCCATGAGACTGCATTACAGTAACATGCAGTTTTGGTTTGAGTGGGGAGAGTCTGAGCCATGAAATGGAGCTGTGCCTATTTTTTATGCCGTGATCACCGCATGAAGCAGTCCTTATCATCATGCTCCATCATCTGTGAAAACATGGCCAGGAGCACCACCAGAATTACCCAGAAGAACTGCTCATTTTCAAGGAACTGGGTGTGACCAAGAGTCAATGTGCATACATGACTCCAGTGAATTTTCAAGATGCACAGTATAAAATCAAAGAGGAAATGGTGATCTGGGATTATGCAAGAACCCAAGAATTCACGAGTGAGGAGTTTGTCGAGAGATCATTGTAGGGACACAGAAACATTTAGAATGAGCAATACAAGAATAAAGAGAGAGAAGGTGGAGTCCGTACCTTAGCAGACCTTTGGTGATTTACCTGGAAGACAGGAAAAAAGAAACCGAAGAACGCCACGTCCAGTGTCTAGAAAAGGACCACGTGGAAGGGTATTAACTCCCTCCCCATCTCTGCTGTGCCTGGGTCTGCAGGGGGTGGGATAGAAACACGTGGGGAGGTTTGGGTCGGGTGAACACCTGGCAGGGCTTCCCTGGGACCGATGACCTCCTGAGACACAGGACTTGCAGAGCCAAAGCCCGGGCAGTTCCCGGTCTAACGCAGATGGGCCCGCACCCTCGGTTCCGGCCAGAAAGACATCCTGGAACCGAGTAGTTTGGCAGTGGAATAGAAGATAACTTACTTTAGCGTGATAGATGTAATTAAAATCTCTTGGTGATGATTTCCCACCCTGAGTTCTCACATGCTAAACCCTTTCATCTCTGGAGGCATTTCCAAATCCCTTCTGCCAAACAGCAACTTCTAACAAGACCAGTTCGTGAATCCCCAGGGTCTTGGAGGCACAATATAAGATAAAAGGAGTGTATGTAACAAAGAGACATCCTTATGACTCAGGACATACTGCAGTCACCTGTTGAGGCCAAAGGATCATCTCTGAAGACAGGGCCAGGTCCTGGAAGTCTCTGTTGAGCCCTCTGTGAGCATAGTGTGACCATGTGGAAGGAATCGAGGTGCCAGTGCCTCCCACTGCACACTCGCCATTCTGAGCTGAGTGGGCCCCCCCAACATAACTGCTTCTGCTCTGTTGGTGTGAGCTGTTGCATCTGCCTGGAGTTTGCGTCTGTCACACACACACACACACACACACACACACACACAGAGCAGGTCTCAGCTTAGACATCACTTCTGGTGCTTTTCCTAGGTCACCAAAGCTCACCCTTGAACTTTGGGAGCCCCTGTCACCCCAGTCAGTTTAGGGCAGCACTTTATGTTTTGTTCGCCTTTATAAGTCCCCACAGTATTACTCACTGCCGGGTATAGCATGAAGGTACAAGAATCATTCGAATGACGAAGAAATTCCTTCTTTTTTCAGATACTCTGTTATTTATAATCACTTTCCCTAAAACAGCTTTTAGTTCTTGGGTGTCAGTCAAAGCCATAGGGAATTATGTTAGTTATATAAGCTTATTCTGTAACTGAGCAAGAAACCAAGAGGCAGATATGGTATTAGATGTAATTCCTGAACATGATGGCTTTGTAGAGCCCCAGAAAGTCAGTCTTGGGAGGGATCACCCAGTCTGACCATCTTGTCAAATCCTCTCATTTTACAGGGAAGTAAAGAAACCTCGGATGGATAAAGTGACTGAGGTCAGGCAGCCAGCCGTCTGTGGCAGAACTAGGATTAAAACCTGTGTTTTGCTTTACATAAGAAACCCTCCCAATATCTTCCATCTGCATTGGTCTATGTATTCTTTTTTTTTTTTTTTAAGATTTATTTATTTGAGAGAGTGAGAATGAGAGAGAGAGAGTACATGAGAGGGGAGAGGGTTAGAGGGAGAAGCAGGCTCCTCGCCGAGCAGGGAGCCCGACGCGGGACTCGATTCCAGGACTCCAGGATCATGACCCGAGCCGAAGGCAGTCGCTTAACCAACTGAGCCTCCCAGGCGCCCGGTCTGTGTATTCTTTTTAAGCAATAATGGCAATTATCTGTTTCCTTCACCTCCCAGTTTCTGTCCTTAGACCCCAACACACTCCGGGGGTGGGCAAGAAAAGATAACAATGTAGCAGTTACCAAAATAGTACAAGGCCCTCTGCAGTTTGCCAAAAGCCAGGGAGCCACTGAAAAGAACACAATCAGCCCTCGTGGGTGAAATGTGTCCCCCCACTGTGGGTGGCAAATCCCAACTCCTGATGAGCCCAACTCAGCACACAAGACAAAGGACAGCACAGCACATACATGAACTTTTGCCACTTTTGTATTTTATTGTGGAACTGAGTTGTTTTTTCTTTTACATCAAATATCCTCAATGGAAGAGGGGATATTGCACACAAATATCATAAAAGCACTACATATTACTTTCACTGAAAACTAATTTTCTACATTAGATATGACTGGATAGGATAGAAGTGATGCAGGATTATAAGACATAATACCATACACAGCTGCAGACTGACACAAACACCATTCAGAACAAGAGAGAGGAGTGGAGGTGCTTCTCAGCTGGGCTCAAGACCACTTCTTTCCAGGACCGGAAAGAGAAGGCTGCATGCAGCGCAGGTAAGCACAACTCAGGATGGCTGCACGGTGTTCTCGAAAGGGCAGCCCGGTCTTGATGCCTCATCTTGATGGCTCCTGCTTGGGGAGCTCCAAACGAGTGCAGAGAAGCTATTTATTTTTTTTCCCTTCCTTTTCAGTTTTTGATGCTGCCTTTTAAATTAATAAAGTCAGATTTTTTTTTTTAATAGTCAATAGTTTTAATACCAGGTGAGTAACCTAATTGCTTTCAAAGAAATGCTCATCCCTAGGCTGCTTTTGGTGTGTTGTTCAGTTGGTTAGAAGATAAAAGCTTACAGTTCCTTTCAAATGGAAATAAATCTTTTCTTCTAAATCTGAAGCACAAAAAAAAAAAAATGTTATTAATCTAACTCACAATATCATTACCGAGCAAGAACCTCCTGTGACAGGTGACTAAAGAGAGGCAAGAAAAGCAATTTCAGAATTGTAGAGCAGCTCCTGAGAGCTGAAATTTGGTAATAGAAAGAAAATGGAAGGTGGTAGAATTTTCATTAGCAAATGATTGAATCTTATTAAATGAGTATTGAGAAGCTCCTAAACTGCATAAGCTATTGGAGACACTTAAAACATTCATATACACTGGGGAAACCATTCACTAGGATATGTAAGGTTTAAAAAAAAAAAATTTTTTTTTTTTGAACTCCATGGAAAATGGTGTTGGGGGGAAGGGGTCATTGTATCCAGTCCCACCACAAGACTGAGAAAGCATGCATGGGGGTTGGGTTTTGAGAAAGGGGATAGAATTCGTTAAAATTGAAAGTGGAGGATCATCTCTTAACATTTAGTCTCTGTAGAATTTTGCTTAAGAATACTACCAAAAGTTCGTGATCATGAGTGCCCTCTCGATGGAGTCTCGTCATTTAAACAGTGTAAATTCCTTTCACTCAAATATTCAATCTGTACAATTGGATTAAGTAATCAGTACGAATAAAGCTCCTAGAAGTCTGTGTCAGCCGCTAGCCCTCACCGTGAATGTACATGGTACATTGTGACGGCTGTTACTAAACTAACGGTGTACTTACGGCACTAGCAGAATTAGGTTAGTCACGCGGGTAGGAGAGGTGTCTGGAAGGACAGGAGCAACCTGCAACGCAAACGTGACCTTCCTGGTGTACTCAAGCCCTGCGGTCATCACTGAGAACGATGGGTGGAAAAAGGTACCGATACGTTGCGTAGGAAGAAGAGCCAGCTGACCACGGACAGCTTTTGTGTATTTTCCCACTAAATCCCGTAGCAAAGAAAAAGCAAAAAAGGAGTAGGGTAGAATGGCTGTAACTGAAGACTGGCTATAATTCTCCAAAACGTTGGTATTTTTTTAAAACGCAAAATAATGCACACATTAAATAAATTTAATTTGGGGAAACTGGAAAATAATTCCATCTTCTATCGAAGAAAAATCAAGCAGAGTCTGGATTTGGCAAGAAGGCTGGAAATCAGTTTCCCTTCCCATGTATTACACGGACCTAACCAACTCAACCAACCGGTAAACAGTTATCATGAGTATCTTGGGTGGTCTCATAAAATAAGTTGGAAGTAGGTAAGTTCATACTCAATAGAACCCATTTTTGTCACAATGTGTTTTCCACTTTGTGTGAATTCTTTGTACCCTTTAGCAATGTGTCATTCTTAAGGACTCTAAAGAAATGGGGTAATAAATAAAAGCATTTCTAGAGAAGCCTAAAAAAAATAGAATAATTTTTTAAAAAATTAAAACATTTGAAAAATGTAATTCACAGCATTAAGTAGACTGCATAGGTCCTCCGTGAAGGGACCCTGAAGAAGCATTGTTTAAACCCTCATAGTTAGCAGTGCAAAACATACACTTACCAGACAAAAATCAACTAAAATGTTAATTTTGAAATAAATAACTAACATATAAAATAAAATGAGGTCATTGTTCACTACTCCGTAGATCTTAAGAGTCTGCAGGAAACACAACGTGACAGAGCACAGCACAGTTGTCACTGAGAAGTTTGCCACATTTGAACACTGGGTGCATTGGTCTGCAACTTGAAACTTGACGTCAGTTTTAATCATGATCTGGCTTCCAGGTTCATAGTTCAATGACAACAATGATGGAAATGATCTCTGAACTCTACATGGATGAATCGTCGAAGATGGGAATTCATTTGCTCTCAATGAATTATTTCTTTTACCTTTTTTTCCAGAAAAGAAAATCCCAAAGCAAATTTTTGCTAGGGTTCTTTGAACTTGTCTTGGCTCTTTTACCTCATGGTTAAAGGTCTTGAAAGAAGGATGTAGAATACCACAGGGTGATACACTTGCAAAGGCCTGGGAAAGTAGCCTACCGTGCCATTCTGCCCCACTCTCAAATAACACATACTCAGATTTGTATGTTAGGGGAATCAAGGGGTGGGAGGTATCATCTATTCCTGGTAGTTATGGGTTTTAATAAATATTATTACTGCAACATCAGACTTCAATCTCACCAGAACTTCAAGAAACATTATTTTGTCTTATGAAAGACTTAAAAAAAAAAAAAGACTGTCACTTGAAATTTTCTTTGCATTTTCCTGTAAATGAAAACATTTGTTAAAAAGTTCATCTATGAAAAATTCTCACATATCTAAAAACAAAAACAAAAAAACTCTTCTGTACACTTGTTCCCATAATTATGCTGAAAGTAATGGAAAATTTAAAAAGAAAAAAGAAAAAAAGCCAACGTAAGACAAAGGAAGGTAAATACTGTACACTTGCCGAGAACCTCTTCCACCATAAGATTCACTGTGTTCCCAGTTCTGATCATAGAAGCCATTTCGATCTTGGAACTTGCAGTAGTAGAGAAGCTTATGATCGGCTCAACTTGTTCGGCTGAGGGGCCACAGGTGCACTGAGGTGGTATTCAACACGCATGACTCAGCATCAAACCGCTGCACCAATCAGATCAGCTTCTAGGACCCCCTCCCACACGCGCACACACTTGCTCCTTTAACTGGAGTATCTATAATCCTACACGGATGTTTTATAAACTTGCGGTCTCATTAAAAAATAAGTGCATCAAGTATCTTTGTACATTCAAGTCACTTTCTAAGGCAAATTGTCTACCGTGTGTACTCCCAACCGCTTTGGTATTTGCTTGTTAATTGGGATGGACTTGGGTGTTTCCGCATGCAGGTGAAGTGACTCCGAGTGGACTAACTGGGTGGACAAATGCTGGGAGCATGCCTTAGATCAATCTACTCGTGTGTCTGAAGAGTCTGAGAGTTCGGAATGGGGTTCAAACCACTCGCTCATCCAGTCTGCGCTCACTACATCATGTCAGTGTGCAGCCTTCAAACTGAAGGAGCTTAATTAAGGCGTGAAAATCTCACATGCCCTCATAACAAGTTTTGTTCTTTTTGTTTCCTTCCAGCTAACTTGCTTTAGAAAATGAAGACCCTTTTTGATGACTCAGACTGACACAAATTGAAAACTTGGCCTATGTAGACTACAGAATACAGACTGCCTGAGAAAATGCAGCCCCTAAGTGCTGGTTATTCTCTCCTCCTTACCCCACCTTGCTCTGTCTCTTTCTCTCTGGGTATCTCACCAGCACTCTCTACCATTACCTCTCCTTCTCTTGCATTCTTTTCCTTTCTCATTCTCTCTCTCCTGTGTTCTCTCTCATTGTGCGCGTGCACTCTCTCTCTCTTTCTCTCTCTCTCTCTCTCTCTCTCTCTAAGACAAATGCCTCTACCTAGCAGAAGTCAGTTGGGTTTGCTAGTGCATGGTTTCCAAATGTTCAGCAGAGATGAACTGGGGTAGGTAATTTTGCAGTAACTTGAACCCTACTGTGGGAATACTGTTACTTCCCTTAGCAATCAGCAAAAACTAAGAAATATTAGTGACTTGCATCACCATGACACAGTATAGCATTTGGCAGGTAACAGTTCAGTGACTTATTTAGACGAATTGACTTTTTAGAAAAGGTGGTTTCAAATTGAAGAATTTCTGGAAATAAAGTTCAAATCCTGTGGTGTGGCTGGCCTTGGCTTTTACAGTTCAATCTTGCATGCAGGGAAGGATTCATCTTGCATAACCACTGTGCTGCTGCTTGCTAAAACCATGATGTTGAGGTCTTGTTGTTTCTCGTGGGTCTCTTGGTACCATTCCCTCATCACTTCTGAGTCATGAGTAGGGATCAGGGTTACCTGCAGGGAGACAGAAAGTAGCTGGTTAAGGGCAGAGCTAGGAATCTGATTAAAAAAATAAAGCAATAATAAGGTATGAATCAGACCATTAAAAGAAGAAGGGGAAAGAGGAAAATTTTCTATTTTTTCTCAAGAGATACAAAGGACTTTCCAATTTAATACATTTTCCAGAAATCAAAATAGAGCTGTAAAAAATTAAGTTTTTCTGAGAGAGTTAAAGACTGGAACCAAAAGCAGCTCATGACCAGTCAGTTAGTTCCTCTATATTCATCATCGAGTTTTCAAATACTCAGTGTTAAGAAGGGCTTCAGGTAAGGTGGGATTGCTTATATTTCCTTTCACAGACCTGGGCAATTTTGCATGAAAGATACTGGGTATTTAATCCAAGGAACTTTAGTTATCATTGCCGCTCAATTGTGTGTAGCTAATATTGTATCCTGAGAACAAAGATTTGTTATCTTTGTGTCTGTGGCTGGGATGGTAGAGTGGGTGGGTGGCTGGCTGGCTGGCTGGGTGGGTACTAGTTTGTATGGTAAAAATTCCATCTAATATTCATTAGGAGGCTACTGGGTGTTTCTCATGAGATTTAATATGATTACCTAGCAAATAATTGTATTTATTGTTATGCAAACGCAGTTTACTAGGTGACTATGCAAAACCACAGGTAAACCTGAGATAAGCAAAGATCACCCCAAAATAAGAGAGGTGGTTCATAGCCAGTTACAATGTGATGTTTGTGAGCTGGGAGGGTCCTGCTGGGGACCATTTTCAGTAATGCTCCTCCTGTGGGATTTCACCTGGCCAGGTGATTTTCTAAATGGCCATATTCCTAGGTTTGGTCTATTTGTGAAACACAAAGGAGTAAAGACAATTTGAGTAGCCCTCACATGGAAATAGCATTTTGATTCTTGGTATATTAGAGGGAAGGTCAAGTAATATTGGGCCCGTTTTGTAGACAAGTGAATTATGCCTAGGATGGTAAAGTGGCTTTCCTCCCAGACCGTGGTAGTGGTGGTACCAAGAATAATATTCTAGACTGTCTTCCGTGTGTGAAATCCACTTTGTCCTCAGGATATTTCATGTGGGAGAGACCCATGGGGCACCTTATGCAGATCCACAATCACAGTGGTGCCTCTTTAAACACGATTCCCTCCCTCGGCCTCTGGACATAGCTCCATGTGCAGTGCAGACACTGTCCTGGGGCTCTTACCTGCATGTTGCTGCCCCACTGGGCTTTCCCTTCCAACAAGGCATCCAGGACAGCCCGGCTGGGCTCCTCAGCAGCAGGGTCATTCCCACTCACCACGTAATAGGATGACCTCACTCTCTTGAAAAATTCGACATCAACATTCTTACTATTGCTGTGATTGGGGATATAGCACAGGTCCAAATACACAGGGGGGCCTGGAGGCACAGCTGAGGGCTTGGGAGGCTTGGTGGTTCCTGGTCCTTCGGTAAACAAACAAAGAGAAAAGCCAGGGTCACAGAAATGCGAAGAGACTCACTGGTCCGGTACTCCTTTCCTACTCATCCCCAAGAAGGTCCTGCAGGATATGCAAAGGGAGCATTTGGGCATTTCTCTCTCTCTCTCTTGTGAAGGGCAACTGGAGAAAGCATAACATGGTGGTTTACCATCTCAACAGGAGAAGCAAAGAATGGGATGATTCTCCTTTGTGGACAACCCCTTAGAAAGAAAGAGTTCCAAGGCCTTCCCAAAGGATGGAACTAGAGAGTAATACTCCTCCTAAAAGAGCTGCTAGTGTGCATCCTAATTTGAAAAGTGATCTAAGAAACCGATTTTGAAAGTCAAAAGGAAGCCTCTGCATTTGGCAAACCACAATTAAGCAATGTTAGTAATTCACGTTATGATCTCATGTGAGAGCAACTCTGCTCACAGCTGAATAGTATACCCCAACATCTGACTTAGTAAATGGTTCAGATTTTAACCTTCTATGATCTCCAAGGCCCCCAGAACTCAGCGTTGTTCATAAACTGATGAAACACTATATTCGGTCCTAGCACAGTACTCTGAAAAGTGAGACATGTCTCCCTCGGCAAGGCTGGCTACCAAACTTTGACAAGAAGGTTCAGCAAGACTAGGCTTTCTCTCGCCAGTCAAGACATACCAGACTGGGAAACACTGGCAGTCTAAATTAGAAAGCCCAGGCAAAGTCAAGATTCAGATTAACCCCAAACTTTCCTGGCACCTTCTCTGATGAGATGGCTTTCTGACTTGTTCTGGCTAGAAGGTTTAAACTTTCTGGAACATTAACAGAACTGGCATTCTAAGGCAGTGGTCCTTCAGCCTAGCTGTATAATTAGCATCACCTAGCAAGCCTAGTACTGATGCCCAGACCCCACACCCCAGAGTCTGGCTTCACTGGGCTGGGACAGGGCTTGGGCACCACCGTCTTTCAAAAGCATCCCAAATAATGCTAATGTGCGGTTGGTTTGAGACCACTGCTATAAAGTCATTTAAAATACCAGCTGGATCCTACATACTTAATCGTCTTCCCTTTCTCCATAGGATAGTTAAAGACTGTCAACCCAGAGTTAAACCACCAGTGAATTCCTTCGATTGTCCACTTTTACTTTTAGAAGGAGTGGGGGAGTGAAGACAATCAGCCAAACTGATATTTGGGTAAACTGACTCATTTTAATGAATAACCAGCCATTTTAATAAATCTGAGCTAAAAGCCCTCAAAATGTCCATACTTAGGTGTACCAAAGAATTCTGATAGCGTAAGTTTATTAACTACAGTTCTAACAATTAAAAATGTCCACAATTTTCCCTTGTGCGCTAAATCACTACCATCAACACTAAACGAACTGAGAGAACTGACAGGAATCAATCCAGGTTTTTTAAACAAAAATCAATAATGCAGTTGTGTTGTTTTAGAAATCTACTGGAAAAGCATCTTCAAAGTAAATTCAAATGAACTCATCTTTATTTATTACTTGGCCTTAAGAATATCTCTTTAAACGACGCACAAAAAATGTTTTAAAAACCCCATTGTGTGGGCTAGAGTGGCTATATCTGGCAAGTTTGGTAGTGAGTTTCAGTTGGTTTTTATCTGTTTGAAACGATGTCATGTTTTCTCCTAAGTGCAGGCCAGCTGCCAACTCTTTCAGACCAAGAGGTTAATTTCTGGTGGTTTTCCATTAGTTCTAAGCATGAACAAATCCAGTTTGTTTTCTGCATGCATGTACAAAGAGGAAATGTGATGAGAACTCGGGCTTGAAATTGATCCTCCATGCTGCTTAAAGTAAAGCTTGGCAGCTCTAAGTGATACTTCCTAAAATGCACAGAACTTGAGAGGCCCAAGGTTCATCTACCAGATTTTTCCCTAATAAACGAGGAAATGTTATTTAAATTACTTTTTGCTTTACACGTTTGGGTCAATTTATATTACTTTGTGAATTCAGGTCTGAAATCCCTGAATAACTACTTAAAGCAAATAAAATGTATTAATGCAAATCCCTATGATTGGTTTGAAGCAAAGAAATGAAGCTGGGCGATCAGAGACCTGTTCCATCAAAAACCCAGGTTATTGCTGGGTTTTTGGGAATTGAATAAGGGAATTGGGACCAAAACAGAAATGATCAGAAGTCAGAGATACCTCCTTCTACCAACTGAATTTCAACTTGGAATAGAATCCTGACTCTCTGTTAGTGAGACCGTGGCAAAAGAGGGGGATAAGAAGAGCCTTCGATGTTTTTCTCTCAATTTGTACTGGGTACTGGTCAACTGAAATTATGATATTCATTGGCCAATAAGAAAGCAGAGCACTGCCTTTAATGTGCATGTCACTCTAGACTGGCGATTTTTTTTAATTCAAAATTTTTCTAATTTTTAATTTTAAATGTTATAACTTTAAATTTGAAAAATGTTATAATTTTACTTAAACATTTTTTCATAAAAGAATTGAATCTAAATCTTGGGCCTACACTGGTCACGCTAGGCTTGGCTTGGCACTCCAGTGCTCCCGAAGCCTTTGGGAGCTCCCGGCCTGTGTCACCTTAGCTCGATTCTGAGGCCAAGTGTGACTGAAGCCAATGCCAACACAGTCTTCCAGGGGAGCTTGAAACACACATCCCTAGTTCTCAAGATTTAGAACAAGGCTGTGGTTGCTGTGTGGCCGAAGGGAGCGAACCCAGGAGATCAGAGCTGGTGAACCAGAGCTGCTCTGGGCAATGTGCTGCACCACCCTCAAGCCTGCGGCCACGCGGGACTAACACCCATACCTCTCGGCAGAAGAGACTAGTAAAAGGGAAGGGACTGTTGTATTCTCTCATCTTCCCAGTACCAAGTCACATGGACATTCAAAGGCTCCAGTCCCAGTGGAACAGTTGTGACCTGTATCAGGGTGCCGGCACGTTCCACCTACCTGCAGCTGCCGTCTTTACCGATTTGGATGTGGAAGCGTTGGCGGCATTCTTGGTGTCCTTGTCTTTCTCTTCCCCACGTGCAGCTTTGACCTCAGGAGTGGTAGTGGTTTTTGTTGCTTTTTCCACAGATTCCTTCTTCTTAGGAGAAGCCACTCTGGACACCTTATCTGAGGATTCTTTCAAGCCCGCTGGTTTTGGTGAAGCTGCAGAGGGCTTCGACTTCCCATCACCCTTTTTGACAGGTGATGATGATTTGGTCTTTGTACCTGGCTTTTTGGTTTTGGTCTTCTCTTTCAGGTCTTTCTTCAGAGCTTTGCCCAGGTTCTGCTCAATGGCCAAGGCCTCCGGGTCCATCATGGACACGTCAGGGTGGCGTGGAGAAGGGCTGCGGTCCTGCATGGGAGCTGGAGGTGGGTCCATGTGTTTGTATGTGACGGTTTTGTCTGTGGGGATGGTTTCTGATTCATCTTCAGAGTCGATATTTGCATCAGCTGTGATGGAAGGGCACTCTTCGGTCTCCGGGGGGACATCAGAATCTGTCTGGGACGGAGCTGACTCGCTGACTGAGGTGGGAGGGGTTTCATCACATTGTCGCCCCTGTGGCTTTCCTCCTGGAGGTGGCGGGGCTCCCCCCGCTTGGGTAAGGGGCTTCTCAGATTCTTCAGTTGGCTCTTCGCTGGCAAACCACTCGAGAGGATTGGGATTAATGAAGGAGGGCGAAAGTTCCGTCTTGGGATGCTTGTATTCACAGGAGGACACAAGGCATAAGTCCACATCCTGGCGAGCCTCTGAGGGGGACTTCTTTTCTGCAGCGTAGCACTGGTCTGAAGTCTCATAGGAATACATAGATGCTTGGGGGGTTCTGGTAATTTTCTCTGCCGTCTCATAACAGTACATGGAAGCATCAGGGGCTCGGGTAGCTGTTGTAGATGTCTCATAGGAGAAACTTCCGGACTCAGGGAAACTGGCAATTTTCTCAGTGGTCTTGTAAGAGTAGCTAGAATCCCCAAGTGTGTGGCCACCATCTTCAGAGTCATCATAGCCATTGCTGATGTCATCCAGGAGCCTTCTAGATGTCTCAGTCTTTTCATAGCTGTAACCGCTCCCTTCAGGGGACCGCATCGTCTTCTCACTTGTCTCGTAGCTGTACTCCCCCTCTTCAGGGGTCCGGGTGGTCTTCTCAGCAATTTCATAGGCATAGCCACCATCTTCAGGGGTCTTGGTGGTTTTCTCAATGGTGTCATAAGAGTAGCTGCTGTCACACGGGGATTTTGTGGTTCTCTCTGTCTTCTCATAGTAATAGCCACTCACATCTGGGGGCTGGGTGGTTTTCTCATAAGACTCATAGTCGTAACCTTCTTCATCTGGGGACATGGTTGTTTTCTCAGGCTTTTGATAAGCATAGCTGAAGTCACCAGGCGTCTTCCCTCCACTGTCCTTCTCCACACCAGATGAGATCAAATCTCTGTTCAAGGCCAGCTGGTGTTGCATCGTATCAAATAACATCGAGGCACGGAAGCCATAGGGCTCTGCAGGTGCTGCATCCATCGATGGAGGGGAGGAAGCGTGGCAAACTGCTATGTCCTCTTTGACGGCCGAGGTAGAATCTGAAAAGCTAGGTGAATATAAAGGAGAGGACTCTCTTGGGGTGAGTGGAGAAATATCAGATTTTGGTGAGAGCTTCTCTCCTTCTAGACTTTGCACTTTTTCTGAGGTGAGTGAGGCATATAAGGATATATCTCTGGGAGGAACGACGTCAGATAGGGTGTCTTCTTGGAGAGGAGACGCTATCTGAGAGGGAGTATGTGCTGAAGAGGTGGATGGGGAGGCCTCAACCTGAGACACTGAGATGAGCTCAGAAAGATCATTATCTTGGGTGTAGGACGGCTCCTCCATTGGTGGTATCTTATGTGATAAACTAGAGTCCTGCATGTCAGAAGGACTGTAATCCACTTCAGTGGGCCCATTTTCAGTGATGTGAAGCATACTTGCACCCACCGTAGGGTGATCTGGAGACTGTCGACTAAAGTCCATAGCAAGGGAATGCTCAGGGGATTCTTGGCCAAATTCAATAGACATTGAGGACTGTTCTGATCTATGATCTTGGACTGGTGTCCTGGATTTGGCTGTTTTAGGGGAGAAATCTGGTGGAGAAATTGA
Source organism: Eumetopias jubatus (assembly GCF_037043125.1). Lineage (NCBI taxonomy): Eukaryota > Metazoa > Chordata > Mammalia > Carnivora > Otariidae > Eumetopias > Eumetopias jubatus. The sequence continues at coordinate 53,756,858 of NW_028274811.1, read as the reverse complement.
CATTGGTCTTGGACATTCTTCTTTAGATGGAGACATTTCTGTTTCCTGGAAAGTAGTAGGCGTTTGCACAACAGACACTGAAAGGGAATCATCTACTTCTGTGGAATGTGGGGAGCCAACTTCGGCGTGCAGAGAAGGAGACACGTCATCTGTTGTTGGCTCTGGAAATGAGCTTGTAGCCACGGAAGCTGTGGATACTGAGGCCACACCCTCCATATGAGAGTATGTGTCTTCTGCTACACCCTCATCAACAGGAGTAGCCGACTTGTCTGAGACAGTGCCTTCAGAAATGGACATCTTAGTGTCTTCCTTAAAAGATCCAAACTGACTGACATCTATTTGTGTAGGAGAAACATCTCCTCCTAACTTCCTCTCATCTAAAGCCAGTCCAGATTGAGAACTCATGGCTTCGACATCGTCAGTTTTCTTTTCTTGACCAAAGTCTTCCTTTATTGGTATAAAGTCTGTGCTCTTCCCTTCCTCTTTGTCTTGGAAAAGACCAGCAGAAGTTATGTCAGAAACTGGACTTATTTCATCTGGAAAGCCGTGTCTTCCATTCTTTCCTTCAAAGGGGCTTTCAGCACCTCTATCAGCAGCCTTGTCGTCAGCACTTAGAAAACCTTCATATGCAGACTCGGATCCAATTAGGGGAGGGCTCCGTAAAGGAGACAAAACTTTTTCAATAGGAGATTCCGAGTCAGGCACAGGTTCATCCATGGGGCTTATGGAAGCCCTTTCATTCTCATCTTTGGCATCACTGAATTCAAAACTCACGGGAACTGCTGGTGGTTTTTCAATTACTTCTGTGGGGAGGTGACTAGATTTCTCTTCAGTGGGAGACTGGTAGTAAGGTGTGTGGCCAGCGCTGCCAGTTACAGACTGAGATGGAGACACGACTTCCAGGGTCTTATCCTCAGGACTAGCACAACGTTCTTCAACTACTTCTTGGGTCACCTCAGGAGACACTGGGGCTGCTTCTGCCTCTGCTGAGACTTGAATCTCATTGGGCGTCAGAGAAAAGTTCACACTGCGTTCACCCAGGGGGGTCTTTTCTATGGGTGATGGAGGAGATGGGCTCAGGGATGGGCTCTTGGGTGGACTAAGTTTTTCATCAGAAACTGCTGAGATGGTGTCTTTGATCGTCAGTGTGGCACTGGCTTTCAGGTCTTTCTCTTCGGAGCAGTAAGCATCACGCAGAGCAGATTTGCTAAATTTGTCTTCCTCCATGGATGACGGTGGTGAGATGGTGGAGGCTGACGCATTGTAGTCCTTCCCATCTGTGGCATCTGTTTTTGATCCATCAGATAATCCATTGAGTGACGTAACAGCAGGTTTGCAGTATTCCTGCGAATACAGTGTAGACTCGTATTTGGTGATGTTTACAAATTCTTGAGATGGGGACTCTGTCTCTTCATTGTTGATCTCATCACTCATCACATCGCGAGGAGTAGACATCTCATCCATTGGGGTGGGCTCGCTGGATATCTCAATGGTAGACTGAGTGTAGCCAGAGGTGGCAGTGAATTCTTCAGGCTGGTCTTCTCGATTCTCCTCATCAGAAGCGGTGGCCTCACTCTCTGAGCCTCCAGGTAAAGTCTCATCATGAATTGAAGATGCAGGTTCTCGGGCAGGAGACTGGGCTCCTGGTTGCTTGATGGCTGTGGTAAGGAATCCATACTGATCCTCGACACCGCTAGCCTCCGCAGCCTTGTCAACCACGGCCATCACGTAATCTTCAGCTTCAGCTTTTTCGGGCTCATATTCTTCCTCTCTGGCATCCTCGGCTCTGTCCTCTTCATCACCCTCCTCCTCAGATAGTTCAGCTTCTCCTTTCTCCACTGCCTCATCCATGTCTTCTTCTGCTCTGTCATCTCCACTGGCCAGAGACCCCCTCTTCTCCTTGATATGCACATCTGCCTCAGCCTTGGCACTTTCCTCTTCCTCCACGAGGCTGTGCTTGGAGGTGCTCACACACACATTTTCTTCAACGTCCTCTTCCGGCTCCTCGGCCTCCTCAGTTTCTGCCTTCTCCTCATAGTCTCCAGTCTCTGAGGATTCTTCAAAACCGGCTCCTTCGTCTTCATATTTTTCAATGTCATCCACTCCCTGCTTCTCGACTGGCTCCAGCTCCTCGGGCGTTTGTTCACATTCGCCCTCCCCTTCAGTGGTGGTGATTCCCTCATCAGGAGACTCAGCAGGACCTTTGATGACTTCTGTCTCTTTCTGGATGACATAGGCTTCGACTGGTTCTGTTTCCTTCAGTTTCTCCTCATCTTCGATCAGCTCCAGCTGAGGCTTCATGTCTTTTGCCACATCGACCTCTTCGGCTTTTAACTCTTCAAAGTCCTTGGTCAGATCCTCAGGGGATGACATAAGGGACCTCTCGGCCTCGAGTTCTTTGGCAGGGCCGGCGCTTGCTATTCCAGCTGCGGCCATCACAGCCGCGGCCGCGGCCACAGAGCCAATGGCTGCGGCCGCAGCCTCCGGTGTCTTGCCTTCCTTCTTAACGACTTTAATCTTCCCCTTCTCCTTTGGCTTCCCAGCAGCAACAGAATCTTTTTTAACTGCCTCTTCCTTCTTGGGTACTTTTGGTTTTAATGCAGCTGGTTTTTTGGCTTCAGATAGAGGAGTAGATGATTTCTTTGTGTCTTTAGGAAGTTTCTTAATTTCTTTTTTGGGTTCCTTTTCTTCCTTTTTAATTTCCTTCTTCTCTTCCTTCTTCACCTCCTTCTTGGCTTCCTTTAGTGGGGTTTCTTTCTTAACCTCTTTCTTGGGTTCTTTTTTCTCTTCTTTCTTGATTTCTTTTTTCACTTCCTTTTTCACCTCTTCCTTTTTGGGTTTTTCTTCCTTCTTGACAGGTGTTTTGTCCTCCTTTTTAGCCACTTCTTTCTTTGGCTTCTCCTTCTCCTCTTTCTTCTCTTCAGATTTTGCCTTTGTTTCCTTTTTCACTGTCTTCTCCTTGGCAACTTTGGGTTTGACATCTGTGGCAGGCTTTTCAGCCACCTCGGCTTTCACGGGAGTCAGCTCTTCTTTGCTGGGGACCTCCTTTTCGGTCACTAGAGGTTTGGTCTCTGTTTTTACGGGCTTGTCTTTTTTCACTGTCACCTTTTCTTTGCTTTCAACTTTGGGTGCCTTTTCCACATGATTAGCTTTTGCAACATCGGGGGTCTCTTCCTTAGACTCCTTTCGGACAGATTTGCTAGGAAGTGGCTTTGCGGCTGGCTTCAGACTTTCTCGGCTATCGGCTCTCTGTTTCAGTTTTACTTGTTTCACAGCTGGAGTCACCCCCTGGCCAGTTAGGTCCTTCTGGGTGGCCAGCGGCTGTTTCAGAAAGTCTAAATGTTTGAGCTTTTCCAGTCCTTCCAGGATATTGTATTGGGTGCTATTGCCAGGAAACAGGACCCGGATGATTTTCTCTGCAGGGTTTGCTGGATGCCACACGATCAAAGAGGAGACTGAAGTTAAGTAGGAAATTGGGATATCTATTTCTTGACCGTTAGGCAGGATTAGTTCAGCCTTGTCTTTGTTGGTGCCAGTCCACTGCTGCATGAAATACTGCATTTCCTTGCTGCTCTTGACTGGGTTAAGGACATACATCTCAAGTTTACCAACTCCCATTTTTTGGAAAAGAATGACAGGATCAATGGTATTGCCTACACTTCTGAAAAGAGGTTCTGGCTTCATGGACAATTTATTTAGGTACTGGAGAGTGAAACAAGCTTCTTCTATGCTTCTCTTCATCTTGATGTTTGGCTCTGGATTTTTCAGATTTTCAGGGACATTGAGAAATACAACTCCTAAGTCAGGGGAGATGAGGTTTTTCATCCAGTCACTATTTGTGGTGGAGCCCTGGGACTGTTCTTCCTCGAGCTCTGCAATTTTCCGCTGTAGCATGCTGTTTATTCCCGGCAAATTGTCATCCCCAATGTGGGTGAGTAGGATGGAGTCCACTCGGTCCAAGTGTCGGATGAGCTTCCAGAAGCAGGATTTCCTTTCTGATCCTCCGTTGATGAGCATATTGAATCCATTCACGGCAAACAATGCAGAATCGCCCCTCCCTCCTGGAAAAATGTAACAACAAGGCTTGGAGAGCTTTAGGAATCCGCCCGATGTGGGAGGTTCTAAGATATCAAAGGGAGATGGGACTTCCACTGATTCTGAGAGATACTCGGTAAACTCGGAAAGTCCTTCCATTTCTGGCAATATAGAAGCTGAGTTGAGTTTAATATTGATGAAGTCTTGGAGATTGTGTCTGTCGAGATTGGAGTTCTTCCAGTCCCCTTCTTCAGGACAGAACAGGGTTAAGCTGGCTTTGTTGGCAGGATGGGTGGTACTCAGTAATTCCCCAATCTAGGAGTTAAAAAAATAATAATAAAGGAAGAAAGAAAAGGTTTAAGTGACTGTCATCACTGATCCATCATCTCCATGCATTACAGGATCATTGGGTGCACAAAGGGCTGATTTCAGAGATGCTAGTTGGGTAAAGGCAGAAATATTTCCATTCTGGTGGGTGAACAGCCTCTGTCCCGACCCCTCCTACTACTCCGTTCTACCTCAGCCACCCCTCCCCACCATGAGCACCTCCTCTCGGACCCCTCCAGCCTTTGTTCTTGCCCAGCAGGGGACCTCCAGACCTCTACTCCGGTTCTAGGCCCGGTGACCATCTGAATGATGAGTGCCTGTGCCACAGTAGTTATGAAGCACTTTGGATATCACCCCTGGGTGCCTGCTGTGCATGAATGCCCTTTACACAATCACAGAGGAAGCCTATGTGAGTCATTTCACCACTTACATAAAATGTTTTCCTTTACTCCACTGAGCTTGGCAAAAAGGCCTGACACACTAAAGGAGTTTAGATTTAGTGCTCCAGTTGTTGACTACTTTTAGAATTTGGTTAATACCAAAGAAAAAAGTTTGATGTGTTTTTCTTTCCCTTGGAGACAGGAAGTCCTAGATTGTATATCACTACAAAAAATTACTGGTTCCGGTATCTTTAAAACATGAGTGGCTCATCCAGTGGATTCTCTGCAAATACAAATACTCTGATTAAAGTCATGATGATTAAAGCAAATGGATAATTAATTATATGAGCAAGTGGCCAGATTTGTCCCCCATTGGCTCATGTTTAAATCCAAGGTGAGACATTCTATTTTCTCATAACTCCTGCTTTTCTCATGGCAACCTGGGTGTGAGTGGCTAAGATCAAATTTGGCTCCAAACTTTTTCAGTGCATAGGATGGGAATGCAGAAGAGCAAATCGTGACCAAAACAGAGACCAGTGTTTAATGAAAGTGCTGTTTTCTTTCTCACTCCATATTATGGCCATATGTTTCATGGCCGGCTTAGTAAGCAGTGAGGGAGAATCGTGTCATCAACTCCAGTCTTCTATCAGTTGCAGCAAAGCTCATAAATCAGCCCAGAGTTTCAAGGGGAAAGAGCTCTGTGTCTTTGATGGTTAATGATGAAAGGGAAAGCAAAGACTTCACTTGGCCTAGGCATCCCTGAGCCTAGGGATGAACTCTCACCTTCCAGTATTAGAATGGTTTCCTCTGTCTCACACCAACCTCCTAGACACTGACATTCCGAGGTAACTGGTGTGTGTGGTGTAGATGGGTAATGTATAGATGGATTTTCCTACATTAGATTGTAGTAACATCTCCACTTTTGTTTTGGTAAGTGTACTTATCCTACATTTTGTGTAAAGGGTCACAAAATAGCAAAATAATAAGTCTTTGACTTTGCCGTTTTCCTCAGACTTAACAATTTCCTATGAAAAGGAGAAGAATCAACCATTTTAGAAGGTAAGAAAACTGAAAAAGCACATCGGGGGCAGCCTCTGCTCAAATTGTCTGCTGACCAAAGCAAACATGAGCACCAAATAGGGTCTGTTGTCCAACAATTAGCATAGGCCCTCATCACCATTACTGTAGCACAATTAGGGCTCTCTCCATCCTCATTTTCACACCAAGTACATACACACTCTTCATGCTTTATAATACATTTTAGAGGAGAAATCTAGGAAAACGCAAAATGCTGAGTCTTTAATATAAGTGAAATTTCAAAATTAAGTTTAGTTCATTTCAATTTTTAAAATTCCACCCTGAGGGCTGTGGCAGCTAAGGGTATGAGCCAGCTGTGTGTAGAGGGGATTGAATCATCAAGTTCAAGGAGAAGGTTAAAAAAAAAGAAGAAGAAGAATTTCAGAAATACCTCCCTACTTTGCATCTTGTCACTTCCAGCTGGGAGGTTCCTATGAAATAAAGGAAATGTGACCCCAAAAGAAAGCTAGTTTGCACAGAATTTTGAGGAAGTCCAGGGTATTGAAAACCAGCAGAGAGCCCAGTGAATAGAAAACTATGGAGTACAAGGGAAAGCGGAGAAGAAGGTCAGCACCGCAGAGGTTTCTTTCAGAAAGGGAAAATCTGGTCTCTGCAGAAGCCACAGCATACTGAGCACGATGAGGCAGGAACGCAGAGAGCAGAGCTGCAGAGAGGCCTTCACGAAGGACAGAGGGAACAGGAGGCATGGCTGCCACAGTCCTGGAGCGACACAGTGGGAAAAAAAGCCCCTGCATCCCCAACCCCTCAGTTCCCCGGGGCCAGCTTCCAGACCTGCGCACCAACACACACGCTAGAGTGAGTGCCTCAGGCCAAAGACCAAGTCTGAAGAGCACCTACTCAGTCTGTGCTTATGCAACGCACAGGTGAGAGCAATGGGGAGGAGCCAGCCACATTGGCAGTGGCAAGGAAACTTGTGCGTACATCTCAGACTTGGAAACAGTCTTCCTCTAAAAGAGTTTGGAAATTATCCTCATAGTAAATGGTACTTAGTATAAACCATTGTAGTAAAAGTTCCTGAATAGGAGGAAACACACCCTCTGTATCTCTGTATCATTATGTGTTTCCCTAATACATCATCAGCTCCAGAAATGTTCATTAAACTTGGCCAATTCGATATGTACTGTCCTCCTGGAGTGGCTGCTTTGGAAGTGACCATGAGCCTGCAAATACTTCTCAAGCACACTGATTGCTACCCTTCCCTTGTTCTTAAGAATACAGATGAGAGACACGACTGGAAGAAATATTGCTTGGGGCAAAGATAGTCTTTTTTGTTAAAAATGTTAAAATTCTAATTAAATGCAGGCATACTGGAAGAGGAAGGAAAATATGGGAAATAATGACTTTACTGCAGATAATGAAATAAGATTTGACTTTCTAAACCACAGCTTGCTCTAACTAGATTTCCTTTTTTGATTAGGTTAGTTGCTTGACTGATGCAGAAATACAGTGGACAGTGTATCTCTGGGTTTTAGCAAGACGTTTAATAAGATCTCTGAACAGTGTGATAGCAGAATGAGGTGGATTCATAGCCAGTCATATAAATCCTGTTGCTTAGTATCATCCTGGATGGAGGTCTGTGATGGGATGCCTCAGGGCCCATTTATGTCCTGTGGAGCACTGACTTGGATAAAAATGGCAAAGAAATGCTTATCAAATCTGTTGGTGGCATGAAAATGGGAGGCAGAGCAAAACGTGGGATGGCAGAATTAAAATATTCACGAAAGCTCTTGACATTGGGATGATGATGGCTAAATCAACTCTTAACAGGATGGCATACTAAAGGGATAAATGTAAGGTCCAATAAACCAGTGGGATAAAGCAAAGGATTGGGAGATGTGGCTTAACAACAATATTCATGGAAAAGACTCAGGGATTTTAGTTGATGGGCAAATGGATTTATCATAAAGCTAAAGAAGCTCAAACTTCAAGGCTCCTCACTGGCATGGTCCCCTCCCTGAGCCCTGTACTTAACTGTGTACTGATAATTTTATTTTCTTTTTCTTAAAGGGAACCCCCAATTTTTGTAAATTATAGCACTCCTCAAAGCCTGCATCCCCTCTCCACTGACACTTAATTATGGATGTTGATGGTTAAAAGTTACTTTTAGACTTTCTTTATAGAAGATTGTATTAAAAACTACAGAAGTCAGGTTAGAAGTCCTAACCTGGTTAGTGACTCCTGGAGTATGGTATCCCATATGAGCCATGACATTTTAAAGAAACTAGACCAAAACCAAACAGACAAACTGAAATTGCTGGCTCCTTCTCCTTGGCCATAACCTCTAAATGCTAGACCTGAGCCCCTTGCTCTTCAATACACTTCTCTCTCTAGATCACTTCATCGGCTTCCACATGTTTCCAGCCCAGCTCTTGGTTCCTTGAGCCCTTGACTCATGTATCTAATTGTCTGATAACACCGAAGCACTAAAACATGACGAAGACAGCTTCTCACTTTCTGCCATACCCATGTCATCCCTTTCCTGCCAACAGGTTTAAAGGAAAGTGACCAGAGAACATAAGGAACTTTTACTATCTTCTTTTATGAAGAACAGTGTGCAGAACTGAAAATAATCTGAAGGAAAAACACAACTGGCAGTGTTGGTGAAGGGTGTCTGAGATACCAAGTGAGAAAGGGAGCACATTCCTTCCTTAAAGATACAATGAGACAAAGAAGGACAAACTTTCTAACAGAGAGACTGAAAACTGTCCCAGGAGATGTGATTTCACCATCCTCAGATTTCAGGAAGTAATGGGTTAGCCAGATGACTCTTCTATCTGTTAAGTTCTGGTTATGTAGTTGACCTCCAATGACTAAGACTCCCACAATCTAAAGCTCAAAATGTGTTGGTAATTGTACTTTTCAGTCCACTTATTTTTATCTATTTTTATTTAAAAAAATGCATCATTTTGTCTTTCCTAAATGGTGTTTCTGGTTTCCCTGGAGTGTCTAGGATATATCAAGGACTGGATAAAAGGAACAAAACTAAACACCAATGACCTTTAAGGTCCTTTTGTTACTGAGTCATTCTGTATTCAAACCCTTTTTCCAAGACCACAGTAGGCAATCATGGCTCTAAAAGGCTGGTGACCATTGGTCTAGTCCAGTGATTTCCAATCATGCAGGCTGAACTCGAGTAGCCTTGGAGGTAGGCAGATGACAAACTCTGGAGAAAGAGGGACAAAAGCCTTCATTCGTTTTGAAGTGGTAAAGATGGTACCCGCTGTGAGTGCACCCTGGGGCCCCTTCCTGCTGTGGGAAGCCAGGGCTATCTGCCTCAGGACCCAGCTGACATCACACCTTCTAAAAGTGGGGGCTTTAAACGCTAAGTGAAATGTTTCTTTTCCCTGTTTTTTATTCCCCCCAGTGGGTGGAGAGTGAAACACTGTTAAGTCACCTAGCCAGAGTTTTCGCAAAGCCTCCACGCAAGCCAAAAAAAGCTGGGAGGTTTATTTACAGCTCTTGCCAGCGATGACAGGTACAGAGACCTCTCTGTGAAGCCCAGGGCTAAGGAAGCTTAAATGCAGAAAGACAGATGGCCCTTTGCCACTCGGGAGGCTGAGAGGCCACCAACTCAGTAAGTTCTCAGGGCTTCAAATGGACATGGAGACTCCTCCTATGCACACATCCCTCAACCCCTCCATGTAGAAACCTGTGATCTGCCGTGGGCAGGCCCCAACCCGCCAAGCTGATAGCCCTGAATAGTCTAACTACTAAACAAATAAACAAAATGAAAGAGGCATGTTGTTTTGGAAAGGGAATTTTCTCAGCCAGGATAGATTCTCAAGCAGAAATAACCAAATTAGACTCTTCAATCTGATATTACCAAATACCACTAATGTCATATAATATTCAACACCTCACATGTATCATCAGTGAATAAGACATGTTCATTAGAAATAGTAATGACCCAAGTTCAATCCAGCTACTTTAACCATCTTTTTCTGGGGGGCATGGATGTGCTCCATTTTCCTACCTGCCGCTCTTTCTTGAGCCTTCTCTTTGTTGGGCTGTTCAAGCAGCCCAAGTTCAAACATCAGGACCAGGCATTAACAGTAAGAGCAATCAAATAATTAGACCAGGAAAAGTAAGTACAAATACTGAAAGAGAGCAGGGCAGTTCAATCCTACCAAAAGACCAAGACATCATTGGAGTACTCTTTCAGAAAAGAGGACACCTGGGTTTTCTTCTGGGCTCTGTCATTTCAAGTTTCTCCATTATTTTTGCCATCTCTAAAATACTGACTGTTCCAATCCCCCTCCACCTCCATCTCTGGCACATTAAGAATGGTTCAAGTTCATTATAGATGGGTGCCCCGAATTCTTCTGGTGATGAGTCGTAGAACTACAGTATGTTGGATCGTGCAGTTTTGCTTATTTCAGAGGAGGTATGACATTCCCTCCCCTTCTCCTAGCCCCATCCTATGCTTTCAAAGTGGAGCCTCAGGCTACAACCATAACCCAGCAGCTGTAAAGCTTAGCTATTTCCAGACAGGAGCCCACCTCTTGATCGGTGAAAATCTCTATGAAGTTCTGGAAGGAGAAAGAGCCGGACTGGAGAATGAGCTCTCCGGTATTTTCAAAGCATTGCCCGGTCAGCACGAGCAGCTTGTGTCGGGCAGCATCTGTGATCATCAAGCGCACCTGAAACAAAGCACAGGGAGCAGGACATGAGCCACGTGCAACACTGCCCGCCATCCCACTCGCAGGACAGGGCTGGCCCTGATAGGGCTTGACACCCATCACCAACCAAACTCATTCATTTCCCCCGGGGAGGTGGACAAAGCCAACAACTGTGGTCATCTGGTCAACTGGCCCATGAATGCCATCTTCCATGTTCGCGACGGCCCAACCAGTAGTGGTGATTGACCTTCTCCCCCTAGTTCCCTTGTCTTTGGCACAGCAGTCTCCACAGCTGTGTCTGCTAGCAGCGCACCGTCTGTGAGACTTAAGGATGTCTCACAGGCTGAGTCACCAAGTACAGTCCAGCTCCCCTGACTGCTGCCTCAGGAAGCACAGGTTTCCAACGAGGGTCCCTAGTCAGCCCCTCCCTTACAGGACCCCTTTCCTTCCAAGCCATCCAGTAATCGCTCAGCTCCAAACGCCATCTCCAGTGGGATCAGCAAGGTGCCTGACATTGAACAGAAACAAAAGGCTGCCCCAAATGGGAATCTTTTTCTTTTTTTTTCCAAGTGGGAATCTTTTAAATAGAATTGTAAATGGTTTGCACGAAAGAACTCTCTGTTCTTGAAGTGGCAGGAAGCCAGCCTGTCCTTCAGCAGAAACACTGCTCCAAGCACCAAGGTATTCGTTCTGAGCACAGTTTAGTTCACAAATTCACTGCCAGGCATCATGCTAGACACCAAGGGAGGGATACAAAAGTAAACAGGACATGATGCACGGCCCCCAAGAACCTCGAGTTCTAATCAAGGAAACACACATAAACCGAAATAATTGTTCCAGCCCCTTCTGCTCCACAAGCAAGCCTGGATTCCTTCAGGAAATTATTTTTCCTTTTCCATTTCAAGTTGTCTTTACTTCCTGATTCTGGTAATCACAGTGAGACTGCTAGCCCCCCATTTGCCTCAGCCTTGTGCCTTCATGGATTGTCAAAGAGGTCCTGCTGATCTGGGGCAGATGGAAGTGGAATCACAACAGGCTACACAATGACTGCCAAAAAGTGGAAGCGACCCAGTGTCCATCAACTGACGACTGGATAAACAAACTGTGGTGCATCCACACAATGGAATAGCATTCAGTCATAAAAAAGGAATGAAGTACTGATGCATGCTACAGGGTGGATGACTCTTGAAAACATCACGCTGAGTGAACTAAGCCAGACACAAAAACCACCTAGTGTATGATTCCATTATCCAAAATACTCAGAATAGGCAAATCCAGAGAGGCAAAAGGTAGATCAGAAGTTGCCAGCAACTAGGAAGAATGGGGAGCATTGGCTAACAGCTTGGGGTTTTTAAGGGGTGGTGGACATGTTTTGGAACAGAGAGTGATGATAGGCACACAACTTTGTGCATATACTAAAAACCAATGAATTACACACTTTAAAAGATGGATTTTATGGTATGTGAATTATATCTCAATTTTAGAAAGAGGCTCAAAGCATGCGCCGAGATGTTGTAGATAATGAAGGCCCCCCAGGGACAGTGGCAACATTAATGTCCAAGAAGCACTCAGTCTCAAAGGTGCTAACCTGCAATAAAAGAAGAGGAAAACGGAGCTACAGCCATTCCTCCTGCCTGGGGGGCCAGGGATTCTTGGCTTCAGCCAAGCTCTTATCTAACTGAAGTCTCTGAAATACCCAGTTATTCTTTTTTGGCAACAATTTCAAATGACAGTAATAATAATATTAATGAGAACAACCAACATTTATATTTCAGTGGTTACACGCTATGTGCTGTTTTAAGCATTTGACACTTCGAATCACATTAGAAACACTGTTGTGATCTCCATGTCACAAAGGTAGAAACAGAGACAAAAAGACCATAAATAATTTGCCCCAGGCTACCAGCTAAAAAGCGTCAGAATCCAGGGAGTCTGGGACCCAAGGCCATGCTCCTGATCGCCAGGCTAGCCTGCCTTTCAGTGGGGATTATAGGGGGTAAGCCAAATGGCTCTGAAGGGAGCTTGCCTCTATGCTACCATTTTTCTCCAAATTTGTGTCCTAAATGTCCTGGCCTAAGGGCTTGTAGTCTATTTCCCCTGCTACATCCCAGCCAGACACCACCCAGCAGCACACCCTCCATAAATACCCAAGATTTCAGATCCCTTTGCCTGTATAAGATATCAATCACAGTTCTGCGTAGCATCTTCCACTTTGTCCTTACCGGGAGGGGCAGTCTGGGGTGGCACTGAGGTAGAGAACCGGCCCCTGACTCGGGGTAAGGAGGTGTCCCCAGATCCAGAACTTCTCTCTCCGTGTCCTTCTTCTGCCCCACCGGGCCTGCCCCTGCCCTCCCAGTCACTGTGTGACACCGCGGGGCCAGACGCTTACCTCAGTGCTGACTGCTTCATCTGAGGGGTTGATCAGGACCACTGTTTCTAAAACGTCACTTCGATGATGAAGGATCTTTTGTCCTGCGGACACAAAAACACAGACAAAAAGGGAGACCTTTAGCTTTTCCCAACTGGCACTGGCCCGCTGGCTTCAGGGACAGCAGAGCTCCCGCTGTCCTGATGGGCACACAGCACAGGGGTTCTCCACGCTATCTTGGGAAACACAATCGGTATTGAGAAACGAGAGTGCAGAGCCTGCAGGTTACTCCCGGAGCGGGGTCCGGGTGTCTGGGGCTCCTCATGCTCTTGCAGTGCGTGAGTTTTCAGGCCTGCTCGCCAGGCTGCCTCTCTGCACGCCTTAATGGCAGTTTTCATGTGAGACGAGGGGCGGATGCCAGGAAAACTCAACGGGGCTCTTGACATTTCCTTTCTCATGGTAATCGGGGATGTTTCCCCGCATCAGCCTTTCTTCTGTTGAGAATGGTGCTGAGATTAATTAGGAGCTTGATTGTGAAATGAATGACATCCAGAAAGCCTGGCTAACAATTACCCAACAACCAGAATGGCTGTCTGAGGCGGGCTTACAGTCTGCTGGAGTATTTTTTAATTAATTCACTTGCTCAGAGAAAAGTAGAGAAGCTGTGAGCAAATGAAGAGTGGAGAACAACTCTCCCGCCGGACAGAGTGGCCAAATTGCCTGTAAAGACAAGCGAAATTGATGCAGAAAAAAAAAGCAAGGTGTCGTGGGGGTGAAGGAACGTGTCTAAGGAGGGCTGCAATCCTGCAGGGCCTTTGGCTCCACATCCCTGATTTCCCACACCTTCAAGTAAAATGTTTTAGGGGCATCTGAGTGGCTGAAATCACCTCCAGATGAAGTAGACTGAGGCCTGTGGATGACCCACGCAAACTCCCCTTCCTTGGACAATTAAGACGAAAAATGACTGGGTGTATGAGGGGCCAGAGTGGGCAAGATAAGCTCGGCCAGTTCAGGAGGAAGAGAGAAGTGGGCTGTTTCCCAGACACGTGGAGAGGAGACACCACACCAGAGGGGACAAGAACGTGTCTGCTGCTTGGAAGTACAGGGAAACGGGTGACAAGACAAAAATGGAACAGGATCTGAGGAGAGGAATACCAGAGGACAGAATGACCTTTCCAGGAAAATAGCTGCCAGTTCTTCAAAAAGCTAAAATAGAATTACTATATGGCCTAGCACTTCCATCCTCGGTAGATTGAAAGCAGGGACTTGACCAGATACTTGTAAGCCAAGGTCCTCCGCAGCGTTACTACAGTAGCTAAAAGGAGGAGACCACCCAAATACCCACTGATGGGTGACGGGCTAAACAAAACGGGGAGAGCCGCACGATGGAGTGCTCCCCGGGCAGAAAAAGGAATGGAGTTCTGATACGTGCAACAACACGCGTGAACCTTGAAAAAAGGATGCTGAGTAAAATAAGCCTACACCAAAGAACACATACTGTATGATTCCACTGACATGAAATATCTAGAAGAGGCTAATTCGTAGAGTCAGCAGATCCGAGGTTACCAGAGGCCAAGGGAGAGGGGCTGGAGTGTTACTACTTACTGGGCACAGACTTTCTGTTGGGGATGAAGGAAAAGTTGTGGACATAGAGGTCATGTTGTATAACATTATAAATGCAACTAGTACCACTGAACTGTACATTTAAAAAGGGTTAAAATGGCCAATTTTGTGTTTTGTATATATTTTACCAGAGTTTAAACAAGACCACAGAAACAATATGCTGAAATACCACCACCACATCATCAAACCCATTCTCCAACATTGTCTGATCTTTCCCAAGAGCTAATATTTACCCTACATCAGAAATGAAAGAAGCCCACACTAAACCATAATGATGCCGGGCACCATTCTGAGCACCTCACCAGTACGAAGTCATTGAATCACCTAAAGAGCTCTATGACAGAGGTACTGTGTTGTCCTCTCTTACTGTGGAGGACAATGAAGTCTGCAAAAGAGAACTAACTAGCTCAAGGTCACGCAACTAGGGAGTGTTTGAGTCAGGACTTGGACCCTGTGCATCTGGCCCCACAGCCCCCAGCTACATTGCTCTGCAGGGCTAGTCGCTGGGACTAAGGTTTGGAAAAACAGGCATGGCAGACAATGAATGCCAAGGGAGAGCTAGGGAAAAATCCAAAGGAATAGCAGCAGGGATGTGCTCAAAAGAAGCAAGAAGCCAGAAAGCATTACAAGAATATGGGCAAAAAGCAAAAGAAGTCAAATGTGGCAGAAAACCCACACAAAAGAGGGTGAAATTAAGAGAAGGTGTGTGATACTTTACGCCAAATGCCTGAAAATGAAGAAACTCCAAAACAGAACAATGTCACAGAGCTTAAGCCGACAAAGGACTGAGCTTCCAGAAAAATAATTCAACTAAGCCATGAGAGAGAATGTTTATTTATTACGAATACCAAAATCTATACTTTGTTGGGCATCATTTTTTGGCGTGGCTGGTTTTGCTTTTCACAACCGTATGCATTTAAAGGTAAAGCAAAAGAGCATCAAATTGAGTAAGTAAATGATAAAATGACAATCAGCAAAACACAGGAAACCATCCCCTTTCTCGGTCCTTTCGTCAGTGGCCTCCTTGAAACAAAGACTGTTCGGGTGGTTCACTAGCACTCAGTTGACACGAAATGGAGCAAAAGCTTAAGCCGAGGAGAAATGAATGGTCATTTCCTTGATCGTACTTTGGGCATGACTGTTTTCAACACACAAAGCTTCAGGGAGCATCATGCCAAGATATGACTGCAGTCCCGGCTCTATGCTGTAGGAACCCACAAAAGTACACTTGAGCAAGGTAGGCGCAAGTGGCTCCCTCCGCAAGAGGTGGTAAAGGAATCAGAGCCCCTTCCTTCCCTACGTGATCGACGCGGCGCCTGACCCTGCTAACCCCAGCTTCCAAATGCATATCTAAGCAACCAGCCCAGTGCAGCCCGAGCCCTGCCCGCCCAAGCAGGCCCTTCCCCAGACACGTAGCAAGGACAGTGCTGCCCAGGCGCTCTCTGGCGGGGGGCTTCTTACCATCCACGAGAAGCTCCCTTCCTCTTTGGCTTCATCGCTTGCAGACACGACAAATGCCATGTGACCTCTGCCGTCTACCTCTCCTCCCTCCAAGTCAATTTCAGAACTGTTTGCTCAGGAATTCAACGAACGATGTTCTTTCTGTCCATCTTTGGACACACTGAGAGCGGTGACACAGCCGTGCACCACGATGCCATGGCTGCTCCTTCAACAAAAGCCTTTTTATAGGATTGGATTTAATGAAGGAGGGGATTTAAAGAGAGAGAGAGAGAGAGAGAGAGAAGCTTCAAGCTCTTGTCACAGCCAGGCTGTGGACAGATTCTTTCCCTGGACTATGTAACTAGGGGCTGGGGTGTCCTGGCATCTGGCAAGCGCAGGGGCACCCCCGCCCTGGCACCCCAGGGGGAACGCCAGCCCTCTGGGCCGCAGGCAGCTCTAGGCTCTGGCGGCTGGGACGCTTGCAAAGTTGCATATTTGGGGAATGTTTCACACTGGGAAACAGGCCAGGCATTCTGAAGGGGAGGCCACCACCCTCGCCTGCAAAGGTCTCATTCAGTTGCTTCAGAAAAGAAGTTCCCAGGAAAGAAAGACAACCCGGTTGCAGCCTTTCTCTCTCCCATTATAGTCTGCATTCTCCAGAAACCGCTCACAGCGAAACCATTAGGCAGCCCCGATGAATAGGTAACTCCGCTCAGCACTGGTCGGAGGGAAGAAAAAAGGAGGGGCTTGAGATGGAATGATTGTGTCACTCACTGCTTTGATAAGTAAAAGTCTTTTGACAGCTTCCTCACAAAACTCAGTGTAATTATGAAGGCTCAATCCTGGGGTGAGTGGGGCAGGGACTGTTGTGTGACAAAAAAAGAAGTCTGTTCCACCTTAGATTCAAAAGAGGATGGTCCGGGGGAACCCCTGAAGCAGCAGGGTCCTTGCAGACAATGAGATCTCTGTTTGTACGCTCCCAAAGGCTATCTTTGACTCAAATAAGCCTGTATTTTTCAGTTATTGCTGGGACTGTTTTTTTTTTTTTCAGTTACTCCAAGTCTGACAGATTATTTCAATCTATGTGTCTTTTAGGATTGGGCTGTTTTCGTGGTTTATGGTGTACTCTAATCCAGATGACTCTCAAATCTCTGAAAGCAAAGTGTTATTTTCTAGGTATATAATTTGTTGGAGAAGAGACCCCACAGAGCTTAATATCCATCTAAACACACACACATGCACACACATGTGCACACACACAGGCTCTTTCCTGGTTTCTGAAGAGGTTGACATGACTGAGTTCAATGACACCCACTACTGAGGCACAGCCATCACCAGTCCCCATAAAACTCAGAACCTTCTCTCCCGCATGCAGCTGACCCTTCTTTCCCACACATATCCCACACATCGTGCCAGAACACAGCAGCGTAGGAGGTGATGCCATCACGGCTGGGGCCAGAGCAAGACCCCCAACAGTCTCAGCCCAGACAGGCAGCTGCTTAATGAAGCAGCCCAGCTCAAGGGAGAGAATGCCAGAGCCAAAGTTCGAGAAGCACTAAGAGATGGGGGAAGCCCTTCATGAAAACACTAGTGATGCTGACCCCTTTTAGATCACCTGTAAGAGGGCAACCACTTGGTATGTCTTGAGAATGAACATTTCATTTCCATTTCCATGGATGATCACAATCCAGAACTTGATTTCCACAACTTCCTTCTCCTGGAAAATGAACACTTTGCAAACATAATCTAGAAATGGAAATCAAAGAATAAAGAAAGCCTCGATATCCAGTACGGAAGGATGAAGATGAGGGGGATCCTGAATCACTGATATAGATGCACCAGTGACCAGGGTGGAGAGTCAGGGCCAAGGGCTCGGTGCCCACCTACCTCCACCCCTTGCTCCCCCAGCTCCTACTGCTGCCCAGTCTTCATCCACTCACTCCTCCTGCCCCTTCCCCAGGTGAAAACCAGAATGGATTCTTTATGGACACAGAATTTGATATAGTCATTCAGCACTAGAAAAACTTCCAATGTGAAGAAGCAGAAACTTAAAGGTTAAAGAAGATTGTAGAATTAGAAAGGGAAAGCTTGAGGCGAAGGACTGAGATTATTTAGCTAAAAGTAAGGGGTGGGAGATCAAGAAAAGGCCACAGGCACAGAAAGTCTTGATGTTAAAGTCTGTTTTCGTTGGAGGGGGAAAAGAAAGAAGGGAAGGAGAGAAGCAGGGAGGAAGGAAAGAAAATAAAAGCAATGAGTTCTCCAACTATACCTCCTCACCCAAGTGGATTTTCGAAAAGGAAACCTCTCGCCTCCAACCCCCACATCCAAAAAACACTCCCCAGGTAAAGTTTAGCTAAATGGATGAAATCAAGAAATGAAAGGTACTCAGTGCAGGAACTAAAAAATTATTTACCAATGGGTCTGCCTACAGCTTTTAATAACAGCTTTTCATTTGGAAGAATATCCAGGCCTCCTTTCTGCAGGAATCCACATAACACAAAGCAAATATGCTAAGAGATGGGGGAAGTTTGAGGAGAAACAGAGCTGGTCTGGAAGGAGAGGAGACGCCTGCATCAGCAACATTCTTGTGAATCTTCTTTCCTTCTCTATCCCTTACAACTAACCCCAGCCCCGACTGGGCCTGGTGGGAAGACAGTTCCTGGGCTCTCCCTTCCCAGAGGGAGGCAAGGAAAGAGCAAGTCGGGAAGCCTCCAAGTAGCAGAGAAACCCGTTCCCAGCAGCCTCTGTTGGTTCTCCCTGTGTTCCTTCTATCCCAACTCATCATTTCTAAGCAAGAAAAACAGAAAGAGACAAAAGGGGATGCACACGTGGTCACAGTGCTTCTTTGAGGCCACAAGCAGCAATGTCTCTCCCAGATGCCCCAACGTGAGGGTTCAGGGGCGGATGCAGGAGAGTGCAGGAGCCTGTCCTAACAGAAAGCCTCCCCCTCGTTGCCTGGAAAGAGAAAGAAATCCCCTCAGACAGGAGGGAGAACATGCCCAGGAGGCAGGCTAGACAGCTCAGCTCCCCGCTCCTGCCACTGAGGTACCCTCAGAGAAACAGAGGTGCTGGGAGGCTCGGTACCTCCTGATTACAGGGTCCCACAGTGTCACCACTGAACCACAGAAAGCCAGCCATCACCAGGAGCCTACCCATCTTCCCTCCCCAGGGAAGCCAAACTCCTAACGCTGGAAGGAGTCTGATTCCCCAGGGGCCCTCACACCTCAAAATCAACTCGTTCATCCTTAACTTCTGTCAGCTCAGGTAGCTGTCAGCCTCATCCACCTTCCCGACCCACCTTTGTCCGAAAGAAAGGTTTTCAAGTTGTGATGCTAGGACTCTCCATTGTAAGAGGTGAGTACGCAGCCTGGGGCCACTGGGCAGCCAGGGCCCGCTGACTGCTGCGCCCCTCGGCAGGCACGCCCGCCTCCCACTCGCACCCCGAGACTCACTCCCTCTTTGTTTCAGCTGCACAATTAGAGCCCAGTTCTCTCCCACCTTTCCCTGATTTTCCTGGAAATGGCATTTCTTCCCTGTTGGGAATAAGCTTGTTTGTTTCTGCTTGTGTTTCCTCTCTGATGTGTGTTCCTGCCTGTCACATCCCTCTCCAAATGTTCAGTGTGTGTTTTTTTAAGAGAACAAGAACTTGAATTCCATTATAAACAAGTTCAGGAGACTTCATAAATGATTTTTTTATTTTAAATAAGTTGATCATTGCTTGGGAATTAGCTTTTCGAAGATTTTACCTTTGACATCTTTTGTGTGGCACAAAATTTAGTTATTACAGAACCTGAGTCTATACAGATTTTTCTCTGCATTTCCTGGACTTAACTCTTTTTCTTTCTTGTTGCCATTTGGTTTAGTTTTTCATGTGTTTGCCAGTCCTTCCACCCCATCCTTCTCCTGGGTTCTGTGCTGTCTTCCACTCTATGTTTCCCTGACCATTAGACACCTAGATAAGCAAATAACCCAAACTGCCTGGACCGCCGAGGCTTTCTCCTCGTCCTAACCGTGGTCCCTGCACACAGATGCAGACTGAGCCCTGGCGACAGGCAGGCAGGCCTTGCTCCTGGTGGCAGAGGGAGCCTCATCTTGCATTTCACATGCCCTCCTGTTCCAACGGCTGGGGGACTGCTCACACCGGGCACAGACCTGGTGGGGGAATGGGATGCCAGGCAGCAACAGGTCTCATCCCTTTTGCAGGGTTCTCATGGTACCCTCTTTCTCAATCCTCTTTACAGGGTTATTCTCCCTAATCCCATTCTCCTCGGGTCCCCTCTTCCCTCCACTCCCTCCCCCTTTTCTAAAGGCCTCAAGAGAGAGGAATGAGAATCCAGGCTGCCAAGGATTAGAAGTGGGAGACAGTGGAAGAAAGAAGTTTTTCTCTTTTTTCTTTTTCCCTATTTTATCCCCTAGCTGAAAAAAGTAGAAAGAAATACCATGGACGGTGTTGATGAAGGTCTGGCTCCCAAGGAGAAACAGGAACACCAATGTGGGCCCCTGCTAAGGGCAAGAAGACAACCTGAAAGTTGTTTCATCGACAAGGTACAGATTTTAGAAGGCTACAGATCGGGGGGGGGGGGGGGGCACACCTAGCGAAGGGGTATGTATTACCTCTCAGGGGAGCCAACTCCAGCTGTCATCAAAAACAGAGATCCACGCCCATCTAGTACTTTACCATTTACAGAGCACCTTCCTCTGGGTTTGTGCACTGAAACCTTGAGGATGGTATTCCAAATCTATGAACCGGGTCTTCCGGGCCACAGCAAGGTGGGAGGTCCCAATGCCCTGTTCCCTAAATAAAACGTGTTATAGACAAAGAAAAATACTTATGCTCCTCATGCACAAGAAAGAAATACCTTCTGCTTTTAAGATTCAAGGAGTCCAGCAGCCAAGGGGAGAACCTCCTACCCATGAGCCTGTGAGAACCTGTCACTCATATGGCATAAAAAATCAGAATTTCCTCATCTCACAGAATGGGGGGACCCGAAGGAGCTCCGGTGACAGTTCTGTGCCCCCCACTATCTTTAAAGAAAAAAAAGACGGGCCTCGGGGGTGAACGGTGACCTGTCCTAGGAGCAACTGTTGATTTTGTATGACTGCCAAGGCAGTTCCTATGCCTACTGCAGACAGTTCTATTTGGGAACAGGTGCTAAACTACTAATCGTACTACCTTTCGTTTGTGATGCACTTCATGGTTTATGAAATCTTTTTACTTGCATGTTACCGCAGTGTATCACAAAGATTGTTATTATTATTCTTTTTTTTTACAGATAGGGATAAAATAAACTGTTAAACTGGGTTTTCAGTCTAGCCCATCTGACTCCTGATCTCTACTCTTGCCACGGCCCCTCAATGCTTCTCAGATTATTCTAGGAGTTTACATGGTCTAAATCCTTACTTTTTAAAAATAAGATTTGCCTGAGATACATTTTCCTTAGTGTATTATAGACTACTCCCTGCATTCAGGATATAGGTTTGGGAATTCCTTCTGCTTTGGGGGGGATACCTGCCATATGCCAGATACCCTGCCAACCGTCCAGTTAAACCATGAGATGGCCAATCTCGCCAGCGTGTCAACTCAAAAATGGCACTTTCCTTTGGTTCAACAATTAGACCTCACCTTCTTGAGATCAGAGTAGGTTTCGGAGGATGTTTTTTAATCTTGCTGGTCTTCTCCTGGCCTTTTAAGAGATATTGTATTCCCTGTTTACTAAGAAAGTGTGAATTATTTAGAGGACACAGTTTTTTAGAGATTAATTCAGGCAAATTAGTGCTACCTTCATAAACTAGCATTGAGATTAAAACATGGACGGGATGCCAGCCCTATCCTGAAGGCAAGACAGTTTAGTGGGGATGCTTAGAGTTTTGACAAGTGTCTCATTTGGAAAGCTTAAGTTAGAAGTGGTGTCTAATACACCACAGGAGCTCAATCAATATTTGATAAGGGAATGAATAATAAAAATGGCTAAGATATATTGAATGCCTGCCCTGGGTCAGCCACTGATCTAAGTTCTTTGTGTAGGGTTATTGCATTAAATCTGCACATTAACCCGCTGAATGCCCTATTCTCATTTTATAGATGAGGAAAATGAAGACATTGGGCAGTTCAGCAACAGACCTAGGGAATAAATAGTGAAACCAGGATGGTCACTGTCCAGAGCCAGGTTCTTAGCTAATAAAACATTTTATTTTATTTTATTTTATTTTAATTTTATTTTACTTTATTTTATTTTTTAAAGATCTTATTTTTAAGTAATCTCTACACCTAACGTGGGGCTCAAACTCAAAACCCCGAGACCAAGAGTCACATGCTCCACTAACTGAGCCAGCCAGGCGCCCCCCAAAAAAGACATTTTAAAGGGATGAAGGAAGACAGATAACAGTCAGTTTGATCTGGGGTCTGTTGAGTTTGAGGTTCCTATGGGAGATCAGGTGGTTCTACCCAACGAGCGGGCAGAAATGTGTATTTGAGGCTGAGGCGACAGGTTGGACCAGATCTGGGAGGCATCAGTGTATTTTTAGGTGATGCTCTTGGAGAATGAAGAGAGCCTTTTGCTGAGAACAGTCTTGGGAAATGCCACTATTTAAAGTCTGGGGAAAAGCAGCAAAAACCCCATAAAGGTGATAGGGAAAGTGATGGTATCTTCTCTGCTCACCTTCACCCACAGGCCCCGAGGTGACCTGTAACTGCACTGCCTTCTTGATTTGCAAACTTAATCCACCTCCACAGAGAGGAGAGATGAGGCTGAATATTCCAAAGACCTTAAATAATCCAATAATAACTCGTATGTGCTTTTCAAATTCAACCTAAAACATACTACTTGGACCTACATATCCACTGCTATATTACTTTGCTTAGCCTGTGGGCATGGCTTTATTTTCTCCCTGGGACACATCTGCCTGATGGAGAAAAGACTAGGCGGCACTTCTCAGAGTGTAAGATGCCCCATGCTCATCTGAGGACCTCAATAAAAATGCAGATATGCTGGGGCGCCTGGGTGGCTCAGTCATAAAGCGTCTGCCTTTGGCTCAGGTCATGGTCCCAGGGTACTGGGATCGAGCCCCACATCGGGCTCCCTGCTCAGCAGGAAGCCTGCCTCTCCCTGTCCTGCTCCCCCTGCTTGTGTTCCTTCTCTCGCTGTGTGTCTCTCTGTCAAATAAATAAATAGAATCCTTTTTAAAAATGCAGATATGCATGGCCCACTCTCAGATAATTTGATTCAGAAGGCAGGGGTGAGGTCTGGGGCTCTGCATTTCTACAATCTCTCAGATAATTCTGATCATTCTGTGGCCCCTTCTTTGAGAAACAAAACAGTGTAGACAAAGAAGACGCTACCGATCAATAACAACATAGTAAGTGATCTTATTTAAAGTCATCCTCACACTGTTTTTAATGTATTATTACCCTAATGTCTGAACATACTGCTAGAATTATTTCCCTTGGGAGCAAATGTGATCATTAAAAACTCAAAACAACTTTTCCCAATAAGTACTGATTCTAGGAATCATTTGACAGTTTTATCTGACATTTAATTTGCCATCAACCTCCTGCCATTGATCAAATCCAGGGAAAGTGCTGACCTTTCACCCCCATCTGTTACCATTTAGAACCAAATCATCACACTCTTCACCTTCAAAGCTAGATACCTTAAAAACAGAAATCAAATTAGTCCTTTTGGTACTGGCTAATTGAAAGGAAAGAGAAAAAGGAAAATATACATAGCTGACATAACAAATATCACATCTAATATTGGACCCCTTGGACACCCTTAGCTCTAAGCCAAGGAGAAACAGCATGAGCTGATTTTTTTTCCCCAGTAGAGTCCCCAGGGGACCATGCCACCTGCAGTGACAGCATCAGGCTAGAGCAAAGCAACAATCTTGATGATCTGCCAGGAAGGGACTTCTGAAGGTCAAGATCCTGGCCTGGAAGTAGGAGGCTCAAGGGCCCTGAGATCTGGTCTTAGCTGAAGTGGGGCCTCAGCCACCACCATCCCTAACAGGTAATGGAAAGGTGGATACTCGGGTCCTATGTTCCAACTGGTATGAGTAAATCTGGCCATATCTTTAAAAGCATTTGGCCTAAAGCCTGAACCCAACCCAAGGGAAGTGTGATTTTGGTTGTTTTAGTTTTATTTATATCCTGCCTCATTGGGGGGACCGGGGGGGGGGTAGCAGAGATGGCTAATTCACATGCTGGTGGAATCAGCACCCGATATTTCCCCTGAGCACTGTGTCTGCGTTATCCAGTCATGGCTCGGTGCTTGGAATGCCCAGAAAAGTACACTCCATTCCTTCCTAACCTGGTGTCTTCTCTGTCCTGGGGGCTGACGGGGGATTCTCAGCATACCAGGGCCACAGCCCTGACTCCTCTGTACTTCCTATTCTTTGCCCTCAGTTATGTGCCCTGTCCGCTGACCCAGAGTGAAGTTTCACTTAGAGCCTGGTCCTCACCTTCCCTCAGTCAGGTGCTCTCCTCACATGGACCGACTCCAGAGCACACGCTCTCCAATTTTAAAGGTCTTTTCTTTAAACTCATGGCTCCTCACCAGTGTTTCATGATCTCTACCTCATCTTGATCCCTTGCTGCGCTCTGACAAATGGCCCTGGAAGAATCCACATCTTTGCTCACGTTTTCCTCCTTAGTACACTCCTTTTCTTATTCTAAGCAGAGAAGTAAGTCTCCCCCAGCCACTTCCATGTTATTCTTTTCTACTCTCTGTGTGTGGTTCTAATAAGCAGCAACAGCAGGAGAGAGCCAGTTTTGAGTGCTGGATAAGACATAAGAACACAAAGCCTTGGGTAGATATTTTAGCCCTGTTGACTAAAAACTGAAGAAGACCATGCAACAAGGCCTTTACAGGTTAACTGCTCTGAGCATGTCTTCAGAGATTCTGTCACAGGCGATGGTGAGCCCCTGTGGATGGGGTGGTTCCAGCTCCCCTTGGTGGGCATAGAGGTGGGAAGAATTTATCACAAGAACTTTTCTCCAACTAAACCCTTCACCTGTCACCTCTCCTCCCTCAACCAAACCCAAACCTTACCCTTTAGCAATAAAATATTGATTAGAAGAACAAAAAGGAGCAGTTACGTGAACTAATTCGGTATCCCTTAAAAACATCATACACGGAGTTTGCCTTCTTACTGCCTTTCATATCATTTCTTATTTTTAGAGGGGGAAAAGGGTATGGAATCCAGCTTGCTGCTGACTCAGGCCTAATGAGGTGTCATACGTTGATGAGTAGAATGCAGGACCGTGACTTTCAAGTCAGCCACTCAGTTTCTTCATTGCGCCTAATAGCATTTAATTTCAATGAGTTATACTATTAAAAGTTTGCATGAAATAAACCAGTAATTTACAATGCTGATGTATTCATTTAATTTACACTAAATAATTGAAATTTTCAGTATATCAGATACTCATGCTAATTGGTCACTGCATTTATTTTTTACCCCAGTGGGACAGGTGGCTGAAAGGTTGCTTTAAATGAAGGGTGTTGCTTGAGGACACCATTTACTATGTCTTAAAGTAAGGCCTTGTGCCTACTTAAATCTAATCAATTCCTTACAGATCCAGTTCACATTTTATTTCCTCTGGAAATATCTCCTGTCCCCTTCAACAACCGGAGTTGTCTCTTCCCTCAAAATTCTGATGGTGGTGAGCGGTCCTTATATCATATAACTCAATTAGAGGAAGTGTATAAATATTTACATGAGCCATTGCTTCCAACTAAATGAGAATGTCTTAGTTAACAAAACGCTCACACATACTTGTGAAAATCCTGGGCAATACCTCATCTGGACTTCCTGTTAAGTTGACAATTCCATGTAAATCTCACAAAACCCAGATCGGGCATTCCACCTATAGGCATTCAGGTGTTGGTGGTCTTTTGCAAAATAGGACAACTAAAAATATAGATAGCCATAGTTGCCCACACCACCCAGGCAATCTCTGAATAGGATTTAACATAATCATGTGGACTGAAATTCAGGCTTTAGAAAAAGGAGTAAATCAAGTGATGTACCTTTCAGGACCTGGAAAACGTACCCCTGAGTCACCATTAGCAGAAAGCTCACTGCCATATATAAATAAAAAGGAAGCACTGTCTAGCTTGTTTTATGTGATTAGGGCCCCAAAATGTCCCGAAGTGTCAAAGTTGTTTTTTTTTCATAAGTACACTGAATTTTGCCTCTGGTCAACAGCCTCTCCTTATGATTCCTAAAAGAATTAAGATAGGGCATCATTAGGAAGATTTCGTTTTGATTTTATATTCAACTACAGGTCTTCACAAGGTCACTACCAGTGGGGTGCCACTACATGTCCCCATACCACACTTGACCTTCTCTGGAAGACTGTAGCTGAACAACTATATCTGCAGATCTAGGAAAACCTGATGTAGGAAACAAGGAATAAATTCAGGGCCACATATTTAGTTAATATTGACTTGACAAGCAGAGATTTGTTTCTGACACAATTCAATTAAATCTGGCTAAGGGGCATTTTGAAGATATTGATAAATGCATTCTGAACCGACATATTTTTCCTGAGGATAAAGGCTCAAAACCTACTGTGCAGAAGTGATTCAGACAGTCAGTTAAGTAAATTCTACCCTCTTCTATCTTCTTTTAAGAAAGACTAAAATTCCAGTGTAGAATGAGTTCAGGAAGGAAGGCAAATAAACCGGGGGCTTTGGAAAAACTTGCTTTTCAGAAAATCTCCAGATTTCAATTTCCATGAGAAATTACAGGTTTTCATAAGAAAATGAGCATGCATAAAATCACTTTCTACATTCCTGTCTTGCATTATTCTCTGTTGGTTGTTTTTTATGTATTTATACCCGCGGAATATAGGCAGTTATCCATAAGCATGCTACGCAAAGTTCTTATGATGACTACTCTTTGCTCTTTCACAAATAAAAAAAGTGTACATTGGGAGTACATTCTGTACCAGTAAGAATGCTGACGGGTAAGCCAGCTCTAGAGAAGAACGGACTGACTCAGGCTCCCCAGTGTGTCCTCTGCCGGAGCTCCAGAGTGTAACTGTAAGAAAGAGCATCTGCGTCTGTTCCAGAAAGCAGTACTGAACACGTTCCCATTTAATTTGGAGTAGAGGCTATCATGGGAGAAGTAGAAAGATGAGAGAGGGTGCCACAAAGGTTGTAGAGGGCACTACTCACTCAGTTTAAGCTCAGATATCAGGAAAATGCAAGGATTCAAAATCAAGGGCTGGAAAGGCAGCAGCTGAGCATGCTTGAGCCCTCAGTGGCTCAGGGCCTTGAGGGCAGCACAACTGCACAGGGATGGGAGCAAAGGGGGGTGAGCAGTGCCTGACCCGTTCCCCGAGGTCGGCAGTCCAAGGAGAGAAGAACCTAACCTGTTCCCGATTACCAGCTCTTTCAAGGACAAGAGGACCCCCAAACCTAGGAAATTGTGATGTAAGTTCTGGGTCAGGTCTAAGGCTTCACATTTTTTTCTAAGAGACTAGGATAGTCTGCTCCATTCCTAACTGCAGGGCTGGAGTGCAGAAGGCCAGAACCCGGTGTGCTGGTCACGATCAGGGATACACAACTGCACTAGAAGATTCCTGGCACTCTCCCTAATCTGGTTTTTGGAACTCAGTACACACTTACCTTACATGGAGAGGCAGGTACTGGTGGGTTTACCACAGTCCCGTTATTATGCAAAGCACACTGAAGAAAAGGGACCATTTTTCAATCCTGCTTCTGGGCAAATCAAAGTGATCCTCCCTTTAAAGCCTAACCTTTTTCAGTGAAGAGGTAGCAGGATCTGAAATGCCTTCCCTCTTGCAGAGAACTACTCTGGATTAGGCTCTGGAGGCAGCTTCCTAACTGAAATCAGACCAGAATATCAGCTCCAGGTGAAGAGGATGCACTATCTTTTGCAACTTTAGGCCTCGCAAAAGGAATCTGCCCTCAGACAACCAGGACAGAAAATGGATGAGGAAATAAATGGAAATAAAATAGAGGCTTCCCCCACTGGCATATGACTATATATTCTGCATCTTTTGTGTAGTATGGCTAAACATTTAATCTTAAAACAAAAGTTTCATAGGCATTTTAAAACATCTGGAGAAGAAGCTCAAATTTATGTCACTTTTTTCCCTTAAAGGATATAACCTGATGCTCCAATGTGTTTTCTATACTGTTTGGGAAAATCTCTGCACTGCCTTTCATTCATAACCAGTAAAATGCATTATGAAATTCCCTAAATGTCTCATGTCTATAAAATTGCTCTCAAAAATAAATTACATCTTTTTCTTACTATTATAAAAAAAAAATTAAGGGTTCTTGCAGTAAAGATAAGAAGTCCACTTACTAGTACTTCAACCTTTGGAATTTCGATGTTAGACATGAAAAAAAAATATTTTTTCCCCAGCCCATTTTTTTCCAATATAAAATGCCTGTGTACTTTGATAAGTTTCATTAAAGAAACCATTATTTTAGTATGTTGGGTTTTTTTTAATATGGTTGTTTTTATTTGATTTAAAGAATGACCGTCGCCAAGGGTATATAATCAGACACTAGAGTTACATGGTTTGACAGGTAAAGAAAAAATATTCTGAGTCTTCCCTATCAATGGATAATTAACTTCAGTGGGCTCAGTTGTGTGCCCTCTCGAGTTTGCATCAGGGTCTTATAATCTACACAGAGAGGTGTCTTGTCCAGAGGAGTCACAAAGAGAGAACCACCTCATACTTTCTTATTAATATTTTCTGGAAGTTATGATAACTACTGTGGGATTTCATCTTGCTAACTTTCTATTCTTCCCATAGGTGGAATTTTTGCCATGGTTGAAAAAAATCCAACTAACAAATTTCAGGTTATGGAACATAGGCTGCAGAAAACATCACACAAAGAAATCATATCCTTCTGCTCACTTATTTTCTCTAAAACTTGCGTGGAAAAGACAGGTGCTGGCTGAGCATGCTGCTTAGCCACCTTGTACATTTGCATCCTCTGTTCCCCTTTGTTCCTTCACTCTGTTTTTGTAATGTCTACATTTTGGCCTTTCTGCACGGCCTCTTTGGTTTCCGAGCTTTCCAACTGAGCATTTCCCATGAAAGAAAAAGAAAAAAGAAAGATAGCAATTAGCATACATTACGTGGCTGCACCAACTAGTAAGCTCACAAACACGTCTGCGTGAAGGACAGGCGGGCCCTGTTCTGTCTTGTCTCCTGGACCGTCTTGCCCTGCTCACGGCCAGCCATTTGCCGGCTAGAGACACCTGCCCCTTCCCTTCCTCTGCTTGCAGCCTTCCCAGACACTGCACAGCCCCGGCCAGCTTTACTGGCTCGAAGTATTTAATGAGTTTCTAATTCAGTTCGGGCTCTGGAATCCAGCCAGCTACCGCCGCCCGGGGCTTGTGTTTCCTTTATACATGATCAGAGAAGAGCCAGAAAGACAGGCCTTGTCACTATTGGACTTCGATGGGGAGGAGTCACTCGTCTTCACGTTATCACACGACCTTGCTGACTGCAGACAATCCAGGGCCTAAAGCCCATCCCCTCAGAGAGCAGGGGGAGAATGAGGGAGACACACCTCTGGGTGCTGGGAAGCAGCTTCTAGGGAAGGAACACTGCTCTGTCATCACTGGACCTCAGTCCAGCAGGACAGGGAGAAGAACTAGACCACACTGAACACTTTTGGGGCCAAGATTCCATGCATTTTACATACAGGTGCCTGTCACCTAACCAGACCCTGGAACATTCTTCACCATGATTCCAGGGGCCAACTCTCTCCATGGGTTCATATGCTGCCCTTACTCCCCTGGAGGCCCGTGTGGCTCACAAAACAGCAGTGCTCCCCAGAAGAAGGCTCTGTATAAGCCACAGAAGCTAT
Organism: Eumetopias jubatus; assembly: GCF_037043125.1. Classification (NCBI taxonomy): domain Eukaryota; kingdom Metazoa; phylum Chordata; class Mammalia; order Carnivora; family Otariidae; genus Eumetopias; species Eumetopias jubatus. Next base: position 53,727,106 of record NW_028274811.1, on the reverse strand, counting down.
TAGTCTGGGAGAAACTGTTGAGGAAACATTTTGGACTTAAAGTGCTAAAACATGCCTCATCAATTATTCCATTTCTACGTTAGCTATGCAAATCACAGCCAGGATGTTTCAATATAGTCTACTTGGTCTTCCCAGGGCTTTGCGTGTGCTGTTCCCTCTGTCTGGAATACTTGTCCCCTCCCATTTACTTGACTGCTTCCGACTGTTCCTTCCAGTCTTGGAGACACAGCCTCACCTCTGGCAAGTGCCCCCTGAGTGCCCCATCCCAGAGCAGTGGGCGTTCAGGTCCTGCGACCATCAATACCACACAGAGCTTCTGCACGAGCATAGAGGGCCCACTGTGATGTAGGAGATCAGATTTTGAGACAGAATCTGGTGCTTTCTTACAGAGGGATGCTTGGGCATTTATTTCATATTCACAAGTGGAGAGAAGGACTGTGTAGAAAAAGCCTCCCTCATTGAAATTGTAGTTCAAGGTTTTTGAAAAGTATACAGTAATATTGATTGAACAATGGATGTACAATAGTTGAAAAGAGGCTTTGCAAATGAGGCGTACAGGAATAGAGACTGATTTAGACTAAAAGTTAGAGTTAGCTATTTTTAAATAGCTGCATAAATGCATCCCACGCAAGCTATGATTCTACCTATTCGTAAATACCCAGGAACAAGTTGTTAAAAATAGGTAACTAACTGAATCTAGTCATTAAATAAATGACTATATTTTACTTACAAATATGGGTTTTAAACCCAATCAACTGATAATTTAAAGCAGTTTAGGGTCAAAGCACATTCCCAAAGACTGGCTGAATGGGAAGCACACGGAGTGCTTGTTAAAATTACATATGACTAGGTCCGATCTAGACCTAGCAAATCAAAATCCTTAGAGTCAGAGTTAAAACCGGGAGTTTTACCAGGTGATTATGCTGATCACCAGACAGCTTTGGGAGGCTTTGGGAAGGCTTCCATATAAGACAGCCTTTGGATGGGACCTAAAAGATGGTGAGTAAGATGAAGCAAGAAGGCATATGGCAGGGAAGCTCCAAGCCCTGGGGATGAGGTGATGCAGTCTAACTGGAGGGCTTACAGCCAGGAACCCAGGTTTATAGAAATGTGAATCTGGACACATCTATTCCAAAGCCTTGTTTTGCAGACATAGACGTTAAGTTTCAGAAAGGCTAAGTGACTTGTCAGAGAGCAAGATCATGGCAGAGCCAGTAGCCAAGTCTGGGTATCCCAATGCCCTCACGTTTTCTTTCTGAAAGGACCACTGCAGAGGCCGAGGATGCTCCTGCAAGGCTTCTTGACCCAGAGCTGTGTGATCCGGATGCTTCCCTCCTACACCTGCACTCACACAGCAAACAGAAGCAGTGTTTTATCATCTATTAAGTGGTATCATCCTAAGTGACATCAAAGGTCTTTGATTCTTAATCTAGATAGAGCTCAGATTCCTTACTGGAAGCCAAAGATGGGCTGCAAGAGAAGCAACATAAGCTCAGTTCTTAGGTCACCTATTTGGGGCAATGATGGCAGAAATATGGACTTTCATCCGCTTAGGCTAAAACTGTTGGTCACCCATCCTCCCTTCTTTTAGAAAAAGAATAGACTGAAAAGCCTAACTGTCCTATATACAAAATGATTTAGAGTGGCGGCAAGGAACTCTAACACAGAATGTCCAGTGAGTCTCCTCTCCTTGGCTCCTCTAGGTTTTGCTTGTACAGCCCTCAGAGAACCCTCGTGGCAAACTCCAAAAGATGCATGAAATGAAAATCCTCGCACACTGTATTGGAAGTCTTCACACCAGGTAGCATAATCACCCCGAGCAACACTCTGTGCTGTGATTAATATTCCACCCGTACACATTCATAAAACATAAAGGTCTCAGGAGTGGAGGAAATGTTTTTTATGGTAGTGATTTGATATTTACTAAGTCCCTACTGTGTTGGGTCCCTCAAAATGCACGTAAACAGCAAAGCCTCTGGGCTCCACTGAGGTGACAGAATCTAAGGTCAGAAAAAAAAATTATGTGGTTAATATTTCACAAGCAGGTGCCTGGATGGCTCAGTCGGTTAAGCATCTGCCTTTGCCTCAGGTCATGATCCCAGGGTCCTGGGATTGAGTCCCACATCGGGGTCCCTGCTCAGTAGGGAGCCGCTTCTCCCTCTCCCTCTGCCCCTCCCCCCCGCTTGTGCTTATGCTCTCTCTGTTAAATAAATAAAATCTTAAAAAAAAAAAGAAAGAAAAGAAATATTTCACAAGCATGATCATGCAGGAATGCACGTAACTACCGGGAGTAAGGTAGTCAGCTGTTTAGAAAGAGCTACTTCCTGTTCTCGATGAACTCCCTTGTTTTTAAAAAATGCTTTTCTTTTTCTTAGAACCAGTTTATTTTCATCTCTCCTCCAAGGAGTAAGACAAAAAGGGAGAAAAAGAAGAGGCCCTTCCCATCATGCCGTGGCCCTCCTATCAAAGAGTTCTCAAGTGGGTAACCTTGGGAAGATGTCAGAGGAAACCAAGGGGCTTTTAAGCTGTCCTATTAACAATGACTTGAATCGGGGCGGGCAGGGGGGAGAGAACACTTCTGTCTCTATGTTCGGCTCTTCCCTTTCTCCCCAGCTCAGACACTCATCTTGTCAATCACCCCAGTTTTGCCAAGTGACATGCCATATCCTTGATCACAGAACATCAGGCCTGATGCACAGCCAAGTCAGCCGAGTGCCTCAGCACCTTGCATGGAGTGAGGTTGCCTACGGCGCTGTCTCAGACTTAAAAAGCCCATAAGGACTCAAAACAGGCTGTCAATTCTGGCTTTTTCAACACCCGTTTTTCACCACACCATCAATAGAGCCGGGTGGGCAGTGCAGAAATCCCAGGGGTAGGAAAGAAGGGCAAGGATTAGGAACGTTACCAACCGCACTAAGAGCCACTTTCCCTGTCCATCTGTCTGCCGGATTCCTTCCTGGCTGTGGGGGGCAGGAGGCACTTTGAGTTGAAAAGAGACTCAGAGAGAAGCATTCTCAGTTCACTCATCCCTTCTGGGTAACACCAGTACTAGTACTAGGATCCATACAGACCAGACAGCCACCATCTATTGACTGCTTAGGATGTGGTCCTTGCATACTGTAACATTACTTCTAATCGTCAACAAGAGCTATACAATGAACTTTATTGGATATGTGGAGAAACTAGGTATGGAGAATTTGAGTACTCTCCAGCCAAAGCCATGGCTGGAGAGTGGCAAAGCTGCGATTCAAACCCAGGTGCACCTGGAATCAAAGTCCATCTTCTTGGCCCCATCAGAACCACCAAGTCAAACACCGTGGCCGACTCAAGTCTGTGCTCTTCTCTGTCACCTGACCGAGACCTGGGAATTCTTGTGGGTGGAGATCCCAAAATCTAAGGGAGAAGTGGTATGTTCTTTCCAGGACCAGCATGTGGCCGAGGTCTGGGAGCACCATTAACTATTCACATGATGTAAGTGTGGTGTGCTCTGGAGCTACACAACCAAGTGGAATGTGTTCTGCAGTCTTTCTGGCACATGACATCTCCAATTCTCTAGGCCTACGTCTAGACCTCATCTACCCAGGTAATACTCCAAGGCCCAGGACCAATGAGCACTTAATTCTGTGGTCCGTGTAGCTTATTCCTAAAGATCTCCAAGGACAAAGATCTACAACGGCCCCCAGCAAGTCACACAGAGGATGCTGGTCCCTGAGATGGAAAGTGTACAATCTCTTCCATTTGCCTTATTTCTACTTGCTAAGAATGAACAGATGTCTTACAAGTCTGAGGTTGCCTCTATACCTGTCGCAAGGAATACAGACTAGCCCTGTCACTCTCCAACACACCTAAAATAATATATTCTAGCATTAAATGATTGCATCACAAGGCTACTGAATTGATAGAAAAGAAGGCACTGTGAAACGATTAACCAAGGAATATTTTTATAAACGCTGCTTACTTAGACTGAAAAAGAAAGAGGCTTGTTTCTAAACAGTGTAGTCAGCCAGGCTATTTCCAACCTACACTCAATTCCTAGACAACAGTCATGGTTGCTGAAATAACTCCAGCTATTTCTAGCTGAGCAAAATAAATACAGGCTGAAAGAAAACTATAACTTGTAGTAAAAGATCTAATACTATTGCTCTTGATTAAAGATGCTATTTGCTTTTCTGAGTCTTCTCCAAAACAGCTGGGAAGTGGCTATCAGAAGGGGGCTTTGGGGTTTGGTTTTCTGGGTTTCTTTTTTTAAGTTCTCAACATACAATATATAGGACGCTTGCCAACAATGCCATTCTCTCTGTCCCCCATCGACAGTATCTTTCCTCCTGCTTCCAGATTCTCATCTAAGCTCAAAGTGAACATGGAAACACAAAGAAGATAAAGCAGTGGTGGCACTCCTTCCCTTGCTCTGGGAAGAGCTCCCCATTGCTCCCCATTTCTGCCCTCCTCCACAAAAACTAAACTAGTCGTGAGTTTTAGCTCCAGAAGAGAGCACAGAAAGGCAAGGCAAGGATAAGGAACTAGTCGGGTGTCATCCTACCAGGTTAAAAGTATCGTTTCCTGTGAACAGAGGCTGCATGTGCCCCCGTTCTCAAGTTCAAACAACCACGAGAAAGGTCTGGATCCCACACTAATCACAGCAGATTGCTCCCCTTAAAATTGGGCTCAGATGCAGATATGAATTTGGTATGAAATTCTGGCTCCTATAAGGCCCCTAAGATCCATGCAGAATCCACAAACGTTCCTTTCTTGACTTCTGTCACTCCATGCTAGGCGGCTCCCTCGAAAACCCATCATTTTGGGGTTTTTTTTGATGAACAGTAAGAGTCTAGAAGGCACTTCTTCCTCCGGGGCATAAGGTAAATCACTGCAATAATAAAGTCCTTCAACAATATAAAATATCCATTTAAACACAGAATTTCATCTACAAAGCCAAGCTGGAAGATAGCCTGTTATTAATTACTTACCAGTCTTTAGGAAATAGCCCTTAGGTAATACTCTTCTTTGGGTTAACATATCTTATTTGCCTTTTCACGAGCTTCCAGACCCTGGATGTTTTTTGTTCCCTCCAAAGACTGAGGGAGTCGTTGCTGCTTTTAAGGATTCCTATGAAATAAGTCTAAATGGAGGCATAATGGGGTGTAATATATCGTCTTCATATATTAAGTATATTATATAACATAATAGGTATGTCATTTTAATATATATTTAAAATATTTAATATAATTATTATATTTAACATATTATTAAGTAGGAGTATAATGACTGATTCCTAAATATCCTTCTTCAAGGAAGGAGCACCTTCTATAGTCTTTTACGGCACAGGTTTGTTTCTTTTTTTCAGTCTTGATCGCATAGGGCAACTTCTCTCCCAGAGGCAATGAAAGAAGCTGGGGAGATGGGCAACTTGAGTTCAAATCCAGACAAGGCAGTTTGCTAGCTCTGACCCTGGATAGATGATTTAATCTCTCTGACCCTCAGGCGCCTCATTGGTAAATGGGACTAACCACACCCACACATCGGAGGCCCGAAGTCAGAATTAAATGAGGTCTTGTTCATGGGAGCCTGGCATGTGGGTGCTCAGTAATGGGTACAGCCTTAATCACCATACTAAATGAAATGGATATATTACCCAAACCCCAAACTTCCTCCCTGGCCCAAGAATCCTTCTTCCTGTCTCAAAGATGCCCCTGCTCGGCTCCATTCAGTGTCCTCCACCCACCAGCACTCACTCCTACACTGCTCCGCCATGAGAGTCCAAGCGCCTCGTATTACCTCAATCTTGCCTCGCCCCTGCCTTTTTCATTTCCACTGACCACAAGTCTTGGATCTCGCTAGGAAATGACCAAAACTCCAAGTTGTCCTTGCTCTACCAATGGATACGTTGGTGATTCTCTTCAAATGAGTCATCTTAAAATCACAAAGCTGAAACACCATTGAAAACTTCCCCCACTCAGCCACAGGACATTTCCCTTGCGTACCCATGGCTGCTATGTTTAAGGGAATCCAGTCATATTTTCCGAACACCTTTCTTCTCTCCAATTGCTTTAGCCGCCTAAATAGCTGTGTGAAATTAGGACAAGATTTAAGGTTCATTTAGGTTTGCATCATTTTAGAGCTTCTGACTATCCCGTACAATCCATCTGATCATAAGGACTGTAATAAAAATCAGAGGACGAAGGGTAATAATAGCTAGCATCTAGTAACTGCTTTCTATGTGCAAGGCACTGTCCAAACTGTGTTGCCTGTGTTACCTCCTTCACTTCTGTCATTTCCCAGAGTCCAAAAGCAATTACTGGAAGCTTTGGACTTTGCTTCCCGAGCAATGATCTATTAGGGGATGACCATGAATCTTATCAGGCAGGTATGGGCTGTCTAGTCATTTTTTCTACTTTCAGGGACTGAAATCAATCATTCCTTTTAGATTCTGCTGCCTGTTTGTCCCCCAAACCTCCCCTCCTCCTCTGTGATCACAGACAGTCCTTCCCAGTGAAGCCCTGGGGAGGGCGTGGGAGCCCATGGCTGGCTGTCCCCAGGAATCACATCTCCATCTTGTCCTTTGGCTCCCACTGTCTGCAACCCACAGCTGCAGCTGCTGACCTATGTTTTGCTGCTATTTGCATTTCAAATAAGTTAATAAAAGCAACGAACTAAATAATAAATTGGAGATTTGTGCTTAAAACAACGATAACAAAGGCCTTTGATTAACCCACGGTACCAGAGAAAAGCAACTCAGTAATACCACTGATGATACTTTATACACATACAGAGCCTCTCAGCTGATTATCTCGGGATTTTTATAAACATTACCCTCAATCCAGAGTGAAAAACAACATCTTTGCGTAGGAAAACTAGGTCAAGACAGATATAAAAGAAACGTACTGATTTGCATACGGTTACAATTAAAGTCAGTCAATCATTCCTACATCTGTTGAACACACATTTACCAAACACTGACTAAGTGCTAGTCACTCGGCCCCCAGCCAGTCAGAGTGGATGTGGGGAGCTTAGAATCCACTGCCCATTCCAAACAGACCTACTGCAGTTAGGAGCCAGGCAGGCCAAAGGTCTGGTCCACAATATGCTGCTTCTCAGCTTTGACTCGAGGGGTTTTCCCGGGTCTGGGTCTCCTCAACTGTGAGGTGGGAGTGGGTGGGGAGGGAGTTTGTACTGGCTGCTTTTGAGAGTCTCTTTCCGCTCTGATGCTCAAAGGGAACTCAGGTACTTCGCTCTTGCTCTGTGTCCCTGTTTATGTCAGAGAAAACACTTGTTACCCAGATTGCGCAGGAAAATGCACGGCAACAGAATTTGGAACCGGAAGAACCATAAAGTCCCTACATCTTAACCAGGCCCTGGTTTCCTGGTATACAAAATGGGAACAATGACAATTCGTGTCTACAGGGTTGTTCAAGACTTAAAAGAGGTTAACGTATGAGAAGCGTGTGGGAAAGCACTGTATAAATGTGAGTTATCACGAACATCCAGAAATTTAACAATCCCCTTCAGGATTAGGAGTCAATAGCTCCTCTCTCCTCTGTGCTGAAGCATCTCTGCTATTATCTTATGCTTATACTACTCAATTAGCTCACAATGGCTTTTATTATGTGGCCATGCTCTTCCATTATCATGTTGCTTTTTTTTTTTTTTTTTTTTAAGAGGATGAGATTCTAAAATTTCCTGCCTTCATCTGCTATCTCCTTGGTCCCTAAGTGTTCACTTGGCGGGACAGATTTCTGTTTTGTCTTCTAAATGGAACACTTATCCCCCAGGGTGGGGAGGCTTAAGAAATTCTATACAGAAGAAAGGTAGGCTGAGGAGCAGGGAGGGGTCAGGGTCACAGGCAAGGTCCACACCCCTCAGGCTGGTGCTTTTTCCCTCCTGCCTTCACGCAGCCTGGAGGAGCAAGCGCAGCGGCCAATGCCAAGAAGGAAAACCAGTGTTTCACAAGCAGAGGAAATGAAGAGCAGGCAAGACGGGGGCAGAGGTGCAAGCCTGAGGAGCTAGATGTGTCCAAAATGAAAATCCTCCAACCGCTTCCTATACTCTATCAGAGGTTCCACCAAAATGCTACTCCAAGTGAGGAGAAAACTGTCAAGAAATGAAGTGATTCAGGAAATATTTTTATTTAAAGTGGCCATCATGGATCCTAACACCACCACTCTCCCAAATCTGCTGACGTGGGGAACACAGCGTGGAGAGCCTGAATGTGGCCGTGTATAACTGAGAATGATGGTTGTGCAATCCCTTCATAAAGGACGGCGTTACCCCTGCACAGACTTAAACACTCTGTCCTATGTACAAAGAGATTTCATTTAATCCAACACATATTTTTGTTGTTAGTATAACTACCAGAAACGTCCAACAACAGGAATACGCAAAACCACAACTTCTGTTTTTCAGCCAACACGTTCTCAATAAATCATATTCTCAATCACTACTTTTGTGAAGTCAGTCAACGGTTCAAGAACCACCAGTGGCTCCCAAGTATCCTCAGGATGGAACCTAAACTCCTCAGCCTAGAATTTAAGCTCTTTCACAAGCTGGCTCTTTGCTATATTCCGGGGGGGGGGGGGGGGGGGGGGGATGTGCAAAACATGGGATTATCACTCTTGAGGAGTTTAATATGCTAGTCAAAGAGACCAGATAGATTTTTGTTTAGAAAATAATATATTCTAGTATATAATCAATTGCTAAGCCAGTGAAAGGACGCAGTATGCAAGGACATGGATTTATCTCCCATTCCCCAGAATGCCCAGCCTTCCATTTCTACTCTGTTCAGAAAAATACCTAATCCATTGTTCAGCCTGAAGGCTAGAATAATCTAGGCTTTGAAGTACCTTGATGACATGCACAAATTTGCAGTGCACCTGGATTTGTCAGGGCCAAAATTCCCCAGATGAAAACCTCCTAGCTTAGAAGACACTCTCCAGATGTGCTGAAACTGACAGGAACCATTCAGGTGCCTGTTTACAGTGCACGGAGGGACCCACGAGAAAGCCCAAGACCTGCTGGAATGCCCAGAACCAGTGGGTCTGCGGCAAAGAGATCCCGGGAAGAAAAAGCAGCTTCCAAATCCCCCAGTCCTGGTCACAAAAATCAGTACAATGGGTAGGCCTGGAGGCCTCGTTCTGTGTGTATCTCTACCTGGTCGCGGTCCCATGTTTATTTGGGAAAACCCTGGTTGGCAAAAGGCATGAGCTCCGCTGGGCAGGAAGCTGGGCACAGCTGGGACGATAAGCCCCACAGCTCCAACACCGCCTGTGACCCGGCCTACCTGCGGCCTTCTGCACTGGCCACATTCACTAAAAATTATCAGACCTCCTTTTGTGTTCTAGAGACACGACCGCTATGTCTGTCTACAAACAGAAAAAGTTGTTAACAGCAAACTGGAATGGGACCAAAAGCATTCAATTGGTCCAAAAATACGTCAGCCTAACGTACCTTTGGAGGAAAGTCACTCGGTCTGTGTGGCATCATACACGGGCCCTGAGCAAGGCTGTCCCGACGCCCTGGCCCTAAGTCCCGTGCCCTCTGCTCATGAGGACACTTCCTGTACATACTATTTCTAGAGAATCTGACGGTGTCGTGTGCACTGAGACAGATACACAAGAATGAGCTAGGGATAGTAGACAAGGAATAAAGAAAATAAATCCCCCAGGGGGGCAAAATAATAAAAGTAATAATAATTCAGTACCGATACGCTTGCTTTTGTTCAACAGAAGAGATCTGCAGGGCATTTTAATCAAGAACTGCTTCCTAACTATATTTCCAACCTGCAAGTTTTAGTCAGAAATTATGTTTTGAAGGTCATCTTGTCAACCTCAGGAAAGATTTTTTTTTTTTTTTTTTAATGGAAATCACAGAAGTGATAGCACAAGGCTTTGGGAAGGAATCTGTGCAGCAGACTGGCCACAAGGTCCCACAGCTGAGAGCTGGAGATGTTCTTGGCATTTCCATTCTCATGTGTTATTCAAAGTTGACTTGTGGTCTCTAAGCATAAGGTAAGGAATGCCCTCTCTCTTTGTCTCATGACCAGCAGAAGGGAACCCAGAGAATTAATAAGGAAACGTAGACTGATTTTGATATCTTAAAGGGTGTATATTCCTCATGGCCCATCGTATTTATCCCCCACCCCACCCCGCCCCACCACCACCCAAAGCCACAAACCATCTCACTGCCCAGGTCGTCTCGCCAGGACTCGGTTCCAATCCACAATCCCGTTATAAATCGCCACCACACTCTCCCTGGGCCTCAATTCTGCTTGTCTTCACTTTACCTTTGAGCAAGACTGTAATGGAAGATTGGTACCCACGAAAATGGCAAAACACAATTGCTTCCAACAAATATCTCCAGACTTTAGCCAATTAAAAGACCTCATACCTTCACATTAGGAAACTTGGGTGAGTGATTCTTATCAAGTCAAATCTGGTCCCTGAACCTTTGTGAAATCTGTGAAATCGTTTACAGCAAGGAAGAAGACGTGGGTTTGGCACGTGAACACCTCCTCTCCACTCCCTCGTCTGAGAACTCAGGCAGCTAGTGGCACAGCCTGCTGCTATCTAACAGAGCAAAGCTAACATGCGGTCTCACGTGTGCAAATGGGAAGGGAAGAGAGACAAATCTGTGCAAAAAGACTCAGCAAACACACATATCTGAGGCAAATACAAGGTAACTGGGTAAATATTTGTCTATCATCTGCTCAGAATTCATAGAGCCGGATGCCAGACATAGCCATAGTGCAATTTCCTGACTTCAGTTTTGTTTTTTTATACTCACTCCAGGGACCTTAAACAGGCTTTCTTCTCAGACTTCAGACTGCCTTGGTTTCCTTTCGGCTCCTCTGGTGGAACCACGTTGCTTCTTCTGGTTACAGCAAGGCCGGCCAGAGGCCCAGGATCCACGGTGTCGCCACACTGCTTGCAAAGGCCTGACTGCACAATGTTCGCCCTCGAAATGGTCTTTTTCAACAAAAGCTGTACTTTTTTTTTTTTTTTTAAGCCTGGCTGATTCATAAGAAATGTCATAAAAAATAGCACGAGATTTTCCAAATACTTTCTTTTTCTACATGTTTCCTTCATAGACCTGTTGTTGGTCAACATAATGCTTGGGGTAGGAAAGGGAGAGAACAGGGTTAGAGGCTTTGGTTTTGCAGGAAAAAAAAAAAGACATTCCCATTTTAAGAAGTGAGGGGCTGACTGCCTAACTGTCACACCACTCCTAGAGAAAAAAATAGCTTGTTTTTTTTTTAATGTCTATAAAACAAGATAGGATAATCTACATACATACTCTGCCAGAATGCTGTTCTGATTTGTACCTTTAAAAAGAATCACCTTCTAAATGAACTGAGGAACCCCATACTGGATCCCAGAACAGTAAAAGGACATTAGTGGACAAAATCTGTAGTTTATCTAATAACATCCTACCAATGTTAATTTCTTACTTTTGATTAAAGTGCTGTGGTTATAGAAGCTATGAATAATGTAAGAGGAGAAGCTGGGTGAGGAGTCTACAAGAATGCTCTGCACTATCTTTGCTAAATTTAAAATTACTAAAAATTCTATATATCTAAAATCTAAAATTTTTCTGTAGATCTAAACTTATTCAAAAATAAAGGTCAAAATAAATAAATGTCCAAAGTGAATAAAAACATGCTCAGTCCGACAGTGCTTATTTCCTATCTGAACAGCAAGGGAGGGAGTTGTGAGAACCACGAATCCACAGAACCAGGCCCCAGGGTAAGGCTGGCCCAGCACCGCGGGTTCTGGAGCCAACCAACAGGGCAGCAAGACCACACTCCTCTCAGTCTCCAACAGATGGCCCTCCTAAGACTTGAACAAATGACAAAGTAAAGGCATGCCTCCTGTGGACAGTTCAGATGCCACAAAACAAAGCAGCATCCAGCAGTCACCTAAATCCCCTGCCCTGGAAACAATCATTCTTGTCCCTCTTTCATTGTATTCCCTTTCACTTGCACAGATACGTTTTTTTTAAGATTTTATTTATTTATTTGACAGCAAAGAGAACACAAGCAGGGGGAGTAGGAGAGGGAGAAGCAGGCTTCCCACTGAGAAGGGAGCCCGATGCGGGGCTGGATCCCAGGACCTTGGATCATGACCTGAGCCGAAGGCAGACGCTTAATGACTGAGCCACCCAGGCGCCTCTCCCACATACATTTTTGACGGTTGAGCGCATACTGGAAACTCGTGGTCCTGCTTTCTTCACGCACTGTTCTAGGACAGATGACTTCCCCACATGAACCCAACACTCTGCAGACACGAGGTTTCGTGGCTGCCTGCTACCTCCGCTGTGCTCCAGCTCCTCAGTTCCCTGAACCACACCGACTGCTGCAGTGAGGGTGCGTCAAAGTTACGGTGGGTGGTGAAGGGAAAACCTCAGTCCTCTCTGGGTTTCAGTTACTCTTCCCTGGCAAATCAGACACAACAGGTTGTTCCAGAACGTTGGCATCCATTTTGATTCTGGGGCCAGTTCATGATGCTTTAAATGAAATGCCAGTCACCACCAGGGAAAATCTTAGGCCACGAGAAAAGAAGATACAAATCAAGTGCCCTGAGTAATACTGGCATAAAACCTTAAGTGGAAGGGCGCCTGGGTGGCTCAGATGGTCAAGCATCTGCCTTCAGCTCAGGTCATGATTTCCAGGTCCTGGGATGGAGCCCATGTCTGTCTCCCTGCTCAGCAGGGAGCCTGCTTCTCCCTCTTCCTCTGCCCCTCCCCACTGCTCCTGCTCTCTCTCTCTCGCTCTGTATCTCTCTGTCTCAAATGAATTAAAAAAAAAAAAACCTTAAGTGGAATCAGTAATTAGTGTGTAATAAAATAAAAAAATAGCAGACATCAAGACCTGGCAAACTATGGCATGGATTTAAATGAGCCAGTCTCCTTGTGCTGCACATTAAGTCAACATGTTCATATTTGTAAAAACTAAGTGGGAATAAAAATCTGCCCAATTTTGAGGAATGGGTGAAAACTTCGGTATGTAAAAGATGCAGAAACAGCCCAGCCTAGCTCCTATTCAGCAAAGTGGGATCCCCCATGATACACACACACACACACACACACACACACACACACACACACACAAAGACAAATCCTAAAATAAACTTAATCCTGCTAAGATTTTCCTCCCCATGGTGCACTCAAGTGGCTACACCAATATTCAGGAAGGAAAACCAAACAGACACAGAGAAGTTGGCTTTGAGAAATAAATTTAAATTCCTACTTGAATTTCATTTGTCTCACTTCGTTCTGGCCACAGTGTGTATCTAGAACTGTAAGAGAAAACTTTCTGGGCGCAGGGGTGGCTCAGTGGGTTAAGCATCTGCCTTCAGCTCAAGTCATGATCCCAGGGTCCTGGGATCAAGCCCCACATCGGGCTCCTTGCTCATCTCAGGGTCCTGGGATCTAGCCCCATGTCAGGTTTCCTGCTCAGCAGGGAGTCTGCTTCTCCCTCTCCCATTCCCCCTGCTTGTGCTCTCTCTCTCTCTCTCAAATAAATAAGTAAAATCTTTTAAAAGAGAGAGAGAGAGAGAGAGAACTTTCTTTTTGCTCCTACCTCCTGCCCCCACTGCCACCCATTTTCTGTTCCAACCTGCTTGTCTCCATGGTTTTGAATGAAAGTACAGAGGAGTGACACAAGAGGACAGAGGCTTCCCCATGGAGCAATCCAGAGGACATCCTGGGAGAGTTTCAACAATCTGTCTGGAAAATCAAGTTCTCCAGTCCTAGGAAGCTGGACATAGTCTTATAAATGACCTAACAATCTTTTCAACAAAGGCAGCATATCACCTTGTCAAGTGTCGTTATTCATCAGATATATGTTGAGACTATACAGTGAAAACAAATGTCAGTTTTGAAGAAAGGGAAATTCGATTTTGCTTACCACCTCTCCTAAGTTTCCACATGCTTTACTAGCACACTTTTCCTGGGGGAGATAAATCATTTGGTTAGAAATAGGAAACATCTTCCAAGTTAGTTTGTACGAACAATGTGGCTTAAGATCTCAGGGTGGTGTACTACATTCTCGACATAGCTTTCTGAAGTCTAGAAAGGGCAGAAAACTGTGTTGGGATTTACATCAGAATGTTCATTAAAATAAATATATATTTTTATATATAAAAATTGCTCTTATATTTAAGGAAAACTACCATGTCCCTAAATGGGTGATTTTCCCTCCTCTGTACCCAAAAGTTTTAGAAACCACAGTCCTGAACTCCACTCTGCATCGGCCCTCTTAATTCTCACATTAACTTTTCATTTGGGTAGGGTAAGAAGGCTTTGTTTTTCAGTGTGTAAATCTGTCAGTGAAGACCCCAAACTGGATCCTCCTCTGTCTCACTTCGTAGTTGGCAGGGTTTCCCAGGCAACAGCCTCCAACCCTAGTCCATCGAATAGCCACCAATTTTCTCCCTTGACATCTCTCCCAAGACCTCCCCTCCCAGCGGGCCCTTGCCATCACCCCACTAATCCTCTGTCTGCACTGGGAGGAGAGGATGGGCGTCCTAGAGAGACCCCATGAACACTAGCTAATCAATCACCGGGGCAGGGTGCCCTCCTCTGTGGGGCCCACCCGGGGCTTCCAGGGATTGCGCAGCTCTGGCAGAGCTTCTTTTCTTCCCACATTCTCTCCCCCCTTTCTTTTTTTAATTCCTACAGAGGCTTCTTCCAGTAATTCATATTATCTGGAATATAAATAGTTACGAGGCAAGGGACAAGGCACAGGTATTCTTCAAGATGTTGGCCCGGTGACAAAGACAGGCCTTCCTGATACAGCTCCACTGGGGAAGGTGCCAACCGGGTTGATTGTAAGCTTCGCTCTTTTTTTTTTTTTTTTAAAGAGGATTTTGATAAAAATAGATTCTTCCATCAGCTGTGTATAAGAATAGCCTTTAGCACCTCCCACTGCCCATTAGGCTCTGCTTTTAAAAAAGGTTCTAGGTACCCTGGCAAGAGGCTGAGGCTGCATGTAAAAAGCATGTCCTTCTTTCGCTTGGAATCCATTTGCCCCAGACCCACAAGGTCCTCAGAATCTCTGCCTGGGGATACTGAAGTTCTTTAACTCTAGAACACTTTCCAGTGGTATCCAAAGGTATTCAGAATTGAGTAGTGGGCTCCAGAGCCAGATTGCTGGAGTTGTAGCCCCATCTTCATCATTCACTGTCTGTGGGACCTCGGGCAGGCTACTTAACCATTCTGTGCCCATTTCCTCGTGGCTAAATGGGGATAATAATAGTACCTTTCCTCTTGGGAGGTTGTGAGGATGACATGAGTTAATACATGTAAAGTGCTTAGAACAGTGCCTGGCACACGGTGATCATTCAGCAAATGTCAGTTATTATTTTTATTAGCTGTCATCAAGAATGAAGACCAGGCCGGCTTTGTGGAAGAAAAGGGAACAAACCCAGACTCAAAAGCCACTAGCTCTAAGAAAGGCAAGGATTCTTGCCTAGAATATGATTCACCATAGAAATCCCTAGAAAGGTGGCCTGCCTGAAATTATTTTTAGACCTAATGAAAAAAACAATCTAGTCCAAATTAGATGGACTGGATGACTGTGAGATCCAGCCCTGGGGCACGCTTCAGGTTTTTGGTTCTGGTGTCATGCCTGGCTGAAATAAATTGATTTAAATGAATTAACAAAAGAATTCAGTCTCCCTCTTTGCAACAGGTATTGCAAGGGTTTCTGAAACAGCTCAATGAACAAACTCCTTCCTTATAAAAGAGGGTGTACATTTAACATACGTAGCTTTTCTCAAATCATTCTCAGTGAGCCCCTAACTTGGCCTATCTCTTTATCCAGTTTCAGCCTTTCGACTAGGATTCCCAGCAAACTCCCCACATTTCTGGGTCTTACTCTACTCCTGAAAGGCATTTAATGGATTTGGCTGGTTGTTCATCACTGGATCCATGTGGAACAATATACCATGCCTCATGCATAATAAATAAATGGCATCTCTAAAACAATAGGGATGAATATATCTGCGATCTAGAGCAAGAGCCTCTAAATGCCCCGTGGGCATTATCATAATTAGCTAGTGATTTAGAACAACTCAATTTCCCACCATCACTGCCTTGTGCCTTAAGGAAATCCACCAACACTTCACTGCTTCTTGGAGGAGATGCTTGGAGTCTGAATGGAATATTGTCAGGTGAAATTAGGCCACTCCTGAGTTGTGCAACATTCCCCTTCAAAATCTTGCTGATTACGCAAACACTGAATAATTACACTGATTCATGCATTATACTCCATCAGAATGACAAAGCATTTGCACTGGCACCCCATTTCACTTTGCTAATGAAAAACAGCAAGCTTTTAAGACCACCATCCATCAAGAGAGAACTCATTCAGAGTAATGACAGGTGCACAACAATGAAAACGGGGTTTTTTTTTTTTTTAAGTATGTAGGCTGCTGCCAAAAATTAAAATCATTCTGTGTTTAATATCATTCTCTTTGTGTTCCTCTGAGGTTTAGTATTTTCTTTCAGCAGAGAAATAAAAAGGTTGATGCAAGAGATCTCAAATTCCCAGGAGGATCTTTCTATAATTTCATACTGTGTGGATGAACATTTTCCACTGGGGTTTCTATCTAGAGACCAATGCCCTTCCCTTCAACAGACCACTGGGTAAATCTGCACAAGGATGGTTCTCAAAAATACTAATAAACTGAGCTGAGGAGGGGGTTTGTCCCAGACAGTGCCCCCCACAGCTGTACAGAATGTGATCTGCACCAACACAGGGAGTGTATTCACAGGCAGATCTAGAGACAGGCAGGGATGGGCCCCTTCTCTAAAGTCATGCACAAGTGGCAACAGTCTCCAGCAACTCAGATGGCCAAGAGAAGAGAGGAATGTGTGTTTTAGTTGTAAGAAGGAATATATTCTAGGATTTCCCCGATGTAGCCTCCTCTCCCGCATTTCTAGTTGTGGCCAAGACTACACCTCAGAAGCATTACTTGGCTCATTTTTTCCCTAGCACCGTGAAAGGCACTCAAACAGATCCAAGCATAACAGTGCATGTGTTCAAAAGTTCTTCACCCAGCAGTCTCAACTATAAGACATTTAGCCAAACAATCCAGTAAAAATGGGGTGGGGGGAGGGGGGAGTCCTAAAATAGATACCACTAAATCAAAGCACTGAAGTTCAAGGACCTTATTCCAGGGAGATTCCTCAAGGTGTATCACACAGATCAAGTCTCTCTCTCTTTTTCTCTCCTTAAGATACGTTTAATAGTTTCAATTGCTAGATTTTTACTCTTTTGAAGATTTGAAGGAATCAAAGTGAAGGCAGGTACTGGGTAGAACAGTGTCATGTCCACCTGGAACCTCAAAATGTGATCTTATTTGGAAATAGGGTCTTTGCAGACATAATTAGTGATGATGAAGTCATATCAGATTAGGGTGGGCCCAAATCCAATGACTGATGTCATTATAAGAAGAGAAAAATAGAGACTGAGACACAGGGAGAACATACCATGGTTATGACATAGGCAGATATTGGAGGATATGTCTATAAGCTGAGGATGCCAAGCATGGCCAGCAACCCCCAGAAGCCAGGAGAGAGGCATGGAATAGTTCTCCCTCAGAACCTCCAGAAGCAACCAGCCTCCCTGGCATCTTAATTTTGGACTTCTGGTCTCCAAAAGTGTGAAAGAATAAGCTTCTGTTGTTAAGACTACCCAGCTTTTGATCCTTTTTACAGCAGCCCTAAGAAATTCATCCAGAAAGGGTACGTAGAAACAACTGAAAGTAATTCAGAAAGAGACAACCTACAGCAAGATACCAAGGGAGGTGGCCAAGATGGACAGTATGTTTTCTAAAAGACATACATATTTAAAAACCACAGCTGGGGCCATTCTGTGTGGTAGCAAACCAACAGGTCCTCTCCAATAGGACACTGAAGGCATAACGACACAATCCATCATCCATAATCCATCATCACCTTCAATTGGTTTTTAAAAGGCTGCGTTCTGCTTAGAATGTTCAAACAAGGCCTCACCACACTACTTCCCCACAGCCCTAAAAAGGAAATGTATTTGTTTGCTCCTTGAATTGCACTAAGCATTCTCTTTTATATTTAGTAGCTCAACATGGCAGTGTATTCTTTCGTTACTAAAGTCTCGGGACTAATATTTCACATTTTCTTTTCTGGGAATCCTGGTCCAACTCTACAGCTTATCTATGGTATGTGTTAAGATTTTTCTATATTTAGTCAATATTTGTATCTTTCTATAGCAACTGCTCTCTCTCTCTCTCTCTCTCTCTCTCTCACACACACACACACACGCACACACACACACACACACACACACACACACACACACACACCTTAAGAACACAACAGAAAAATCCTGTATTAGAACTCTAACCTAGTGACACCTAGGCAATCAAACTTTTCTCTATGGCTTTCACACAAGAAACAGAAAATCTTATTTGTGGAAGATGAACTGTGAGGTTGGGCTTAGAATTATTACATCTTGTCTTCAAACCACTTAAAAAAGAAAGCCTGGTGATGGGTATTAAGGAGGGCATGTTCTGCATGGAGCACTGGGTGTTATACGCAAACAATGAATCATGGAACACTACATCAAAAACTAATGATGTAATGTATGGTGATTAACATAACACAGTAATAAAAAAAAAAAACACACACAGAAAAAAAAAAAAAGAAAAACCTCCATGCCTCAATTCACCACCACCTCCCCTATTTACTAAGTAAGACACAGAAAATAAAAACCAGAAGTTTAAAAATGTTTAAACATAGGCTATGGCCCATATTTAAAAATGGCCCATTATCAGTTCTGATTTAATCTCTGATTCTTTGCATGAACACCATGCGCTGAAGTCAGTTTACCCACTTTTTGGTGTTGCTGAGACTTAACGGGAATTTCTCTCCCTCCACTTGGGGAGCATTTCTTTTTTCTGGGAAATTCTTTTTATTTCAAGTCTCTTTAACTTGAAAAGTCCTAAGTCTCCTCGGATCATCTCTGAAATTGAGAAGCATACAACTTTATGTAATTACTTATAAAATGATCTTTTTAAGGTTCTATATTCTATTTGTCGGCATATCACAATTTCTCAGTCGGCTCCAATATCCCGCCTTTGAGATTTCTGGGCAGTTTCCCTGCCTCTTGCCTGGCTGTCAGAGGCTGCAGTTGGCACTGCGTTAAACAACACAGACGAGATTTTGCAGAAAGCCTGCCCCTCCTCTTGCCTAATGAAAGGATGTGGACGTGGAAAGTCAGGCCCCGCCCACAGGTGGGCAGGCTTCAACTTCGCCATCCCATCTGCACCCTGAGCAGCGCCCCCCACTTGCCCAGGAACTTGAATCACTCCCTTAACCTTGGCTTTAGAAGAGCTCAGATTTGCCCTCCGCCCCCAGCCAACTTAGGGAAGGTGGGATGGCTGGGGGTGGCACAGTGGGCACAGGGTGGCCCAGACCCCAGCCAGTCCCCTACTGTTGTCACTCCTCCCGGCAGGGAGCCAAGGTGGCAAGGGTCAGCAAACTGTCGCTCGTTAAAGCTCCACATGTCTCCTTTGCTTCTGCCCTGTCAGCATTTTAGGAGTTAGGGCTGGGGCTGGGTTCCAGAAATAATAAAAACCACCCATTTGCAGAAACACGTGGCAGGGCTTTACGGGCCTGGCAGCCTCTCTGCAGCCGAGCTGGGAGACTCCAGGCAGACAGTGTCTCATCAGTGAGGCCTGCCTTGGTCTAAAACATTCAAGATGCAGGGGAAGGTCAGCCAGAGCCAGTACAAATGATGGATTTGCTGTCCCCCCCCACCCCACTGTAATGCAGAATTAAGGTGGAAACAATTCGAAGGAGTATTTTCTTTTTCTTTTTTAACCAAGCCTCTTAGTAATATGATATCATTGCTTTGGCTTTTTTTTTCTCTCTCTCTCTTTTTAAACCATGATCCTCTTACAAACCAAACATCAAATGTCTCAGAACCTCTCCATATAAGGAGTTTCCAGAGAGGCTGATTTTACACATTGTTTCTTGGGCTCAATGGAGAAAGTAAATCTAGGGCACTTGCAAGCTCTCAGAGTCATGCATTATGGGATAACTGAGAGGGTGGCTCACTCGGGAAAGGGCCTGACCTTTCCAAGTCCCAGGCTGGCGATGAGTGGGAAAGGTCACTCCAGCTACTGGTCTCCCCTCGGCGTGTTAATGATTTCAAGAGACCCACGGGGCCTGAAGACAGGGCTGGTCTGCTGGTGAAATACCGCACACAAGGCTCTGAATTCAGGTCTTTTCATCTATTTCTAAATGGGCATCAGAGGCGATTAAAAGCCTGCTGATGAAATTTAAGGCTTGTAGCTACCAAGTCCTATTCAAAGACCTCCAACCACTTAAATCCTAGAGCACTGAGCAACAACTGTTCAGCCCTAACAGCCAGGCTCTGTGGTATGCCGTGGTCACCAGTGCCACTGACAGAGCAAGGGCAGAAGAGAGGAGAAGACAGGAGAGGGAAAGATGGGAGAAATCAAGGAAAGAAGCTGGAGCGCAAGATTAGAGCAAAGTGCAGAAAGAGCACGTTACAGGAATGAAGTTCTGGGCAATGCTCAAGAAGACAGACGCTAGACAGCACGTGAAGCTATGCCCGGCGTAAGGCTGAGGGCACCTCCGGGAACAGAGCGGTCCAGAAGGCGGGCAGGAACGGACTGTGCACAGCGCCCACCCCTGGGAGCGGCTACCTAGAGCTGGTTTATTCCGTGGCCGGCCTTTCCGTCACAAGGACCCCCACACTGAGACTGGGATCGAGACACTAAGGGAAAAGAACACGATGGACTGTAGAAACCAGACAAGGCCCACTTAGATCCTGGCCCTTTAATCACCCCAAGTAATCTAAAGGTTGGAAGTGATTTCATTCCTCGGCGTGAAGGTGATGTGATTGCTTCCATAGTACAATTTTACCTCTTTTCAGGTACATTCTCAGTGAAAATTATTGGCTACGTGTAAATCTCCTCTTTAACATGTTCCGCCTCTGTCTTTTGTGTTCTTGTTTCTGTCACAAGGAACTTACCATTGAAAGGACGTATTTTCCCTTCCTGTTTCTCCGCAGAGAAATTTGTGGTACTTAGTAGTTCTCAAGGATATTTAACAGTTTTTGTCTCCATTCTGGGTACTTCCTCAAAAAGCTCTGTAACAGTGTCCTTCGAAATAAGGCCCACACTACTTCAGTATGGCATGAGATCAAATTAGTGAGTCGCAACCAGTACTTTTCAAAAGAACAGAATCAAGTAGAAGAAAAAATGTCACAAAGCACTGTAGATAGTAAGGACAGATTTTGTGAGACTTTTGCTTCAATTTTATATGTAGGCATGGGTCACCATCTATCTTTTTGTAATGTGGTTAAGATAAAAGAAGTTTATAAAATATTTCTATACTATGGATCTCTGAATGAAAGTTTGTCGTTAGGTTAAACAATAAAATCCCTCAAACAGGGCCCTTCTTATGTGCCATCTGCCACCCCTTTAGTCTCTATTCTAAACTCCCTCAACCACTCCCTGGACCACTGTAATTATCAATGAACTTGGTAATTACAAATGTGAATTTTTATATAAGAAAAAACGTATTATAAAAGTATTTACCAGGGGCGCCTGGGTGGCTCAGTTGGTTAAGCGACTGCCTTCGGCTCAGGTCATGATCCTGGAGTCCCGGGATCAAGTCCCGCATCGGGCTCCCTGCTCGGCGGGGAGTCTGCTTCTCCCTCTGACCCTCTTCCCTCTCGTGCTTTCTATCTCTCATTCTCTCACTCTCTCAAATAAATAAATAAAATCTTTAAAAAAATTAAAAAATAAAATAAATAAAATAAATAAAAAAAGTATTTACCAGCTTTGCTCATATTCTGTGATGTATCTCTCCTTTCATTTTGTAGTCTCCAAGAGAGAACTAAACTGCCTTTTCTACCCTGGACTACAGTCCTTTTCAATGACTTACGTCATGGTAAGTTATTATTCAAAAATGACAGGACCAGGATGATGTCAGACACATCTGGTCCAAGGGTGTGACCCCGAAGAAGCCTCAGTCTTCCTCAGCATGGGTCAGACACCACAAGAGACTTACCCCTCACCCTGTGGGGCTCAAAACTGCATCAGAATGCCACGCTGCAAAAAAGAATACACAGCCAGCACTGGAAGAAAGCTCAGAATCCAGAAATCTTGGTGACTTGCCCAGGGTTAAGTACAAAATGTATTGGTAGAACAGCAAGGACAAGAATTCAGGCTTCCGAGTCCCAGCCCCAGTGCAGTGCACTTTGATACAGATTAAAATATGGAAGCACAGAATGACCCTAGAGGTTACCAGAGCTGGAGATAAGAGATGAGTGAATTTTTGTCCCAACTGGCTGCTCTATGTATCTGCCCTAACCTCCTTAACTCAAACTGACATCTGTGGCTTTTCGTGCCATGTCATTATTCCACTACATACTAGTTTGAGGTTTCTGAGGTTAGGATCCCTAAGAGCTTTCCAACCTCTGACGCGAATGAGCTCCATTTTCCCCAAACATGTAACTTACTATTGAATCTCATTTCCATGAGAAACACAAAAGCAATCGTGATTCATGTCTCCAAATCTAGACTTACGATTTTTGAAAATGTTTATACATTTTTCTGACAATAAAATAACATCTGCCCACTGTACAAAATGTAAAACATACAGAAGATAAGGAAGAAAATTAAAATGACTTGTTGGCCTATTACTCAGGGATAATCCATATTAGAATATGGATGTATTTTGTCTATCAATATACAAAAATCATCCTGGAAGACAAGTTTGATTACACCGAAAAATACCTTCATATATCCTGCCCTTTTCACTCAATATTACACAACAGTAAAGATTCTTTAAATATGTGCTTTATAATGTGGCCAAATAGTACATCCTGCTGATGAATTATTACTCATTACACCAGTCATTATTACTGAAAATGTTGGGTTTTCTTCCACTTTTTCACAGATATAACTAATGTGGCAGTAAGCAACTTTTTTATATAGTTTTTTGTGGGTATCTCTGCTTATTTGTATAAAATAAATTCCCAGTAGGGAATTACTGGGTCAGTGTGTGAGCAGTATTAAGACTTTTAATATAGATTGAAAAAGTCCATTTCAGAAGGGTTGTTTATATCCAAATAGCAGAATATGAAGGTACCTATCTTGTTTTCTTTACCAATAATTAGTATCATATTTTAAAACCTTGAAACTTGTATGTAAAAATTTGTATCTTAATTTATAGTTTGAACATTTTTTATGTTTTGGTTCATTGGTCATTTTTATTTCTCACTCTTTTCGTAAGCCCCCTGCCTTCCCCCTGTGTGTGTGTGTGTGTGTGTGTGCATGCGCGTGCACGTGTGTGTAAATTGAACGTTCATATCTGTACCCATGTCTCTACCGAAATGACAAGGTTTTACTTATTTATTTGTACGAGCTCTTTATACAATAAAGATATTAAACTTGTGATGGGGTAAATACTTCGGGAATCAATTTTAAATACATAAAATTTAAAGTGACAAGATACATTAGTTCTTATGTTGTCACTAGCATAGCAATAACTCATGCCACCTGCTGGTAACAAAACAAAACAAAATTGATTAATTCTTCCTATTTCTAAGATGGGATGCAAAATTAAGACTTTTTCCATGCTGATTATATTAAGGTGTTGGGAACAAAAGATGAATGGTTAATTGGAGAATATGATATTTCATACACATGGATCTATGACTATGAATCTTTGTTCACATTTAAATTTCTTTAAGGTTACTTCACTTAAATGGACACAAAAGCATATTGACATTATTAAGAGAAAGCAAAGTTTAGCTCTGAATCATTTCAAAGCCACTTCTGAACACAGGTATGTGTGCCTTATTTTAAGGAGTTAGAATCGATGGAAACCCAAATTTAACAATTAGATGAATGGAGAGAGGCAGCCTTACTCTTTATTTTTACAAAAGGCATTTTTAGGAAGATGCCTCTTCAAACCAGAGTTTCTCCTACACATTGATATGTTCTAGTTGGAAATCATTTAAAATCAACACAGACTTGATTTAGCCAGATAAATTAAGGCAGCTGCTGCTACTTAATTTTGGATGAAGATGGGTCTTACCAGTTTAAGCTCAGAAGGTTTACATATAATTTAACCGGAAAATATGGTTTTAATGTGTGGTTCACATAAAGTAACAGTTATGGAACGCATTTGTTGCATGTATGCCTCTAGTCAACTGATCTAGAAAATACAATCCACTCAAAGGTTCTACAGAAACAGGCTGTCAAGATGATCAACTAAGTTCAGCAACAAGGCCAACAGGTCATCGATTATGCTCATATCCATGGAGGTGAACAGCCAAGCTACAGGATCTATCACCAAATGGTCTGACATCCCCCAGGAAGATAAATGGAAGAGCTGTTTTGTAAAAAGCCATCCTAATAAATGAACTGAACTGACTTTTGATACCGGGAATTATTACTCAGCCCTTGAAAGTTCTTATATAAACAAAAATGTCAATCACTCCAATAAGCCTGCTGATTTGGTGTGCCATAACCACAGCCTTCAATAACAGTGAAGGTATTCAGTCCACTGGGTGAAAAAAGATGCAAAAATCTGAATCTCTCTACAACTTGTAGTGACCAAATGTAAAACACTCAAAACCAAGTTTATAAATTTTAATAAGTTTTATATTGCCCTTGTCAAAAAAAAAAAAAAAAAGATTCATATATTATTCATTCACCTTAACAACCTCCGGACAAGATTTTTTGTGTCGGCTGACTCGGATTTAGTTGACAAAATGTACAAGTTTGTAGTTTACAATCAGGGGAGAATGCAAAACAATTCAAGAACATACTTTAATTGTAAGGAAGGGGAGTGACTGGCCAACACTCAAGTAGAGAGAACAAAACATTAGGCCAAGTCTGATTTGGGCAGAATCTGACAGAGAGTAGGAACAATTATGTCCCCCAGTGAAAAGCAATTGAGAATATCTCCCTCTTCCTACCATCTAGACTATGAAGTCTTAGGAGGTGGTGGGCATGGTGGGGAGAACAGATTTTAAGTTAAACCCACAAATGAGGACAATCCTGGATGACAGCACCATGCTGAGAACTTAGGGCACAACTGAGGTCCCGGAAACATGACCCAATAGCCCCATCCACCACCTGGGAAAGAAGCACCTGGCCACCTACAGACAGCAATTCCAGCTTCCAAAAGCAAATGCTGATTTCCTATTTGTAATCTGTTTTCTATGAATTCCATTTACATTCAGGTAACTTGTAATAAGAGAGTTGTCCTATATTTCCAACAATTCAAGGAGCACTTGGAGGTGGAGATGAAGAAAACACTGGCAATGTTCCATAAATTCAGGAGAGGAGAGAAACTCAGAGGGATCTTGGAGAGAGGGCATGCACGTGGCTGTGCATAGGGCAGTAACTGGCGCTTTACACAGCAGCTAAGTGCTCAGCATGAGTCACCACCTTCTCCCTTCTCATTCCACATGAAGGCAATAGTGCATGTGATTTGGGTGGTCTTGTTCTTTCTAGAACATTCACACAGAGCTTGGCATATCCAGGTTTCCTTCCAAACAGACAACCCAACACACTGATCTTGAAGAATTGCAACTGAAGACTTTTGGCCAAATCCAGTTGTGCTACACTCCAAAACCAAGTGTGATTCAGAATCTTATTTCTGAACTATCACTCTTTTTAAAAACTTTTTATTTAAATTCAATTTAATTAACATATAGTATAGTCTTAGTTTCAGAGGTAGAATTTAGAAATTCATCAGTTGCATATAACACCCAGGGCTCATTCCATTAAGTGCCCTCCTTAAGGCCCATCACCCAATTACCCATCCCCCCACCCATCTCCTCTCCAGCAACCCTCAGTTTGCTCCCTAGAGTTAAGAGTCTCTTAGGGCGCCCAAGTGGCTCAGTCAGTTAAGCATCACCTGACTCTTGGTTTCGGCAGAGATCATGATCTCATGGTTGTGGGATCAAGCGTCAGGCTCTGTGCCGAGCACGGAGTCTCCTTCAGATTGTCTCTCCCTCTCCCTTCTACTCACTCACTCTCTCTCTCTCAAATAAATAAAATCTTTAAAAAAAAAAGTCTCTTATGGTTTGTCTCCCTCTCTGTTTCCATCTTATTTTACTTTTCTTTCCCTTCCCCTATGTTCATCAGTTTTGTTTCTTAATGAAATATCATTCTAATAAGCAACAATTGGGTAATTAGACCTGAAAAGTCAGATGAGGAAAGGGAAATAGCTCACCAGCTGCCTTTTAAGGCAAAACAAAAATGGCGAAAATGGAAAGGCCTCAGGGCAACCTAAATGGAAAATTATCACCTGGCAAGAGGGCCCGATTTGGATTGGATTCCTCCTTCTTCACAGGACAACTCTGTTCCAAAGAAACTGGATGCTAAGAAGATTCTGGTGTCCAAATATAGAGAAGTGAGAAACATTATAAGGGTTTGAAAATCTCCTAAGAAAATCTGCAGGAACTCTTAAAAATTCTTCCAATGCTCTGGCAAAATTCAAAAAGACTGAAATTCCGGAGCCTACCTATTCCGGGTACCCTCAGTCTCAGAGCTCCCAGGCTCACTCCCCAGAGAGGGCATCTAGACTGGCAAGAGTCTCGTCTGCAAAACACTGAGAGGAAAGGGGGAAAAAGGAAAAGGGGGGGTTGCCACCTTTACTCACTGGAGTGGTAAGGTCACCTCAGAACACTGTCCTGTTTTCTTAATATTTATTTACTATTTATTTATTTATTTATCGTGCAGGATGGGGGGAAGAGGGAGAAAGAGAATCTTAAGCAGGCTCCACACTCAGTGCGGAGCCCGATGCGGGGCTTGATCTCACCACTGTGAGATCATAGACCTGAGCCGAAATCAAGAGTCAAATGCTTAACCTACTGGCACCCCACTATCCTGTTTTCTAAAAGGACTTCATTTTTGGAGATGAAAAATACCAGTAGGTACCCGGCGCAACCTGTAAGGTGTAGGCACTATTGCTAGTTAACTCCATTGTACAGATGAACAAATAGGCTCAGAGCAATTCAGTTGCCCAAAGTCATAGAGCAAAGTAAAAGCCAGGGCCGGGATTTGAACCCAACTTTTCTGATGTACTTATTGGTAGATGGCTCCAAAAGAAGACATGACTCCTGTTCCTCAAGTCTGACTATGATTTTCTTCCTATACTTATTTGTGTTGAACGAGTTCATTGATAAATGATTGATAAAAATCATGTTCTTCTGTGGACTCAGCTCTGGGCTCAAAACATCTTTGAAGTCAGGCCTCTCTCCCTGATTTTTTTTTTTTTCATATGGGAAGGCAACAAAGAGCTTTACCCTGGGATGTAAGGAATGAAACTTTAAAACATCCTCGATCAATGCCATCACAAAAAAGGGAAACATTTCAGAGGTCGATGGGACCCGCCGCCTGCACACCCTCTCTACCCAGCCATGGCCAGTCTTTGCTTTCCTTTTTCAGGGACCTCTCTTCAGCAGAGCCCAGGCCATTAAGGGCTTTGAGAAGAAGGATATGCTGCTTTTGTAAGAAAAGCCGCAGATTTCCCAGGCATGCTTTGTGTCCCCGGCTCTTTCACTAATTGACAGAGTGGCACTACAGAGCACATTTCCATTTATGTAGTCAGTACATGTCTGCTTCTACATTCTCAAGGTTTTCCTGTTCTTTTTTTCTCCTTAAAACTTTCTCCTATGAAGTAAGACAACAGTTCCAGTTAACAAAATGAGGTAAAACCAAATTCTTCTCGATGAAAATGAAAATGTCAGTAAAACTTCTCTCTCTTCATGCTAATCCTCTGCTTGACATGCATGCAATGACATCATTCCACAGAAGCCGAAGACAAACGCAATGTCTGCTGTAATCACAGGCTTAATATGCAGGATGAGGGAGGTGGCTGTGGGGTACGGGCAAGCCCTCCCCACTGTGCCCTCTCTGGGACACAATGGGACCTCTAATGCAGTGGTGGAGTCTTGCTGAGACAATACAACAGAATCAGGAATCAAAGGACTACCTTGGCCATGAATTCAGCCCTGATTTTCTGATGCAAACTTTGTATCTCCAAGTGGCCATTCAAATAAAATTGCATTCCCCCCCCCACCCCCCGCATTCAACCAAGTCAAACTGTAGTATTACAAAAGACAATGTGTAAACACATGAAACTTCCACTCACAAACATGCAGAAACTAAAGGAAAAAACAAAGCTGTAATTCATAAGGTTTTCATATGGTGACAAGGATCAACGTGGCACTTCTTTTAGTGGAAGCTAGAGGTTGTAGGAAGGGATTTTCTATAATGCCATAAAGAAGAGAGGGATTTATATAAACTTGAAATATCGAAAGTCCTTATTAGATGAAGAGAAATGGGAATACTTGGCTCTAGGGAACTTCAAGTACAGAGAACTGTAATGTCATAAAGAAACCGTAAGTCCAAACAAATTACAGTTGAATAATACTGCAGATTTTATAGAGTCGCAAATGTTACAGGTCATTTGAACATTACATCAAGATGAATCAGCTTTTCCTGCCGGGCTAACATTTCTTATTTATTTCCTTGAACAGCAGGTTAAAAGCATCGATCATTCACAAAGATTTTCTCCTTTTTTTTTTTAAAGCACTTTTATCTACAAATCTCCTTTTAAAAAGACAGCATATTTGCTAAAGTAAACTATTGGTTTACAGTACAGAATATCTACACATTATTTATAGAATAAATCTGGTATGCTGTTTACCATGAAACCAATCAAGTGTACCAGATAATTTGTTTTGTAAAAATGATGTGTAATTCTCCGTTAAAAATACAATTTTGGAGTGAATTCAAGATGCCCAAATGGTACTATATTCTACAAGCATTACAGACTTACAAATGAAGATTATATCACTTAATTATTACTTTGGGTTAGAATTAGGAAGGCTGGTGGGTTACTACAATGGCAGAACAAAGAGCCGAATATATATATTCATATTCAAATTTGTGAATTTGTGAAATATTCATGAAAATACACAAAACCAGAAAAACTGGCTATGGTGATTTAAACTGAAGGGATGGCCATATGCTGAAAGGTAGAGGGGTTTGGTGGGGGGCAGGAAGAGCCAGCCTGACACGCTTTTGAATGCTCTAGAACATACACTCCACCTCAGGAAAACGGGACATACGTTAACAATAGCTAACGTTTACAGAGCCCTTAATATGTTCCAGCCAGGGGCGCCTGGGTGGCTCAGTCGTTGCGCATCTGCCTTCGGCTCAGGTCATGATCTCAGGGTCCTGGGATCGAGCCCCGTATTGGGCTCCCTGCTCCGCAGGAGGCCTGCTTCTCCCTCTCCCACTCCCTCTCCCTCTCCCCCTGCTTGTGTTCCTGCTCTCGCCGTGTCTCTGTCAAATAAATAAATGAAATCTTAAAAAAAAAAAAAAAAATATGTTCCAGCCACTCTTCCAATGCTTTCCATGATAGCACCAAATTTTCACAAATCATCTATAACTGAGGCCCAGAGAACTTAAGCAGGAGGCAGAACCCATATCTGAATTTGGGCACTCCAACTCCTGAGCCTCCACCCTTGGACATTCTGCCAGACTCAAAGAAGGTTGGAAAGCTTCTGACTCTCTCTTCCGAGTCCCTTGCTGAAGGATAACTGATTCCTCCATTTGCACCACTCCCCACTTCTCCTCCGTGCCCTCACCTTCAGAACCCAGCAGAGACTGGCGCCAGAGGAAAATTGCCACCCAGCATTACCACCTGAGCTGGATGGTTTCTCAGGAAACGCACTGGTAAGTAGAAGCAGAGAGGAAGAGCCCAGAGAGGAGTACATGTGTGTGTGGTGTGTGGTCTTTCTCACATCTTATTTGTACCAAGAAGTACTGTATGTGTGGTCTTTCTCACATCTTATTTGTACCAAGAAGTACTGTAGGTCCCTCTAATTCTCTAGCAGAGGCAGCAGCTCTGACAGTGAACCATCTCTTCCCAGGCCGGCAAATTAATGCGTGCTGGACCAGGGACACAGGCTGGGGGATGTGCACCCAAATCTGACTTACAGGTTCTAAGTGTGAAAGGATGAAAGTGTCAGGACCCAAGCGGGCAGTGAGAACAGCTAAGGAGTCCTGACAAGCCTCCCTGTTGGCAAATGCTGAGTCTGGGCAGACCTCTCCCTGTATTAGAAAGAGAAAATAAATAGAAAAAATGGGACCTTTGAAAAGATTCTGCAGCACGAGAAAAAACGAGCATTGTCTTGAGGCTTCATGGAAAACCCTATCTCTAAAAAAGACTCTCTAGGGAACAAAATAAAATTGTTCAAAAATGATACTTGGTATCTACAAAAGATGACACAGTCTCTATGAGAGGACAGAGAACAATGACAATAGACTGAGCTGAATCCCAGGCAGAGATTTAAAAAGAAGCCCATGGAATCAACAAAAGAATCGCAGGAAAGACAAAATGCAATAGCAGAATGGAAATCTGCATCCAAGGAAGTGGAGAGCAGAATGACCGCTGCAGAACACTGACGATGTACAGGGCAAACGTGTTGCCAAAGATAGAAGAGAAAAATGATGAGACTGAGGATGAGCATAAAGACAAGTTCTATGATGAGAGTAATACATGTTTTTAAGGCCGAACTCAGAAGAACGGGAACAGAAACAATGAAAAGGATAAACGGAAAAGAAGTTTGCTACTCGAAAAAGGCTGAAGTCTGCAGACTGAAACAGTTCAGACCATTTTGGAAAAAAAGTAATGAGAAATACCTGTAACTCAACATTTCTTTACAACATATTTTAATTTCAGATAGAGTCAGGAGAGTAGCCAAGGTTTGGGAGGAGCCACGGACTGATAAAGGTAATCTGCCTGTGACTGAATTTTTAACACCTCCATAATAAACCCCATATAGAACAAGAAAGTCTCTTCTATATTGGACTTAATGGTGAAGGCGGGTTTTATTTTTTCCAATAAGGGGCACTGGTTTCAGACAATAGCTGGGCTATTTGCTTCAGTCATATCCTACAAGTTACAGGAGAAATATATATATTTTTAAAGATTTTTATTTATTTATTTTATTAGAGAGAGAGAGAGAGAGCATGAGAGGGGGGAAGGTCAGAGGGAGAAGCAGACTCCCCGCCGAGCAGGGAGCCCGATGTGGGACTCGATCCCGGGGCTCCAGGATCATGACCTGAGCCGAAGGCAGTCGCTTAACCAACTGAGCCACCCAGGCGCCCCTACAGGATAAATATTTTTATATACAAAAGTCAAGATGTTAGATATATCCTCAAGTAGGACCAAGAGATACCAATTGCCATGGAAGAAAAGTAGATGCTTAAACCAGAAGGTAAATGACAAATGATCAGAGATGTGATGCGAGAAGCTGTTTATAAATTTTCTGAATAAAGGAAACATCAGTACAAGGTAGTTGGCTACAGAGCCTTGACAGTCACCAAGTATCCCTGAAGTAGGCATCCGGAAGATGCTGGGAAGAAGGTATGGAACCTCTAAGCATCATGTACCTAAGGTACGCTCCAGAGGGACTCAGGAACCATAACTGGTCACAACACAAACCTTCAAATTCTGATCCAGCAATTCTGGTTGCCTTGCTTCTCTATCATCAGGATTTTTGCAGGGTGGCCTATTTGTAATTAGTCCCATGCTTTTAAGAGGCCAGTGAATATTCAGATAGTCCTCTTTTACTTTCATTCTCCCTTCAGGGGGCAAAGTGGTGGAATCTTTACAAGAATGTTCGTATCTTCAGAGAAATCTTTTTAAATCACATCTATGTAATTGTTCCTGTTTCCTAAGAAATACACTAATGTAACCCCGCATTGATCTCTGTGAAATTCAAGAAATATCGGTACACTCTAGAACCCATAACACTAGGCAGAATTGCTAATGTTGCATTAAAAGGGAAACATAAATACAGTGTACAATGTCTTACATAAAAAATAAAAAGCATCCATCACAAATCTCAACTCCAAAGGCCTCTCACTTTTCCCTTACTAGGTCAGTTTCCTCTTTTACATCTTTATATAGCACTGTATTCTCTTCCCTGGTACTTAACACAGATTGTGATACATATCTGTATGACTATTTGATTAATGTCTACCTCCTTACCTTGACTGTGAGCTCCGTGGAAGACCAAGTAGGAACTGTGGATATATTTAGTTTGCTTATTTGATGCCGTACCAGATCGATCCCATGAAACAAGGAATATATATTTGTAGAAAGAACAGACTGAGTGTACATGTTTTCACTCACTGTTCAGCCAAGCTAGTTACTGTATCTTAAGAATTCCAAAGAACTTTATACAAATAACACATCCTGGCTTTACACATTAGCTATGCTTACCAACTTGACATACAAGCCATTCTTTAAGTACTTGAATGGCTTTTTTCACGATAGTTTAATATTCTATCACAGAAAATTAAATATAATATAAAAGAGACAGAGATAATAAAACTTAAATTCATAAATGCTAAGTAATTTGTCCAGAGGAGCCTATATCTACTTAGCAGCAGAAGTGGGATTAGAACTTAGATTTTCTACCCTCCACCCCAACCTTCCAAAGTTTCTGTCCATTGTTTCTCAAGACACTGGCTCTTAACCAGAGCTTCTAGGTTGCCAAGACTTTGAAAGTAATTGATAGTTTGTAAATAAATATTTTGCCACACCTCAATGTTTAAAGGAAATCCATAATAAAGAAATTGTTTGCAATATAAAGAATCAGTGCAAATTTTCAGACTTCTTATGCAGCTTATTTTTCAAACCAAGGAGCTAATTATAGTTTCTCAAACCCGTAACACCTCATCATTCGTTGTCATACGAGTTCTTTTTTTGTTTGTTTGTTTGTTTTAAAGATTTTATTTATTTATTCATGAGAGACAGAGAGAGAGAGAGAGAGAGAGAGAGAGAGGCAGAGGGAGAAGCAGGCTCCCAAGGGGCAGGGAGCGTGATGCGGGACTCGATCCCAGGACCCTGGGATCACAACCTGAGCCGAAGGCAGACGCTTAACCATCTGAGCCACCCAGGTGCCCTGTCATACGAGTTCTAAGCCAGTACTATATGCCAGGCACTATTCTAAGGCTCTTTACCAAGGGGCATTAGCCTAAGGCCTCCTTAGTTCTGTGGTTAAGAGATAGTCGCATTCCTCGTATCATTCAATTGCGATTGGGAAAAAGTCATTTCTGGAAAGTACAGTCCTGAAAGATTAAAATATCTAGCCCTATGGTTACCTGATTCAAGCTCTTTGGTCTCAATGTTTTCCACTCTCAGACCTACTCAAAGTAAGTTTTTGTTTGGTTGTTTTTTTCTTTTCCTTCCTTTTAAGTTGTAAATTGTAACTTGAGAGGGGGGATAGGCAGATAACTAATGTCATATTTTTGATGAGTCTGCTTACCAAGCATAGAAAATCCATTTGCTGGCTAAAAGATTCCAGCAACAAAAATTTCTATCTGATGATGGAATCATATTTCTAAATAACCTCGGAGTGAGTCAATTTGCCAAATTATTTCCCGCATATTTATATGCTGGAATGTTATTCCAAAGGCTCCAAAGAGTCTCTGTTCTATGTATAAAATAATAAAACAAAAATAAGGCACAGAATAATAATATGTGTAATAGATAATGCAATGCTCCTTTTAAAAAGCAGACAACTATCTCCCTAGATGTTTTATAATAACCCAAACCACCATTATTTGTAGCAAAGGCGGCTGTAATTAGAGTGCAGAGCAAAAACTAGGGAAAAGGGGAAGAAGAAGAGAAGAGAAACCGGAGGGAAAAAGGTGACATGAAGTGGGGGAAAAGGCATGAGTGATCCAGAGAAAGCAATGGAAGGACAGGAGGTGAACCCACATGAAATATCCCTTTCTCATCAACAGATATTGACTTGGATGATCTAAGCCTTCTTTAAAAGGAAATGATGTTTTTGAAATAATATAAAAGCAAAAGCATTCACATACACATACACACATGTAATTACATATGTGCATGCAAATGTCCACATAATTTTAGCCATACAACCTACTCCTAAGATCTACAGCTATTCTGGACAATCTGAAAGCACAGGCAATAAGCCTTTAAAAATTATCTCACTTCTCATTTTTCCCACCACTTGGTTGGGTTTTTGTGTTCATTAGCTCATCAGGAGGGAGATGGTGCAATGGAGAAGACAATTATCTCTTTAAAAAACTTAAGTGTTCATGTACAAGAGATTGAGGAAGTAGGAAGGAGAAATGGTTGGGACTTAGGAGTGGGGTGCACCAGTTGTACATAAAACAGGACAATGTAAATGCAGCAGGCTAATGCATACGTAGCAAACTGAGATTTTTCTTAAAGCTACCTAGAAAAATGCCGTGGTCTGTTTCTCTACAGAGACAGTTCCGGGTCCTTTTTATGATATCCAGAGCCAATGACTCTTTTTCTAAAGCAATATAACAGCCAGGGATACCTGTTGTTTTCTACAGAAATAAAATCATACCTATATGGATGTGACCATCTGGCCAACTCAATATAAACGGTTTGTTCATTAATGTTTCAGTAGTAAGAACTCACTTCTAAACAGCAACCCCCCACATGGACAGTGTAGTTACCACTAGTATTCAAATGAGGACCTGAGGCACAGAGGACTTTCTTCCTGAATTATCCAAGAAAGGCTCAGTTAGATTATTCTGTGGTTGGGTTCCATGGAGGGGGCAAAGTGTATTCTTTTGTGGGAGTGAGTCTCTCTTGGCTGTGCTTCAATACAATGCCAATGTCACTCTGAGAAACAAACTGAGGGTTCTAGAGGGGAGGGGGGTGGGGGATGGGTTAGCCTGGTGATGCCTATTAAAGAGGGCACATTCTGCATGGAGCACTGGGTGTTATACGCAAACAATGAATCATGGAGCGCTACATCAAAAACTAATGATGTAATGTATGGTGATTAACATAACATAATAATAAAAAAAATACAATGCCAATATCTGCCCAATGAGTGCAATGACTTTTTTTAAAAGCTACCTTTGAAAATACCACTCTATTTTGGAGGAAAAATGAATAACAGATTTCTAGGGGATGTTCTCTAGTTTAAGTATATCCTGGGCTCTCATATAAATTTGGTTTAGAAATTCTAAGTACATTCTAGATAAATTTGAGGTGTTCATATAACAGAAAGGACTGTATTACTGGATTCTGGATTCCAAAACTTAAAAAGATAATAATCACCCAAGGAATTATTGGCAACCCTCTATTAACAAGAATATTTGATGAACCAAACCACCATTCTTCTCATCCACAAAGAGAATATCATGAATGTTGTTGTATATTTTTTATTTCATTTAGGTTTTAGAAAACTCTGTAAGGTTTGCTGTAAAAATATTAGTAGGTTCTGGTGAGTGAATTAAACTTTCTTTGCAAACATGACCATATTAGAAATAAGACAAATTGAAAATGTTACCTTAAAGGTATTAGATACCAACAGTCAATCATATGATGAATTACCATAAAAATCACTTTTCCTTCTGTATAATCATGGCTTTCTGACAATGATTACCTGCATGCAAGTTGTACACTGTCAGTAATGATTTGGTTTGAGCTTTGCTTCCCAAGGGCATTTCTATCTACATGCAGTGACTTGTTAGATTACATTGTGCTAATTGGTGGTTCACATAACAAGATATGCATAGCTGATCATGCTTATTAAAATGCAGGCCATTCTCAATTGTCCGTAACAAATGACATCCCTGGCACTTTTAACACACTCAACCGACAGATGAACTCATGAGGTTCAATCTTTAGCCTCCTTCCAAAGATCTGTGAGTAAGTAGCTAATCTAAGGCTTAATGCAGTACAAAACATCAATGTGGAAATTCTAATTTTAATGGAAAAAAATGTAGCTATTTCCTGTTTGGCATTATGTAGATAAAACACTCATGAATTTGACTTTTGAAATACTTTCCATGCAGGTGTTTGGCATTGTGCAAACATGATTAAGTTTTGTCTTGTTTGGTTTGTCTGCAAGGTAAAGACAGATGGGAAAAGCCAAGGGCCAAGAATTCCCCCTGGGAAATCAGCCTAAGTGTCACAACGCTGTGCATCTCCCCCTAAAACTAATCCTAGCAGATGGGACAGACAGATTTTCTAAACTAAATTCTTTCATTGATATTTTAAAAGCTGGATTAAAAACCATTTTAAACTACACAGGGAATAGGACAAATTCTCCTCTACATGTCAGTGACGAGACAATTTAGTAAAAATTCAAGGAAACATGGAATATAAAAAAAATGGAAGGGAAACATGGAATATAAAAAACTGGAAGGGACTCAGAGATCGCTTAGTCCATCCTCTCTCAAACCGTGTTCTATAGAAATCTAGATCCCTGGGAAAGAGTGATGGTCAAAGTGACTAGTCAAATATGTTAAGGAAACGTATGGTTATACAAAATTAAACAAGCTTATTTACATGCAGTTACATTTTATGGCTGCTCAAAAATAAGATCTCATGTGCCATAGTTCCCAGACTTACTTCACCGTGGACTTCTCCACTGACCATCTCTTGTTTTATAGAACTATCAGCTGGCAGAACGAAATTCCAGATACCCTCATCTAGTCTAACCCCTTTATGTTGCAAAAGAGGGAAGGCCTCCCAGCAACTTTTCAGGGGGCTACATGGGCAACAATCGTTTCAGGTGCCCCAGAGCTGCAGCATGAGGTCAGGCTCCGAGAACTCTCCGGACAGGGGAGAGACCTGGGAAGCAGCTCCCAACAGACATTCCCTCACTGCTTCTCTGGATATAGGAACAACTGAATCAGGTGCTTTCCATCTCCAAAGTGCCCATCTTAGCCTCGGGGCACTGAACCACTTACTGCAGATTTATTTTCACAAAATCTTTCCCTTTCACGATCTCTCCCAAGTGTCTTCAGAGTCTACCAATGGACAATTTTTCAGCACCCAAAGATGAAATCAAGCCTGTACATTGAGTTCAGCAGCTTTGTTCTCACATGCTTTCCGAGGGGGTGAATCCTTAAAAGGGCAATGCAGTCTTTTCATAAAGGGCTTAACTTAACATGTAGCTCCATACTAGGGAATAATTAATTCAGTTTGGATCCAAAATTCCGTGGTCACAAAGAGAAACCAGTACCTTAGATCTGTTGTATTTATGCCTCAATTTGTACATGTTAGTACAATTTTGGTGCATATTTTTATGCATGTGTACTTTTTAAAATAGCCTGAACAAACAATTTACAGAAGGATCCTCCCGCAAAATTCCCATTTGACACATACTATACACTCACTTCTGTTAGTTATCTTATTTCCACATTCAATTGTAAATAACTCTCAGGCCAGGATTATATACACATCTTCTTATGGACTGCAGAGCCAGGAAATGAAACAGTGTCTTGCTGCAGGAACTAGTTACATAAATATGTAATGAGAGACTGGCTCATAATAGGGCACCTTCTAAAAAAGATGTATCATATACTGTGAAAAGATCATCTTCTTTCCGATGGATCAGTATATGATAAGGAATCCCTCCCCGCCTCCTTCCCTTCCCACAGCCTTCTCATGCTTGGTCACAAACATTAAAAAGGGAGGCGTTCCAGCAAGCAGTTTTCACGTTTCCCTGGTCTTTTATAGACGTCAAACCCCAGGAGAGTTTAGAAGGCAAAACACAATGCTCAAAATGGCTGAGGAGCTCTGCACCAAGAGCATGTTGTTGGCCTGGGCTACAAAATTCATTCCATCTTCAGCTTTATTGCTCTCAAGTTAACTTCCCCAAATGTGACATTTCCATTGACTGCCATTTCAGGAACCAAAAAGCAACGTCTGTATGGAGCAGTGTGCTTGGGGCAAAGTACACTAGAAAAGAGGGGTCCCTCTGGGGAGCAGCAGTTCCTTCCCCAGACTATCCCTGTGACATGCAAACAAAGAATCCATGAATTGGGTCCAAAATGCTCAATTGTGGCTCATCTACTGACGGCCTCCAATGCCAACCTGCTGATAAAGGGCAGGTTCGGAGAACTTGCCAAACGGACGCAGTCTTTGGGTAGTTCATATTTTATCTGAGCCCTCAAGGAAATTAACCCCACAGGGCAATTCTTAGAGGCAACCTCAGTGGGAGTCTTTAAAATGAGGTGTGGTACAACGGCAGAGAGGAGACACATCCAATAAAACACCGCTTGCCCTAGGCTTGTAGTGTTTATTTTTAATTAGGCAATTTTATGTTTAAATCATGTGTGGCCTCTTGGTGCATTTTCCGTCAGCCGACCTCTCAGCAGTCCTCACTGTAGGCAGGTCTTTAACATAGGTTGGAATACTTTATAAAAACAACATTATTTTTGTCTTGTGTTTATGTTAATTTCCGCAGTGCCTATGGGCCATTTTTAATTGTGCTTCCCCAGGGGCGCTTCTCACTTTCTCACATTTCTCTAGGACCATGGAAATCTGACTTCACACGCAATAGAAATTACCCTTAGACCACAGAGAGAAAACAAAAGGCGTAAGCCCGGGAGTATGATGTTTGAGGATACTTGATGGTTGCCTAGGTAGCGTTTAATTAGCCCTGGGTTGTGGCTGGGGGAGGCGGTGCTGGTACCTGGGTAACCTTTGTCATTATGACTAAATCTGCCCTTGAACAATCAAAATGCAATGCTTGTTATGATCTCCATTCTTACCCCTTATCTTCTATAAGGATTTGAGTAAATCTGCTTCTTTCTCCCTCCCTCCCTCTCTCTCTCTTTTACGCACTTTGTAAATTAAGAAAATACTCTTTGTTAGTGTTTTTTAAAGCTGTGAATGATTTATTTTCCCAAGTAAACCGTCAACAGTGGGATACCTCATTCTTCCATACATCCCTGAACAATTCCTTGCCTAATAATAAGCACTAAAAAATACTACTTGCCATTTATTTAAAGCAATCTATTAGTTTATACTTTATTCCTCATCTTTCATCCTTATTTCCAGCATGCAAGGCAAGAAAAAGCAAAGGGACTTGCTGGAGTTGCTTGATGGTTTGCTGATGTTGCTGCTTTAAAAAGAAAAACAAACAAAACAACAACAATAAATCTCTACCAGCAAAAAACCATGGGCTTTCTTTGTTCTCTGGAAATGAAGACAAAAGCACTAACATTCAGCATGAGAGGCTGTCCTTGGTTGGCCATGTTAACAGCTGTTCTGAAATCCACTTAGTTGGATTTAATGGCGGGGTTATTAACATACCCCAAAATGGCTACTGGGCCCGGGGAGCCACTTTTCTGCCACCTTCCTGCCTGAGTGTATCTGTGCTGAGTGGTTTCACAGTGCCCATTAGGAATGGCTTCAGAACCATTACAGCCAGCAGACTAAAACACTCTTTTTACTCTAGGAAAAAAAAAGTGAGATGAATAGGTATTTCCAGGGTGGTCTGAATGAGCCATCATTAACAACCCTGAGGAATGAAGGCACATGAACATGGCAATGAAACACCATGTTATTCCTCTCCGTTGGCCACACCTACACCAGAATAAAAAAAAAATCACACTAGTGTGTGACCAAAATATAAACCTTGCAGGAGTTACGCCTTGTATTGCATACACTACAAAATTCTGGTTCTTCACCACAGAAAGCTTGGTCCTTTCACTGTTTCAACTAAATGCAGGTGGGGGTGACCAGGCCATTCCAAGCTCCATGTTCAGGCTGCAACGTATGAATGGGAGCAGTGGAGCGGGAGGGGCTGCCAATTCTCCACCAGCCAACCACAACCGGGTGGGAAAGCTGAGGGCAGGGGGCAAGTGGGAGAAAGGCCAGTGGTTTGCATGAAAATGGCAGTTCCCTTCCCAGGCACACACATTGACCTCAATGGATGTTAAACAGAGGTCTGGTTGCTTCCACAGAATAAGGCACTGTGTTTGTGGTTTTCTTCTACCAGGGTTCCTCCTGTAACCTTGGATGTGGTGCAATGAGAAAAGATGAGCCCTGTGGGCATGTGGGCGAGCGTCTGTACATATGCATGTGCAACGTGGGAGAGAGAGACAGAGCCAGAGACAGAGAGAGAAAAGGAAGATCAAGTATTTGCCTTCCGTATGAAATCACAGGTTGCGTGAGGGTTAAGTCAACCTCCTGCACGCAACTAAACGTGTATTTGTGTGCTTTATTGTTTTAAGATTGGGAATGGGGCTGAAAACACATTCATTACTCACTGTCATAGAGCAGTTGACGTATTCTAGGCACATACAATTAAGCTATAATTCTGTACGACAGACTAAACATACAAGTCTAGACTGACAGAGAAGGCAACTAAAAATATTCTTAGACCTCTTCTAAGAGCACGTCAGCATTTTCTTATCATTCTACTGGCAAATATTGTAAAACCTTGCCTCATTGATGTCAGAGGGAGTAGAGGATTCATATGACTTAAATTCAAAAGGCTTGATTTTAATTCTCCATCAAAAACCAATCTAGAGGCCAGATATTTTTAGCAGTCATGCCACACAAATCCAAGGATCCTCAGCCGTGGTTTGTGTATCTTCCAGAGAAAAGGCATGGGTTCTTAAGCAGAATCACCCGTAGACACATTACAAAACAAATCACATTGCACAAAGATCTTCGTGAGTGTGATAATTCCTAAATTACAAAATTATTGACAAAATGTAAATATGCCAAGTCTTACTATTGATTCCACTGACTAAGAAAATAATCCACCAGAAATCTTGGCTTCTTAAAATTGGCAAGGTCTATGGCCACTTGTATACTGGAGAGAGAACCAAGTACTTGAATGGAGGGGCAGAAGTTACCCAGGGATGGATTATCACAGTGAGAAAGCATGCTAGCATCCTCACTGACATCATCATCTTGGCACGGGCACCAACAGGACCATTTTACAAACGGTCTCCAGCGCTGCCCAAAGGTTCTGCTATGCCAGCACCTTAACACATTGCCTCCTTTTTGCTCTCATGCTCAAAGGACCTTCCTAAACTCATACAGTGTTGCTGCCCCCTACCCACAACCGGCAGCTATGTGTCTTCTGATAATACTGGGGCAATTGTTTCTCTGAAAAACATCTTTGATACAAATTTTAGTATTATTACAAAAAGGAAGCCAGCCAATATCTAAAGCCCCCCAGATAATAATAATAATCAGCAAATACCCAACTCAAATACATTTCCAACGAAAGAGACACTTGGAACACTAACTTACATTTACTGTTTTACCACGTGACAAAGCACTATTTGAAGATCTTTACACGCATTCACTCATTTGACCCTCACGAAAGTTCTATGAGGTAGAAGTGTCTGTCCCTATTTTACAGACACTAAAACTGAGGCATAGAATGATTAAGTAACTTGCCCAACATCCTATAGCCAATAATGTCAGCTAGGATCAAAACTCAGGTAGGTTAGCTCCAGAATACCCACTCTTAATCGTTATGCTATATTGGTGGGGAGGATTTGGGTTATCAAATTTTTAAAATTAGTTTAATAGGCAGATAGAAGTGGCAAATGATGGAAAAAAGAAAACTGAAATTAATTTTCACTCTGCTGCCCCTTGCTCTGAGATTGATTTGTACTTGTTTGATGTTTTGAAATGATGCCTAGCACAGATAATCATGGGGTGCTTCTTAGAACCCCTAGGAGATATCCTCCTCTATTGTTATAATAAAAGATTTAAAGTTACATTAGGGGAAAAAAGCAAATAAGAATAGAGAATGAAATAAGTGCTATACAGCATGGTAAGCCTAGCTCTACTCTTATGGTGAGACTTACAAAAATGATTCTCAGCCAACATGATTAAGGTACAAAACACATGCTATAATATATAAAGACTTTTGATAGTACTGGAATTCATAAATATAAGGAAACAAGATGATGGCTTTATTTTGAAAAGACTCAATTATTGGACTTCCCTTGAGTAAAAGACTGGAGAGGATTCATGATGGAGTACCTAACCTCTTCTCTCAAGATAACTAGTCTTGCTGGACCCCAACTTAGATGTGGCCAAGAATGGTTTTACAACAGGGCAAAACAGCAGACCAGCTCTGGGCTCAAAGCAGGTGTTTGCTGAGTGATCTTTAGGCAAGTCAATGCTGCAATAGGTTCCAGAGAGTAAAAGATGGCCTGGACGACTGATCGTTCCAAAACTTATAGTATGCCAGAGCTGGGGAGGCTTAGTGATCCCAGGACTCAGTTCCGGGGAACTTGGGGAACCACCACCTCACCATTCATACAATCCAACCCCCATCTTGTACAGAGAAAGCACTCCTGTTCCAGCTTCCTGCTCAAAGGATATTTTTGTTCAAGATGACTAAATCTTCCAGAGTGGGCTTGAATGAGACCTGCAATCCTGAAGAAATAGCCAACTGAATCTCACAATCATCTTTAAAAATTAATACAAGAGGTAAACTAGTATCAGACATACAGGAGCTGGTGCCACCCGCATGATCTGTCAGCTGCCTGGGAGGCTACCACCAGTGTTTGATAAGTGATCTCTAGTGCTTAAAAACAACAACAAAGGAATAATAACATGAACGAAAAACAGATGAGAGAGCAACCCTAGGGGTGCCTGGGTGGCTCAGCCGGTTAAGCGTCTGCCTTCAGCTCAGATCATGATCCCAGGGTCCTGGGATTGAGTCCCGCATCGGGCTCCCTGCTCAGCAGGGAGCCTGCTTCTCCCTCTGCCTGCTGCTCCCCCTGCTTGTGCTCTCTCTCTCTCTCTGTGTCAAATAAATAAGTAAAATCTTAAAAAAAAAAAAAAAAAAAGAGCAACCCTAGCTCCTAATCTCTTTGTGTCAGGGAAGACAATGAATATTTGACTGTAACTCTGCTGGCCTAAAAAACCCAACGAAACACAAACTGTTCGGACTGGATGCAGGACTTTATGCTAGTCCACATGTGACTGCTGGATGCCCCCTCTCTCCCAAGAAAAACAGTGACCATGTGGGTTTTGTTCATCACTGTGTGCTCACAGACCCTCACCCCTTAGTGCCTGGCACAGTATAGGTGCTATTTAATTATTTCCTAACTGACTGGCTGAATGGCTTTATGTGTTTAAGGAATCCATCCTTCACCTTGCTCCTTGCCTCTAGGTTAACTTAGAATCTTGAAACTCTCAATGTAGAGATTCAGCTGGCTCCACTTTAGGGGCCTAAGGTACAGACACTAGTTCCTACAGAATTTCAGGGGGTGAGGGAGACCATTAGACTTGGACCCACTTAAAAACAGACTTCCAATTTCCCCTAAAATCTAGGCCTGTTTGTTCAGGAAAAGCTAAAGGTTTCTTTGGGTCTAATCCAGTGAACAGCCTGCAATGTCCACTCACCCCCGTTCTGCATCCATGTCTTCTAACATGACATCTCTTTTCTCCAAAACCCACTTACTTACCTGAAACTGAATCTGACCTGTGCTTCCCTCATCTACTGTAGTCTTGGTTAAAAACCTTCATGCCACTCTGAGTGCTCCCCACACAAGGGCTATACTCCCATGGCTTGGTTCTAGATGTTCAGTCCTCAGCGGGGAGGCCCGGCCCTGCACAGTGAGCTCTTAGGCTTAAAAGGGAAGGTCCTAACACACACCCTGCCCAAGTCAGCAAGAATGGTAGGACTGCTGCATGTCCAGAGGCCCATCTCTAGACATAGTGGCTAGCCCAGCACTGATACACAGCTAGGTGGGTAACAGGAGGCTAGCCCAGCACTGATACACAGCTAGGTGGGTAACAGGAAAGAGCAGCAAAAGGAGGGAAAACAAGGTACCCTGGGCTAAAGTGGTGGTTGGGAGGACCTGACCTTCTGAGTCCACAAGAGTAATTTTAGGTCTTTGGTCCAGAAATGGTAAATTCTTCAGCAGTTCTTGCAAGCCTTTCATTTTGCAATACACAGCTGTCATTTTGCCAAGTCAATCCAAGGATGAATGAACACAATAGGAATCACATGACTTGTTTAAAAAAAAAAAAGGTAGTTTTACAAACATTCTTAGTAAGAAAGCCAGAACAATCCACAGAGAAACGATAAAAACTTGCCTTTTCCATTTCAAAACATACTTGTTGGAAAAGGGTACTTCTCTTTTTTTAATTTTTGTGAGTTTTTTTTTTTTAAGATCTTATTTATTTATTTATTTGACAGAGAGAGACACAGCGAGAGAGGGAACACAAGCAGGGGGAGTGGGAGAGGGAGAAGCAGGCTTCCCGCGGAGCAGGGAGCCCGGTGCGGGGCTTGATCCCAGGACCCCGGGGTCCTGACCTGAGCCGAAAGCAGATGCTTAATGTCTGAACCACCCAGGTGCCCCTATTTTTGTGAGATGTTTTTAAAAGTTATAGAGATGTGCAAGACATAAAAACACAACACAATAACGCAAGAAGCAACCATATACTGTACCTTTACTTCATCAAGTCATGTGCTGTCTGATAGTCTCTGGATCATTTTTTTTTCCTCAAAGCAAAGTTGCTTAAAAGCTGATTTTTCACGTGGCTTTGCAGCAAGTTAACTTTTAACGAACCAGTTTCTTCTACGTTTTTCTTAGCACATTTACTCAATTCTGTGCTTGAAAGCAACAATTCATTCGGACAACTGAAATGTATGGGATTTCATTCTAACATCAAACTCAAAAAGAAGAACTAGGGTAGTCCCACGGGCAGATTGCTGCAGCCGAGTGTGATTCATGAAGCCATGACATTCGATAAGTGGTTTCAAATCTCAGTATGTAGAAGGTTAAGGGAATATGATGTAATCAATCAAAAACAGGCAGAACACCATCCTGATTTTATACCAATGCCAATAAAATTAGCAATCATACAACAGAATCATGTAGACAGAAAAGAGCTTTCTCTATTTCACATAAAAATTTAAGTG
This sequence comes from Eumetopias jubatus, assembly GCF_037043125.1. Classification (NCBI taxonomy): domain Eukaryota; kingdom Metazoa; phylum Chordata; class Mammalia; order Carnivora; family Otariidae; genus Eumetopias; species Eumetopias jubatus. The sequence goes on along the minus strand of NW_028274811.1, from coordinate 53,682,324 downwards.
AGATCCAAGAAATAAAATGCAAGACGGCTGTCTGTGATAGATCAATGGCAGAGCTTTTGAGAAACACAGGTTGGGAGTCTTTATGGGCCAGCACCTCTGCTCATAATCCTCAAAGGTGACCAAGAGGGAGAACTGTGGATCACTGCTCACAAGAGGAAGGTAAGGTGGGCCATTCTCCGTTCATCCCCAGGCCTAGAGACAGAGGTCAGAGTACCACCCTACTGAGGTGGCTGGCTACTGGTAGCATCTCCACATGTAACCTAATTTTTGTATCCTTACCTTTACTCTGCAGTATTCTTTTTCGTCTCTGAAAAAAAGGCTATTTTAATAGCAGTTTGGAATTTCAGACTCTTTTACCCACACCAAGAAAAGTGGGTGACAACGCAATGATGAAATGATGAGATAGATAGATAGATAGATAGATAGATCCCAGAACTTTAAAACTTTTCACTAAGAATCCACAAAATAGATAACTCACACAGTGATAACTTAGAATTGGCTTTCTTAAAAGGTTGCTTCTGGCTAACCTAGTTAATAATAACAAATATAAAGAAACCTTTAGCAGTAAGAGGAAAGTCTTTTTGATGCCCTGGGCAAAGCTTTCTGGTCATTGGCCTGTTCCCCGGTCCTTTCAAAGTCTAGGCTGACTAACACTGAACCACAGCCTCACCTGGCACTTCAGGAGAGAATCTAGCAGAGTGTCGAGACACAAAAAGTTTCAGTTCTTGGTCCAGGTTGCATTCAATCAGGTTGGTGTCCCATGATCGGATTCCTAAGGAGGGAAAGGAGGAGAATTGACAGAGTTCCAGTTAGTCATTTCAGAGTGGTTTGCAAAACATCATTGTGACATTTCTCAGGCTTTAAGGGAGGATGTGGAAACTTCTTTTCTGAAGAGCTTGGCAGCTAGCAGGGGATGCCCACAAAATGCGAGGGCTGGGGAGGTCTCCCTACCAGGCCACAAAAGAGGGATAACAAGCGGTGTGGACTGAACTTCTGCCCCTCATAAAATGTCAATGCAGCTTTTCTGGGAGAGTAAAGAAAACAGTTATTAGGAAAATGACAGGCTTTACTCTAGGGAAGGAGTAGAAAGGACAGGAAGATGGTTAAGTTCTATAGCAGTGAGGAGGCCACCAGATCATCTCTAGGCTTCGCAGGGTCCACTCGTAGGTGGCAAGGAAATGGAGAGTGAGGGTGGGGGGGCTGGCATTCAAATCCAGGCTTTTGTTTTCAAAATGGTAGTGTTTGCAGTGTGCACATGCATTTTGTGCGCACACATGGGTTTCTTTTCTTTACCCATCCCATTTTTGACCTGGGTTTCTCAACTCCCAGATACCAATCCAAAATGTGCGCGATCTTTGATAAGAAGACTGGATCTCAATCTTAAAGACTTGCCCTCTCTGTCCGCCCCTTCATTTATTTTACCTGACTAGCTTGGCAGGTAGTTCTTTCATTCACAATTGTTAGTTGTACTCAATTTTCTTATCCAGAGGCAAAAAATGTGGCAACATTTTACACTTTAAAAAAAATTCTACAGAGCCAGGGGCCACGAACTGTCTCTTCCCACACACATTCAGGCTTCCTTCCATTCACTAGGCTGGGGTGGAAGGAACTTGGATACCCTACCTCCCTCATCTCCTTCTCCCCCTGTCCTTCTACAGGAGATGGCCAGAGGGACCCCGGAGGACATGGAAGAAGGGAGAACTGGGGAGCAAGCCAGGGAAAACTAGGAAACCACAAAACTCTGGAACGTGTTTTTTTAATGTATTATTTTTTATGTATTATGTAGTATTTTCTAATGTATTTTTTATGTATTTTTATACTTTCCCAAATAGGTAGCTCATGGTAGAGCCCTTAGGCAGTATCCATGATTGTACCGCTGCATGGAGCATCCTCAATTGCAACAACAGCCATTTATTGCATACCTACTAAGAGCAGGGGCTTGAACCTCCAGGTAAAATATAGCAGACAAACTATCTCTAAATAAACACAGGGTCATTTAATCACTTTTGCCGGTCATTAGTCATTCAAACAGACTTGGGAGTATAAATGGCAGTGCATTATTTAAACACACCCATAAATCCTTAATGCCTGTCTGTATTTACCCCCATTTATATCTTGTTCAGTCTTCTTATCTTGCAAAGAAACAAGATACGCGTGTGTGTATGCTTTTACATGTGTGTGTGTATATATATGTATATGTGTGTCTTGTATATGTATAAAATGTATTACACAAAGATTCTGGAAACTCAGTTGACTGCACATCTAGGCTATCTTCAGATTATACACCAAACACCTTTCAACTGTGAGGAATATTTTCAAATAGATGCATGTCCACCAAATAGAGACAGAAACTGATCATGCAATCCATGGGAAGAATTCAGGTGTGGAAGAGTTAACATTCCTAAAGAGACACTAAATTATAAAGGAGAATTTTATGGGTCTCTCTGGAAACAGCAACAGCCTCAGCTTGCGTTTGTGCTAATGGAGTATTTAAATTTTAACAAGAAAGGCATGTTGAGATTTTGCAGATCTTTTTAGTGCAGAAATGATAAATGGGTTCTTTTTGTTTCACAGGAAGCTTGACAGGTTGAGAGTTCTGAATTCATTAGAATATTTTACTTCAACGTATACACTATATACTGGGCTAGTATGAAAAACGTTCAAGCTCCTGTCTGAGCTGCTTAATTGGTAATTGTTAACTGGATTCTCTGTGCGCCAGGTCTGAGCGCCACTTTATCTCCTGGCTTGTCAAATTGGCTCACTAAGTTAATAATGAGACATATGTATTTAAATTAAATTCATACGATTTTTCTGCCTTTGTTCTACGTTATGTCCAAATTGCTCCATCATTTGAAAGACTTCATCTAGGGTTATATGTAGACTTGCTCTTATATTATTGTTTGCCATTTTCCCCTCGACTTCAATTAACTTGTCATGACACATGCAATTAAATGTTTGCTTTATATTTCATAAACTCCTGGCTGTATGATTTGTAATTTAACAAGGGAAAAAGCACAAAACAGAAAAACCACCTAGAAATTGATTTTTAAATTACACTAGTAAAAGGCCGATAAAAATAATACATCTCAGATTTTTTACTGCCAATGAAACTAAAAATTTAGGGTTCTCTTTTCAAAGGAGCAATTTCCAGCCAAATTATGTCTTAACAATGCATAATTTACTACTACCACTTATAAAATAAAGGTTACAAAGGACTTACTGGTTATTTTAGTTGGAAAGGAAAATTTTGGAATGAGGCCACTTTCTATACCAATTTTAGAAATAATATACTTTGTACCTTCTACTGGATGATACAGTAAAGAGAAATACTATTTCTCAATGAAGGCTCCTATTGCATTTAGTAGGTTTATATATCTTCCCTCTGTGCCTAACAGGAAGCCAACAGTAGGCCCTCTAAAGCTTATAGGACAGAAAAATATCTTTGGCTCTTGCCACACTCTCTTTCCTGAGCCTTTGCTTCTCCAGCACTCCATGAAGACTGTGCCCGTTACTGGCTTACCTACGTCAGGGCAGAATAGAACAACTCTACCAACTGAAGGTCAACCTCCATTTATTAAATTTCTAGGCCCAGAGGACACCTGTCACCCCTGGGAACTGACTTATGGCTAGGCATCCTGAGAATTCTCCCACCTAATCTGGGGCTGGTGCCCAGCGGTAGAACCACCACTGTCTGAAGGCCAGTCCTCCAGCCAAGGGGACTGAGGGTAACAAAGATCTTTTTATCTCAGTTCTCTGAATCCAGGGGAAAGCAAGGCACAAAAGGGAGGCTAAAGTGCACCTAAAGTTTACAGATGGAAAAGGAAGAAATGAAAAGCTTGCGTGTGTGTGTGTGTGTGTGTGTGTGTGTGTGTGTGGCGGGGGGGGTGTTCATTACAGGACAAGTCAGGGTGAACAATGAAGAGCCACTTTCCCTTACTTTATACAGGTTATATCTTGCCAAGCCTACCAATTATGCAAGCATTTTGCATGGTTATTTAATAAAACCAACAATTTTTAAAAAGCACCTCCCATTTAAAGACTAAAATCTATATTCCTAAAAGAGACAATAAATTGGAAAAACCAGGAAAATGATCATTCATTACATGTTGAAATGGCACATGGGTTCTACCTGACAGTTATTTGGGCCTTTGAAACTTGACTTTTTTTTCCCTATGAACTTTTTAAAAAATCCCTCTGATCCATAGGCTTTGGGATATTTTTTGCTAGTACCTAAATGGTTAACCTATGAACTGTAAGATTTGATCTGTAAAACTATGCTAAAAAAGTGATCAGGAGGCAGATTAGAATCATAAACTAAAGAAACAGAATTAAAACAAAAAAAGAGCTAAATTCAAGGTTTACTTCTCAAAGTTTTCCTATTTTTTCCCTTGACCAAACTTTCAACTGGCTTTTTTTTCTTTGAGCCAACAACTCGATGTTCATAACATATATGCAATGCAGGCAACACCTTACATAGAGTTCATCATTTCAAAGCACTGATGATAAATAATTTAGATGTTTTGATAGCTTCCCACATTGGAAACAAACAAAAGAAGTGATTTATAATTATTATTGGTCTAAAAGTTAGAACTTATTTAAAAAGGAAGCCTTTAGAGAAGATTAAGAATGAATCATCAATTTAATGACCTTACATTTGGGGACTGGCTTGGATTTCAGCATGGATCAAAGAACCCTTACCAGATAATACCAATTAAGCAGTACAAGCAGAAATCCATCTGCCTTTTGACTTTGAAAAGTATAAAGATGAACATAACATATATAACGCTCTCCAACACTTCTTCTAACCTTCACCATGTGTTGGTTTTTTTCCTGTTAAAATAAAATGAAAATTAAAGCCCAGATCTTTCCTGGGTTCTTAATTCTCTTGACCATCTTGAACTGAAGACAATCAATAAAGTAACATCAGAAGGTTACAATGTAATCAGCTAAACTTATATTTCAAAATCCAGGGCAGTAGATGTTACACATACCTATCTTTTTATAAACAAATCTTGTTGATTCCCAACGTTAACCTGAGAAAAGTTACACTCTTTACCAGCAACTGAAAATGTCAAACTGACACTATTCTTTATATGTCTTAATTCCTATAAAGCAATAAAATAAAGCAATGAAAACTTTCATAAGGCTCTAGAATTCAGTCTGCAAGCCATGGATATATGTAGTCAATGTCCTAAAATAAACTGGAGTGGAGGCTCTGCTAAAAATGGAGATGGCTATTAAGTCTAAGTTGGGGGCTAATTAGGAAGAGGGCGAAAGAGGTGCCAAGGAGTGGCATTTGGTGGTAACGACAGTGGTTTGGCATAAAGTGCTGCATACCTCACAAAATAAAGCTAGACCAGCCCAAGGGAAGACGATTGTTTCAAACTTGAGAAGATATGAGCAAACCTCACATTGCACATTTTGAATAATACAGTTGAGAAAATGAAGAACCATCTCTCTTCTGTGGTTTCAAAAAGCTTTACGAAGCATCCACATGGGGATGTTTCAGGCCTGTCGATTTATTGCATTACCACCATCTTCCTACAGGTTTATTTTCTAGGCTTCCCAAAGAACCCTCAGTAATCAGATGGCAAAATTCCAAGTCACCAGGGTCTCCAAACCCACAGAACATCAGTCAAAATGGGAGGGGAAACAGGAAGGAAGCCTAACAAAAGATGCACTGCATTCCCAGCCTGCAGCCCTCATGGGGAGCCGAATCCCCCGGAGCATCTCCATCTTGCTCCACACAACTCTGGCCCACAAGGAGGCCTGCAGGCCCCAGCAACAATAGCAGTGGTCTCAGAGTGACCTCTGGAGGACGCCCAGCTGGGACCTGCAGGCTGAGGCCGCGGCGAGTGTGTCAGGCACAGGGAAACAGAGCCAGCCTACCCTGTTGCTAAGTCATCTCAGACTCTGAAGAGCTAGGGGAGCAATTTCGCTTAGTACTGGAAGGCCCCGCCCGTAGCTTGAGCTGCATCTGAGACCCCGGGACCCAGGAGAGCAATCTCCAGAGGAAAAGCAGCATCTGTTACTGGGCGTGAGGAAATGGCTCTGCTCCCTCACTTGATTGATTGTTAATGGGCTCAATACAGCAATTTTGGAGTTTTGTGCAAAAACCTGACCAAATTAGAGAATTAAAAATCAGGAAGGCACAGTGATTGAAAAGGGAACATAGGGGGGCTTCCGGGATCCCAGCAATGCCTGTTTCTTGATCTAGGTAACACAGGTGTGTTCATTTTGTGAAAATTCACTGAGCTCCTCATCTGTGATTTGTGCCTTTTCCTCTCTATATATTACTTCAATAAATTAAAAAAATTAACGTCAGAAAGATAAACCTGCATTTTATTCCTGCACGCTAATAGTGTGAAAAGGTGTAAAGACAGGGCACTTCATAGCACTACCTGGATGCATCTATTTTTTCCCTCAAACAGAAGCAGACTGAATAAACCCCCTGAGGAATGGGGTACTGAAAGGATGATCAACACAGTAACAAAGCAAGAAGATAATTACGGTAGGAAGGTGATTGCTGAGCCACCTCCCTGCACAGGGCGCTGCCCACAAGTGGGTGGCTATACAAAGGCAAGCTCTGAAAACTGCCCTGTTTGATCTTCCTCTGATGTTTGTCTGCTCTGCACTAACATCATGACAGAGAAAACCGGTACCGGTGCAGTGCTGGCACTTCTGTCACTGAGGAGTGACGTGACCTTGAGCGGGTCCCCTATCCTTCCTGCCTCTCTGGGCCCCCATCTCTAAAATGGGCACCACATCGGGTGGTTCTGAAAATCTTATAGATAGCAAAGCACCTCCTAATGTATTATTATTGCCCGGCAACGGTGCTGACAATAATTGTTTTTAATCCAAAATCATTGATTCATATAGCAGCCACACCCAAAGTCAGTACGGGTGAAATTTTCCAAGGAGAAAATGTGCAAACTAAGAAGGGACCACATTAAAGGCCTATAGTTTGAAAATGAAGGGTTTTTGAGATGCTCAAATAAGGCATTTCGCTATTGAAATCTTATTCTTGAATTTTTTTCGAACAAAATTACACGACTCCATGCTGCTTTTTTTCTTTTTCTTTTTTTTTTTAAGCTGAAAGGGAAAATCAGTGCTTTAAAGTTAAACAAAAGAACCAGGTCTGCAACTCCAGTCCCCACCCTGCAGCCTTTTGTTCTGGGGACAAGCGGCCGTTTCCAAATGCAGAGTCGGAAAACAAGCTTTAATTTTTTTCATCGAAAATAAGGTTTTCCTTTCATCTTTTATGGGGGTGGGGGGTGCCGGGAGCGGGGAACGAGGGCTGCGTGAACGCCCTTTGTCCGCCCCGGGCTGCCGTAGAGACCGCAGTGCGGACTGCACCACGCCCACCAGCCGGTGTCTCCAGGCAGAAACGTTTCAGCACCACCCCAAGAGAATAGAGTGCGGGCTGGGGCTGCGGAGGGACCTGGCGACCTCTGTCAGGGGCGAGGGGAGGTCTGGCACGCCAGGGGTGAAGGCAAAGGCAGAGACCAGAGCTGCCCACTCGGGGGGCTTCGAGCGCAACAAAGCCGGGCCGAGGGAGAAGTGGGGGTATGCAGCACCAAGCCCGAGGCCCGGGCGGAGCGCACGCCCGGCCGACCGCGCCCGATGGGGGCGCCGCAGTGCGGGGGGCAGGTGTGGCGAGCGGATGGGGGCACTGCGGCAACCCGGGTGGGGCTGGGGGGCGGGTCGGTCGCGCGCCTGAGGCTGAGCCTGCCGGGCCCTCACGGCCCCGCCCAGGGTTCTGGGCGAACCGCTATTCGGCCTCTGCAGAGCGCGCTCCTAGTGCGCGCACCGGGCGAGGCGCTGGCCCTACCCGCCGACACCCCCCCGCCCCAGCCCTCTTCCCCCTAAGCCATCACTACCGAGGCTGAGACTTTTGAAAGAAGAAGCTCCACCCCACAACTTGGGGTCCCATTGTCCTTTCTGAAAGCTGCAACCAGGGTCCCAGGGGCGGTAGCGAGGCGGGCGCCGTCTGGGAACCAAGCGCAGGCGGTTCTCCATCCCTGCGTCCCGGGTGGAGGTGGGGGGGGGGGGAAGCGGGCGTGGCCCCAGGACTAGCCTAGTCATTGCGAGGAAAGACCAAATCGGGAGGTTTTAAGCCAGAAAAGGCATTTCTCGGGGGCTGAGGTGACTGCGGTGAAGATGATTCCCACGCGGGCACTGGCACATGGTCTGCCGGCGAGGGGGAGAGGGGAGTCCCAGTATTTTGCGGGGGACAGGAGAGGACTAAAAGCAGTGTTGGCATCAAGCCCCCCCCCCCGCCCCTTTTGCTCCCTGCGGTTTGGGCCTCTGCTCCTCCGACACCTGCATTTCATTTAGCAGGGGAGGCGGTGGCCAGTTCGGATCTGCAGACCCAGCCTGATGACAGAGCCCTCAAGGTTAGGAGAGACTCTCCCACTGGGTCTCAAATCTAACAACTCGCATTATTCTCCGAAATTAGCCCAAAAAAGAATCCGGACTGAGTGCGGGGGGTGGCGGGGAGAGGTGCGGGTGCGGGGCGCGCCTGAGAAGTAGGGTGGCCGTCGCGCCCTGGGTGGGGTCGCGTTTGCCCGTCTCCTCGAGCGCGTCCCCTGGGGACTCAGGGCCTCTTACCGAGTTCGATGTTGCCGATGGCGCGCCGTAGGTGCTCCTCGGTCACGATTTCGCCGACGACCACCAGCAGGTAGAACTTGCTGTCGAGGAAGCGATGCGACAGGCTAGGCGAGGTGGACGCCGCCGGGTTGGCGATGCTGCCGGACGGCTCCGGCTCGGCGGCTTCCACCACCACGGTCGCCATCCTGCCGGCCCGCTGTGCCTCGGCGAAGTGTCTGGGTCCCGCCGCTCGTCTCTTCTGCGGCAGTAGAAAGGATTATCTCCGAAGGTGCTGTCTCGGCTCCGCCCCCTGCGTCCCCCCTCCTCCTGGCGCTGCGCGCCGCCTCCCCCTCCGCCCTCTCCTAGAGCGAGCGGCGGAGAGGAGCGGGGAGTGTGAGAGGGCGGGGAGGCGGCGCCGCTTTTATACGGAGACTAGGCTGGGAGCCGGGAGGAGGAGGAAGAGGAGGAGGAAAGGACCACCCGGCACATCCTCACGCGGTGGCTGCCTCCGCTCTTCCAGCCGTTGGCCCAGGGCTGATGTCATCTGCAGCAAATCATCTCGCCCGCGGCCCGGAAGCTGGAGGGAAGAGGTGTGCGGACAATGGTCAGGGCAGGGCCGAGAGTCAAGGGCCTGGGGGACCCTAAGGGCCCCCGCTGCAGCCGCGAAGGGGGAAAACACTACCCACCTACACCCCCCACACACCCACTGCCGGCTGCATACACTCACCCGGCTTGTGCAGGAGCATGGGATGGGTTTCCATTATTACAGTGGGGATATTTACCTTGTACGAGGTGCACAAGTCAGGCCTCTGCCTCGTGTCCCGCCTGTGATGAAACTAGATTCTCAGGTGCTGTGATAGATAGCACAGCGGGTGTAGTGCTGGCGGTACCCCGCCCAGGAAGATGGAACCTGTCTTTTCTTTGACCTTGTGGACTTAAGAAGACATATTTACCAGTATTTTCCACCTTCACTTAATACATCAAAAATGCAAAACCTAACCCTAATATTGTTCAGGCATTGGACCCTACTCTGCAAGTCCCAATGGTTAAAAAAAAAAAAATACTGGCTTTGTGGTGCTCATGGGAAATGAGAGGAATACAGATGCATTTTTCTAGATACAGATTTCTTTTCTTAATAATATGCTGAACAGATAGTATCAGGCATAACAAAGAATAAATAGAAGATACTGTCTCTCTCCCAGCAGGATTACAGTGACTATAATGTACTTTTCAGTTCCCTGGGGGACACACAAGCAAAATTATTTCATGTGACAATGATATCTTTAAAAATATATGTGGCATTGGGAATTTTTATTGCCTTTGTGTTTAGAACACATAAAAATGTTTAAAGGCAGCCCATCTACAACCATTTCTCACAGATCTTCTGAATATAGCTTCTGTCCCAGGAAGGGGTTGTGATGGTGAAGAAGGAACAAAATGTACAAACATGGTACTATTATAAAAGACTGCAGGATTAGAAACTTAAAAAAGAGGACTGGATGGAAATTAGACTAGTCAATATAGTTTTAATACTAGAATGAATGTTAGTAAAAAAAAAAAATCACCTGGAGAGGCTAAGATTTCCAAATTAGCCCATTGTCTTACCTATTAACTACCATGATTTATTGGTGATACACACTTTCCTCTTAGCTCTTTCCTGAAACTCTGGCATGGGAGACACAGTGGGCAGCCAAAAACCATGATTCCTTCCTACATTGCCAGTCTGATCAGTGGGGAATAAGATACCATCTGGCCCACAGCAGTTGAGGTCTGGGACAAGCTCAATGGTGAGCCACATTCACCAGTGAACAGTGACAAAGAATTCCCAAGTGAAATGGTAACAGATCCCTTCTTGGTCAAGAGAAGACCTTCAATTTCTGTTAGAGAGGTAAGGCCAGCAGCAACCCATAATTGAGGGAGGAGGTTTTGTAAGGAGCATTGTTTTCCAGAGGTCAGCCATTGGAACCCACTGTCATGTATTGAACCACCATTACTTTTATTTATGTAATTTTCTTTAGCTCTGTTTCTTTTATTTAGGTTTATTTTCAATGAAATTTTTTACTGCTGTACAAATGGAAACACTAATATCACTTATAAATAGAACATATCCCTAAGATAAACATAATGAAAAAAAGATAATGTAATTAAACTCCTGCTCTACACTGTTATTTGCTCAAGACTCTGACCCTCAGGGGTAAGCTCTCTAGATAAAAACTGAGATTAGCAAGTGTTAGAGAGGGGTTAAGACACACTACCTCCAGACTGAGTTGTTCTCCATATCAGAAGGTTGGATGAAAATAACACAGGAGCTTTCTTACTGTGTGAGTCAGTGCAATTAAATGCCATGACCACAAAGCACCTAAGTCATCACCCAGACTTTGAAAAACGGAGACATAATGACAGAAAACAGACTAGAGATGCTGACTGCTACTGTACAGCTTTGTAACTCTGGGCAAGCCACTTAATTCTTCTTGATCTTCAGTCTCTTTGTTAGTATACTGGAGAGAATAATATCTTTATAAAAGTGTGAGTAACTCTGTAAGAAAGGTGTAAACGGTAGACAGTGTAAGTACCTAATACAGTGATTGGAATAATAAGCACTCAAGGTGTGGTTAATGAATACACCTGTTTTGTCCCAGTTTGCTGGACAATGGAATAAAAACATTCTTACAAAATGTGCAGATGACATCAAGTTGGGCATGACTACCAAGATCTCTGAAACAAGAATAGAATATTAAGTGACACTACAAACTAGAAAAGTAGTCCCCACCCATCCCCATCTCAAAAAAACCAAAAATTGTGCTAAGGAGGTAGAAGGGGAAAACTAACAGAAGAGAGCCCGTGTTGCCTGCTGCCACCTGATGTCACCTGGATGTCCCAAAGAGACCTGGGACTCAACATGCTCCAAACCAAAATCACCTTTGCGCCCCAAACTTGATCCTCTCACTTCTAGTTAAGCGAACAGTATCACCATCTATCTTATGATGCCAGCCAGAAACCTCAAAAGCGTCTTAGACTCCTCCCAGGCCCTTAGTCCCATGGACAACTGAGCATGAAGTCTGGTCAGTTTTATCTAAGTATCTCTTCAATCTTGGATTACTTAGTTGGATTACTATCAGCACCATAATCCAACCTTCTATCATCATGAGACGTAGGAGTGTGCAGGTTAGAAATCGGTTTCTGAAGTCATTCATACATAATACTCAGAATAACAATAAAAATGTAAAAATCACTTTAGGATTTTTTTTTCAATTCTCTTTGTTATTAGATAGATCCCAAAGGGCTGCAGCTTTAAAGTCACTTCAATTAATTCATTTTTATGATTATGCCACTAACTCAATACATAATTCGGTTCATCTGTTTCATTTTGGTTTTGGTTTTTAGGATTGATTTTTTTTCACTTAATTTTGATTTATATCTATGTAAAATATTTGGTCCCAAAATCAAATGTAGAAAACAATTTGTATGCAGACAACTTTAGCCTCTCTTTCTCCTCCCCCTTCCCTCTCTAACTCTTTTGTCCAGGTTTAGCCTTCTATTTTATTTTTTTAACTTTTTTTAAATTTTATTTTATTATGTTATGTTAATCACCATACATTAAATCATTAGTTTTTGATGTAGTGTCCCATGATTCATTGTTTGCCTATAACACCCAGCGCTCCATGCAAAACGTGCCCTCCTTAATACCCATCACCGGGCTAACCCATCCCCCCCACCCCTCTCCCCTCTAGAACCCTCAGTTTGTTTCTCAGAGTCCATAGTCTCTCACGGTTCATCTCCCCCTCCGATTCCCCCCCCTTCATTTTTCCCTTCCTACTATCTTCTTTTTTTTTTCTAACATATAATGTATTATTTGTTTCAGAGGTACAGGACTGTGATTCATCAGTCTTACACAATTCACAGCGCTCACCATAGCACATACCCTCCCCAGTGTCCATCACCCAGCCACCCCATCCCTCCCACCCCCCACCACTCCAGCAACCCTCAGTTTGTTTCCTGAGATTAAGAATTCCTCATATCGGTGAGATCATATACTTCTCTTTCTCTGATTGACTTATTTCGCTTAGCATAATTCCCTCTAGTTCCAACCACGTCGTTGCAAATTAGCCTTCTATTTTAAAAAGGCAGTAGGTATATGTATATATATATATAGAGAGAGAGAGAGATAGGATATATATATATACACACACACACATATATATATAGATAGGATATATGTGTGTATATGGATAGGATATATGTGTGTATATGGATAGGATATATGTGTGTATATGGATAGGATATATGTGTGTATATGGATAGGATATATGTGTGTATATGGATAGGATATATGTGTGTATATGGATAGGATATATGTGTGTATATGGATAGGATATATGTGTGTATATGGATAGGATATATGTGTGTATATGGATAGGATATATGTGTGTATATGGATAGGATATATGTGTGTATATGGATAGGATATATGTGTGTATATGGGTAGGATATATGTGTGTATATGGATAGGATATATGTGTGTATATGGATAGGATATATATGTGTGTATATGGATAGGATATATGTGTGTATATGGATAGGATATATATGTGTATATGGATAGGATATATGTGTGTATATGGATAGGATATATGTGTGTATATGGATAGGATATATGTGTGTATATGGATAGGATATATGTGTGTATATGGATAGGATATATGTGTGTATATGGGTAGGATATATGTGTGTATATGGATAGGATATATGTGTGTATATGGATAGGATATATGTGTGTATATGGGTAGGATATATGTGTGTATATGGATAGGATATATGTGTGTATATGGATAGGATATATATGTGTGTCTATGGATAGGATATATGTGTGTATATGGATAGGATATATGTGTGTATATGGATAGGATATATGTGTGTATATGGATAGGATATATGTGTGTATATGGATAGGATATATGTGTGTATATGGATAGGATATATGTGTGTATATGGATAGGATATATGTGTGTATATGGATAGGATATATGTGTGTATATGGATAGGATATATGTGTGTATATGGATAGGATATATGTGTGTATATGGATAGGATATATGTGTGTATATGGATAGGATATATGTGTGTATATGGATAGGATATATGTGTGTATATGGATAGGATATATATGTGTGTATATGGATAGGATATATGTGTGTATATGGATAGGATATATGTGTGTATATGGATAGGATATATATGTGTGTATATGGATAGGATATATGTGTGTATATGGATAGGATATATGTGTGTATATGGATAGGATATATATGTGTGTATATGGATAGGATATATGTGTGTATATGGATAGGATATATGTGTGTATATGGATAGGATATATGTGTGTATATGGATAGGATATATATGTGTGTGTGTATATATATATGTATATCCTTCCTACCTCTTTTAAATAAACGGCATATATACACACAATTTGTCCACTCCATTTTGCTTTTTTCACTTAACAATACACCTGGAGATAACTCCATAACAGCACAGATTAAAATTTCTCATTCCCTTTATAGCTGCATGGTAACCCATCGTCTTTGTTTACTATAATGTATTTAACCAGTCCATTATTGATTGGCATTATTGAGTCATTTCCAGTTTAATTTATATTAAAAACAATAGTTACATTGTTTTGTCCTGTGCAACAGCAATGGTCACCTGACTGGCATCAGTATATCCAATAGGCCCCTCATCCAATCCATGCTTCACACTACTTGGAGGGTGATCTTTTCTGATCTGGTCATGTTATCCACCCATACCTGAAATTCTTAAATGGCTCCATATTGTTTTTGGGATAAAGATCAAACTCCTTGGCATGGCCTACAAGGTCCCACAAAGTCTGGCCCCCGTTCATCTCCTCAGCTGGATCTAGCCACCCCCTCATCCTTAGTTTCCAGTTTCAGCCACACTGATGTCACGTCAGAGCATGCTTCTTCCACATGCAGGACCTTTTCCCCTCCTCTTTCGCCTGCCGAAAGCACTTACTAGTTAACTTCACCTAATTAATGTTAAATTGATTTTCAGTTTTTCTTCTTTTCTCATATATGTAATAAAGACGATATATTCCTAAGTCCTGCCTTACCTGCACCCTATACATTTTGATATGTTGTATTTTCATTTTATTCCCTTCATATTTTCTAATTTCATTGTGATTTCTTTTTTTGCCATGAGTTATTATTCTTGCCATTGGACAGATGAAAAACTGACATGCAGAGAAGTTAGATGATTTTCTCCAAATCACAGAAAACCTATAAAAACTCAGGTATGTCAGACTTCAAAGTCCATGACATTCCCTATATAACACTCTTCTTCCATGCTATAGGAATTAAAGCAAATTAAAGGGAACCAAGAGCAGCAAATTATTGGCTAGGAAGAGGAATAAGAGAGAAGGACCTAAAAGTCAGAGAAAGTTTCACATCAAATGAAACTCTGACATTGTGTTACTGTTTAAAATGATTCTAGAATGTAATTTAAGGCAATGTGTCATTTAAGGGTTAAGAAATAGTCTTTTTTAAAATTTTTTATTGTTATGTTAATCACCATACATTACATCATTAGTTTTTGATGTAGTGTTCCATGATTCATTGTTTGTGCATAACACCCAGTGCTCCATGCAGAACGTGCCCTTTTTAATACCCATCACCAGGCTAACCCGTCCCCCACCCGCCTCCCCTCTAGAACCCTCAGTTTGTTTTACAGAGTCTACAGTCTCTCGCGGTTCGTCTCCCCCTCCGATGTCCCCCCCTTCATTCTTCCCTCCTGCTATCTTCTTCTTCTTCTTTTTTTTTTTTACTCAGTATTGGTTAGTCCTTTCTTTCAAAATTTTAAGCTAGCTAAGTCGTGGTAGGTGCAACCATACTCCCTGCACATAAAATAAATGGATCTCACTTTCAATAATTGCTGTTTAGGTTAGTTATAAGAGGAAATGTCTGAAAATTCAGTGGGGTCCTTCATAGCCAGGAAAATGTCTCATATTTATTTCTATTTAATCATCCTTGATTCAGAAAGTGCCTCTTCTTTTCTTTTGGTGGAACAGTGGAAAAAATATCACACTGGGAGGCCAATTAACTGAGATCAAATCCCTTCTCCAAGTGTGAACTGTGTCCTTCCCATCACTACCTTTCTACGACAAACAAGCAACAAAATCTTATAAAGGTATAGAGCACAAAAATAAGGCCCCTCCTTCCCCACTACTAATTCTACTCCCCTCCCTAGTCGTAATGACATTTATTAAGCTAAACTCTTATATATATATATATATACACACCTGTTCATATTTATGTATGTGTATGTATACAAACAGTTACATATATTCTGTGTATATGCACAGACACATACCTATCCCCTACATGCTTATATATTCATACATATAGCTTTCTCCCATAAACAGAATAATATTTTTTTATTTTATTTTATTGTACTGGGTTAAAACAATGTTTATTATCTCAGTTTCTCTAGATCAGGAGTCCAGGTACAGCCTAGCTGAGCTCCCTGCTTCAGGGTCGCTCAGAGGGCTGCCAAGTGTTCGCTGGGGCTGTGACTGTGACCATCTGAAGGCCTGAGTGGAGAAGGATCTGCTTCTGCACTCAGGCATGTGGTTGTTGGCAGGATTCAGTTCCTCCCTGGCTGTAGGATGCCCTCACTTTCTTACCACGTGGCCTCATTATAGGGCCATAAGCAGAAGAGTATTTTACATACTGTACTTCAGTGACATTCCTTTTGGAGCTCTTTTCATGTAAATATGAAGAAATCTGCTCTATTTTTTAAATTACTGCACTGTAATGACAAAATGAATTTATCTTGGTTCATGCATACTTTCCCCTATTGGTGGTCCTTAAGAGATCTTGGCTTTTTCCTATTGTAAATAATGTTACAATGACAATGCTTTTAAGTGCTTCTATATGCATATATATGTATCTCTGAGCACAGAAACCTAAAAGTCCAATAGATGGGTTGAAGGTGATACATATTTTCAGCATTCAATGACTTCTGCCAAATTACCTTACAAAGAGAATTTAACAATTTATACCCCCACCACATCCTTGACTGTTTCCCCATTATAGTATAAATCTCTTTATTTTTTACTCAACAAAAGGAGAAAAATATTCATTTAAAATTGAACATTTTTTATTTGCTTGTCTCTTTTTCTAACAAACTACACTTGTCCTTAAAATATGCCCTTTTTGTCTACTGGACTGTTGGTTTTGTCTTTGTTGGTTTGTAGGGAGCTATTTATATAATCTGGACGCCTTTGTCATCAATATATGATGCTCAGTCTGTTAGATTTTCTTATAAGTCCATTTATGATGTCTTTGACCATATAAAATATTAAATATCTTATAAAATTAAATAAATCTTCTTCCTTTATGAATTTTTGGGGATTGTCTTCCTTAGGAAGGATCCCTCACCCAAAACCTTAAAACTATTCTCTTAATAATTTTACACTTCTTTTCAATCGAGAGTATTTAATCCAGGAGATCAATAAAAGTTCATAAAGGAAGAAATATTTGAAATTGCCCTGGAAGAATAAATATTTTTCAATAGGCAGAGATGGAGAAAGGATGGCATGAGCAAAAACATCCAGTAGAACTATACTGAGCTTATTCTTGAAAACAACCAGTAGCTGACTCCTCCCTTCTTTTATACTAAAATGCAGCTCACAGAACACACTGTTCTGTGCCTTGCTTTTGTCACTTAACATATCTTTGAAATATTTCCATAATTGTCATAAAGAGCATCCCCATTCCTTTTGAGCAAGGCACAGAATCCCATTGTATGTGAATATCATAATTTATCACTCTACTCTTTATCGTTCATCTATTGATGATTACTTCCAATATTTTGATAATAGAGACAGTGCTGCAGTAAATAAGTTTCTGTAGATGTCATTTTCTATAAATTCCTAGCAAAATTGCTGAGTCATAGGACATGCATGTCCATAATTGTGATAGATGTTGAAAATTTGCCCACTGTTGGTGTGGTACCAATAGGTAGTTCTACCAGTAACATGAATGGGCTGCTGATTCCTCATAATATAAGCGTTTTCCAACTTTTTTAATTTTGCCAAATTTTAGGAAAAGAAGTACATCTCTGTGTAATTTTAGTTGCATTTCTGTTATTATAAGTGACATGGACCATCTTTTCTTATGTGTAAGGGCCATCTGCGTTTCCTTTTCTATGAGCTGTTTAAATCGTTTGCCCATCTTTCTGTTGGGATGGTTAGTATTTTCTTATTGATTTATATGTAGCCTTCATACATTAGAGAATTTAGTCTTGTTAATGTAATATGACTTACAAATCCTTTTACAGTTTGGCAATTGTTTGTTAACTTTATGTATTATAGATTTTGCTGTGGGGAATACCTTTTCATGTAGTTAAATTTAACTACTGTTTCATTTGCAGCTTATGAGTCCTATTTGTATTTAGAAAGGGCTTTATCAGGTGCCTGGGTGGCTCAGTTGGTTAAGCGACTGCCTTCAGCTCAGGTCATGATCCTGGAGTCCCAGGATCGAGTCCCACATCGGGCTCCCTGCTCAGCAGGGAGTCTGCTTCTCCCTCTGACCCTCTTCCCTCTTGTGCTCGCTATCTCTCATTCTCTCTCTCTCTCTCAAATAAATAAATAAAATCATAAAAAAAGAAAAAGAAAGGACTTTGCCATTCTGAGATTATATAAGAAAAATTCTCCCAGGGTTTTCTCTAGTATTTGTAAGACTTCATCTTTAATATTTTGAATTTATCCAGATGAAGACCGTGAGATGTAAACCGCTTATTTCTTTCCCCAGCTTCATAGCACTCAGCTGATAGATTGTGCAGAATTTTGTAATGAGTTGGTAACTTATCTTTCTCCCCAGTTGATTGTGAAATGTGTCAGGGCAGAAACTTTGATTTCATGTTTTTATTCCCTAAGCCACCCTGCCCTTTAATCCACTTCGACCCAGCTCCAAGCTTCACCTAGAGCCTGGCAATTAAATAGCTCATACTTCTGCATTTCTTGGCTAGCTACGGAGGTAAGAGTCCACCTGGGTTAAGGTGAGGCCTTCCAAGGGAGTGGCTGAAAATGAGACTGGGACATTCTCAGCCAGTGCCTTTTCACCAGGCTCAAGCTCTTACCCAGTGCAAGTGCCAAGTGAGTCATTCCGACACATGTAGAGAATGGCATCCTGAAGGGAAGAGAATTATGCTGGAAATAGCTGAGCTTGCTTACAGGTGGAGCTTCTCAGCCAGCACTGCAGACAAGCAGCCCCTGCCACGGCAAACGGCAAAGCAATAAGAAGCCTGGCTTGCGCATGGTGGAAAGCTGGGATGTAAAAGCAGTCTCCCTTCGCAGGCCACCGGCAGCCCCCAGAGACCATGTATTCGAAGCAGACAGTGATTGTGGAATCCAACCAGTTCACAGGCAGAGAAGCCATCACTTGCTAGCAATGGTGCTCTAGGGTAAGGGGGAAGGGATTCTGTCCTGGTATTCTGGGGGAAACATCTGGAGGGCACCAGACCCGGGGAGAAGTGGCTCACAAGTCATCTGCTGTGAACTAGCAGCAACAGCTAAGTTCCTGCAATCTGCCACACTGTTCTGAGTCCCAGGAGGGCAAAGAGTGGGCTCCTGGCTCAGGCTGGTCAGGAAAGTAATATATACTCATACCAATATGGTGTAAGGCAGCGGAAAGGAATACCCTCGAGGAGGTCCAGGTTGCTTGCTCAAAGGAGTTTGAGGAAGAAGCAGGTGCATCCAGCTGGGATGACCAAGGAAAAATCAGAAGGAGGAAGTGATACAGAAGCCTCCAGCAACCTGTGAATGTGCTTGGCACTGAGAGATGGGAGGACCTGAATGCCACTTTATAAGGCCTTTAGGAGGAAATGGGGGGGGTGGGGCGGTGGGCAGAGTAATAGCCCCCAGAGGTTTTCATGCCATAATCCCTGGAATTTGTGAATATGTTATTTATCTGGCAAAGGAGACTTTGCAGATATGATTAATAAGGATTTTGAAATGGGGAGATTATCCTGGATTATCTAGGGTGGGCTCAATGTAACCCCAAAGGTCCTTATAAGAGGGACACGGGAGTGTCTCAGTTAGAGAAGGAGATGTGAAGATGTAAGAGTGATGTGATGAGGTGATGGACAGAGATGGAGATTTGAAGGTACACAGCTGGCTCTGAAAATGGAAGGAGGGGCCGTGAGGGGCTGTGAGCCAAGGAATGTGGGCAGTCCCTAGAAGCCGGAAAAGGCAAGGAAATGGATTCTCCCCTGGAGCCTCCAGAAGGAACAAAACTCTGCTGACACCTAGATGTTAGGACTTGCAATCCCTAGAAATGTAAAATAATAACTTTGTGCTGTTTTAAAGCGCTAAAGTTGTGATTTGTTACAAGAGCCGTAGGAAACCGACAGGGGGTATTAGGTTCTTTGGGAGGTAGAATTCCTTGTGTAATTCCCTTTGGAAAACTCCCACGTAGCCTGGCGTCTTAGATGACTGTGCCCCAATCCCACCCCACATCATGGGAGGGGTTGTGAGGATGATCGAGAACAGGTAAAGGATTGGGACTGCCTGCGAAGCTGCCTGATTCGGCATTTCTCATCTCTGTGCTTCTCAAGAGCACAGTCAGGGTACATGGTACTCCTTCTCTAAATAGGTTGAAGCTGGATAAGAACATTTGAAATCCACTGGGATTTAAATTAGCAATAAAGAAAATTATGGGCAACTTCTCTCAAATCCTCTGGTCAGCAAGTATCTGATTTCCCATTAAATGGCATTTCAAGTTCTGCCATTTCTGAAAGAAAATTGGTTTTGTTTAGAATTCCACAGTTGTTTATGGATTAGCTACTTCAGAGATGGATTCTTTCTATTTGTGAGAGACAACTTTTTGAAAGGGATAGGAAAAAATGGTAAACATATACAGATAATGAGATTAAAAGAAAAAGAATCCAAGCTGTGATATCAGCACACAAAGAGATGGTCATTTATTCGATCACTCATACATTCATTTAGTCCACACATCTTTAATATCATTTACCATGTACCAGATACTGTAGTAGTTCCTGAAGCTACAATGTTGAGAAAAACAAGTTTGGTCCCCTCCCTACCCTCATAGAGCTACTTTCCAGACAGGAGAAGGGCAGATATGAAAAATCAGAGAAAGTGGAGAAATGGCATTTTATTTATTTTTTTAAAGATTTTACTTATTTATTTAAGAGAGAGTGAGAGAGAGAGCACAAGAGTGGGGTGATGGGCAGCGGGAGAAGCAGACTCCCCGCTCAGCAGGGTGTCCGATGTGGGACCCGATCCTGGGACTCCGCAATCATGACCTGAGCCGAAGGCAGATGCTTAATTGACTGAGCCACCCAGGTACCAGAGAAATGGCATTTTAAACATTCTTTAGAAGGTTCGCTGGACAGAATGCCGCGCAAAGAATTGTGAAGTGGCACAGATTCCACATGGAATGAAGCGGCATCTTGAATGCCCTTGCACGACCATTCCTCCGTCCACAGCCGGGAGTGAGAAGCTGGCCATTCTAGAGGACATGACATAAGAAGGTCCAACTGACAGTAGAGTGTGGGATGATGACCAGACTCAGAACAGCCCCTGTGCACCCAGGCATTGGTACTGCCTTCAAGTTTGTAGCAAGCTTTAGAAACATTGTCTCTCTGAATCCCCATGCTTCCATTTCCCAGAATACACAACCTGTGCGTAAAGTTTATTACAACTATCACTAGCAGATAGTATTACAACCTTGAGGAAACACGACCAAATAGTCATTTCTCAACCCTTTAAACTGCATGCCCTCCTGTGGTAAACAGAAAAATCGACTGCCTATTAAACACTTGAAATGTCAAAATATATTAATCACTAGGATTAAAAACAAACCAAAGCAAAGGGTAATCGTAAAAGAACGTTTTGATAGGATCTGGAAGAACCTTTACTTTGGTCATGACAGCAGCGTGAAGCAGTGGGACACGGTGTGGCAGTGTGGAAGAGGGTGCTACTCAGGGTGCTCATTTTATTTTATTTTATTTTATTTTTAAAGATTTTATTTATTTATTTATTTGAGACAGAGAGAATGAGAGAGAGAGCACATGAGAGGGGGGAGGGTCAGAGGGAGAAGCAGACTCTCTGCCGAGCAGGGAGCCCAAGGCAGGACTCGATCCAGGGACTCCTGGATCACGACCTGAGCCAAAGGCAGTCGCTCAACCAATTGAGCCACCCAGGCACCCTCAGGGTGCTCATTTTAACATGAAGACCACTCTGCTAGTCTTTGAGCCAGTCATGATTTCCCCCGGGGGTTCTGATCCACCACGCCCCTCACTGCCACCAGGAAGATGAGCCCAGAAAGTGGTTACTGACAGCGAGGACGTTAGACCCATATAGGTGTGTCCGACTTCTCATCCAACAAATAATTACTAAATACTTAATCAACATATTTGATGGGAAGATGTCACAGTACCTAAATATAAATGATCTCTCAAAACTTCCTTTACATAATATTAAAGTGTGGTGTAGAGGTTAATCAAGTGAGTCTATATTCAGGTTGCCTGACTTCAAAGCCCAGTCCCACTGTTCTTTAGCTGTGTGTGTGTTGGACAAGCGACCTCACTACATTGTGTCTCAATTGCCTCGTTTGAAAACTGTGGCTATCTGTCATTTCTATGTGTTAGAGTTTAGTCATCCATTCAGTTACTCATAACACCATTCACTACATACACACTGGTGTCAGACAGTTGCTAGGGATATAGCATATTCACATGTCTAATTTATTTTAAAATCTTCTGGGAGATATAGGTGGTATCCATAGTTACAAAATCGATCTTAGTTTTAAATTAGTTTTACTGCTTTGACCTATTTTTGCTGCTTTTTTTGTTGTTTGTGATAGTGCCTTAAAATATAATAGACTGTGAGAAATGTCAAACTATAATCCACCCATGGTTGTATTATTTTGTCCTTCAGCATTCTCAGCCACAAAACATAGAAATAAACAAATAATATGCAACATATAATGCAAATGACATACTGATAAAACAATGTGTATGCAGCAAACATAAGTTAATAGATATGATCCCTGCCAAAAATATTCTCTGGAGTACCCTACAAACATTTCTAAACTAAACAGGGCCACATGGATAAAGTTTGTGAAATGTAGCAATACGACCCTGCCACTGCATTCTCCTGACAGCAAATCCTAATTCTATAACACTTTAGAGTAGACTGCCATTCAATGATTTCCGTGACATGATTGTGGGTGGGTTTCTATTCCAAGATATCAATTGTACTAGGCTTAACTTCTAAGCCATAAATATTTGTTTCTGCTTCTTCTTAACCCCTTCCAGCGAGAGAAAAATCACTCTCAGAAGTTCTGTTTCAGCTCATGAATACCCATGGGATAAACCGGGACTTTGAGGAGGGACATACCTCTTAGAGTTGCTGATGACCTGGCCTGGTCTTCAGGACACATGCCTACCTTGGCATCTGGCAACACGAAGCTCTTGGGGCATTTGATTTAAAGGTTTTCTTTAGTACTATGGGAAGACACTATTAAAACATAAAAGAAATAGAAAAACAGGAAACCGTGGCCATATGGCAAACATGACAAAGAGGCCATCAAGACGTGGAGAAGTTCATATTACAATGTATGTCACTTATAGAGAACAATCGCTGTTGGATATAATCCAAGTTCATGAGATAACTATCACTGATCTGGATGGAAATTGAGTATTTATGAAGAATATCAGGCTTTAAACTTCAACTTGTATTGTTTCAAATTCAAATCAGACTTTAAACATCTCATTAGAATTCTTTTAAACAAGAAAAAGGTCTTTTGGCTTAAGTTTAGAGATATGCCAGAATATAGATTACAGCTTGTAATCATATATTTGTGAAAACTTATTAGGGTGGTTTTTTAAGACTTCCTATAAAATAGGTACAGTATACCAGAGACCATTTCCCACTTGCCTCACCACCCCCCACTAGTATTATGTATACTTGAGACCAGAGCCAATTTTTGACCCTTTACTAATTTATTTTATTGAAATGATATATACTTATTTTATTGAAATAATTATATAATCAGAACAACCTACATTGTCATAAACTATTCTCTAGTCCCACCAACTTTTATTTTCATGACTGAACCATGCTCTCTTTCTTCTGGACCTGTGTATAAGTTCTTCCTTTCGTCTTGAACATCATACCCCTCTTAGCACGCTAACGTATCATCCATCAAGTCCTAGCTTAGAGATAATCTCCTCCAGGGAGCCTTCTGTCTCCAAGACTGGGTTGGATGCCTGTCCTCTAGCCTCCCATGTTATCTTGTACTTTTTCCTATCAAAGCCCTTAATGTAGTAGGTTAGAATTACTTATTTATTAGATCTGTGTCTTGTTCTTAGACCAGTGGTTCTCAAACATTTTGGTCTCAGCATGTTTTGTATTCTTAAAAAGTACTGAAGACCCTGAAGAGAAGTATATATGGGGGTAATACCTACCGATATTTATTGTATTAGAAATTAAAATTAGGAAATTCTTCAAATTCTTATTGATTGATTTGCTTAAAATAATAATACAAATGTATTACATGTTAACATCTAAAAACACATTTTATGAAAATAATTTTATTTTTCAAAACAAAAATTTCAGAGACATAAGTAGCATTGTTTTACATTTTTGCAATGGACTCACATCTGCCTTTATGTTTAACATGTTGCAATAAATTGTTTTGGGTTGAAATATATGAGGAAAGTCCAGTCTCAGTGACAGTTGGAGAAGGGAGGGATATTTTATTTTACTTTATTTTATTTTAATTTTATTCATTTATTTGATAGAGAGAGTGAGAGAGAGAGAGAGAACACGAGTGGGGTGAGGGGTAGAGGGAGGAGCAGACTCCCCACTGAGCAGGTAGTCCGATGAGGGGCTCAATCCCAGGACTGACCTGAGCCAAAGGCAGACGCTTAACTGACCGAGCCACCCAGGCGCCTGGGGAGGGATATTTTAATAGCCTTTTCAAGGATATTCTTCTTAATACTATGCTAAAACTTGACAAGTGGTGGATTCTTAAAGTTCATTTTCAATGTGTAATCAGAAAGCCAATCAATAAACTTTCTGTATTTTGTTACATTAAAATCCATTGGTCTATTTTCCACTTTGAGTGATCTTTCCTCAATGTATGATTTTGTAACATCATACAATTTTGTAATTTGGAAAAGAGTGATTTGCTGAGTTATATACATCATTCCAACTTGACAATTTCACTATATAATATCAAAAAAATTAATTTGTTAATATCACTACCATTCTCATCAGAGAAGTCTTTAATTTTTGGGAAGCTACAAGCTCTTGTTTTCCAAAACTCTAAGTTTCATTTGAAAGCTCAAATTGTATTATTGGCTATAAATACTGTCGGTTGTTCTCCTTGAAAGGACAAGCTCACTTTGTTCTTTATTGAGAAAACCTCTGGCAAATAACCACAGTTTGTCAATCGTTCTTTTAATAAAAACTTTGTTCCATGAAAAAAGTGGCTAGTTCAGCTTGCAACTCAATCACACAAATGTTTTTCCCCTAGACAACCATCGTACTTCAGTATTCAGCAGAAGTACTTTATGTGTACCTATTTCATTACACAGAATATTAAAAAGATGTATGCTTCAGGTTGAAATTTAATAAAATTAATCATTTTTCCTGCTTTGTCAAGGATGTTCTACTGTCAAATTGGTGTGTTTTTTTTTCTGTGCATTGGGGCGGGGGGTGCCACTGCCTTGATGAATATTAAGGAATTCATGCTAAGTTTTATCCACCATTACTTTTGTACCCTAAGTGCAAATGCCAATAGAGTAAAAAAAAAAATGCCATCTTAGTATTATGGAAAAAGTAGCCAGACCATGAAGATCCCCTGGAAGGATGTCATGGACCCTCATGGGTTCCCTGACCATACTTTGAAACCTCTGACTTAGAACATAAATTTCTTGAAAACAGGAGCTGCTATCTCAGTATTTGTGTGTCCCCAAGACCTGCACAGCATCTGGCATATAAGTAAATAGATTCAGTAAAGATTTGCTAAATAAACGAATAAATCAGAATAACTTAATTTTCTGTTTGCCTAACATTTTCCTCCCCTCTTGCAGAATGTTCTGAACCTAATTTACTTGCTTTGATGACTCAGGTCATCACTGTGAACATTGGCTGAAGCACAGTTGCAGCTGTTTGGGATGTTGTCCCTGCCATAAATCGTCAAGTACGTACTTCATATAGGGGATTTTACTCACTCATTCTTGGTCTGTTTGCCTCCTTCACTGCTGATGGACTGGCCGCTAATCACTCACTGATGATATTAATGTTATAACGAAGAAATATCTCTAACTTCCTCCTTTTTTATGTAGTTTTTAATCTGTAAGTTTAGAATAGTAAGTGAAGTAGGCCAAAACAGCTTCTGAGCTGTCTATTGAACCAAGCACATGAGCTTTAGTGCATGGATTTGCCAATATTTATCTGGTTAACCAGAGGCCACTTTCAGTTTTGTTTCTCATGCTGAGTCAACCCCTGTGTCTCTGAGATTTCAGGATAACTGAGTTTTGTATCGATGAAGTTTTGCTATCCATGTGATTGCAAAAATTAACCCAAATACACTAACTTATAATTCACGTTAAATAAAACCATATATCTACTGTTACAGGGGTGAAGGTACAGATCTTCCTTGACTTACGATGGGGTTATGCCCTGAAAAACCCATCATAGGTTGAAAATATTGTAAGCTGAAAATGCATGTAATGCACCTACCCTATAAAACATCATAGGTTAACCTGGCCTGCCTTAAACTTTATCAAAACACTTAAATTAGCCTACAGTGGGGCAAAATCATCTAACACAAAGCCTGTTTTATAATAAAGTGCTGAAGATCTCGTATAATTTATTGAATACTGTGCTGAAAGTGAAAAACAGAGTGGTTGTCAGTGTATTAGTTGTTTACCTTTGTGTTCACGCAGCTGATGGAGCTGCAGCTCGCTGCATCTTGAGTTTTCTGTGCTTATTGTCTCCGGGGGGAGGAAACATACATCCACAAACTATAACATGTGATTATACAAAATGCATGCAAATTCTGCCTCCCTGCCATCTCGTGCTGTTTTGTCCCCTTAAAGAACTACCTAATGTGGTGTTTCCCAAAATGTTTTCTATGGCGTACTAGTGAGAGTTTCTTAGGGGTACCAAGGGGGAAAGAGGTCCTGGGGTCACAACACTACTTCATCTTTAAAAATTTAACTTCCGGGGGGACCTGGGTGGCTAAGTTGGTTGAGCAACTGACTTTTGATTTTGGCTCAGATGGTGATCTTGGGGTTGTGGGATCAGAGCCCTGCATTGGGTTCTGCACTGAGCTGGGAGTCTGCTGGAGATCCTCTCTTCCTCTCCCGCTGCCCCTCCCCCGCTAGCACTCTCTCTCGGTCTCTAAATAAATAAACAAAATCTTTCAAAAGATTAAAAAATAAAAATTTAATTTCTAACTTGTGAACTCAGCTTGTGCTATATTAGTTTACATCTAGTCATATTGTTCTGTAAGGTGGTTACAAATTAAGAGTGCATTAAACTCATTTTAAAAGGCCACTTTTAAAACTGCCATCAGTGTTTTGTGTTAATTCTTTCTTAAAAAATATTTTCAAAGAGACCCCAAGAACGTACTCATGGAATACTGACTGTGACGTCTGAGTGTATAGACAGCAAACAGCAATGAGCATTCCTTTTCAGATAAAATAAATGTATTTAACAGCATGTTCATGATCAGTGATTGCAACACTTCTCACATCTTTTTTACTTAGTCCAGAAATAGAGAAAGAAACTCACTCATCACAAATCTTTCTTTGCAATGGTAACCCCAGGATGTCACACAAGAAGAGGGAATTGTCTGGGTTTCAGGTTTGAATGAGGAGAAAACTTTTAAGTGAAAGCTATAATAATTAATCAGCCCATCTGACAAAGAGTGGAAGGCATTTGGGTGCTAGCCTTCCCCACCACTTGGGAAAGTCAGCGATTTCCATTGCCTGGAGCCTTGAGGTCTCCGGGATGGTGAAGCGAGCTGTGAAGGTGCAGCTCCTGGCCTTGAGGTCTGCAGTGAAGCTTTGTAAACCTCTGGGTGGAGTTGCTGGTAGCCTGCGGCGCAGCATTGGCCAATTGGGAGGGCGTGCAGGGTCA
The DNA here is from genome assembly GCF_037043125.1 of Eumetopias jubatus. NCBI lineage: Eukaryota > Metazoa > Chordata > Mammalia > Carnivora > Otariidae > Eumetopias > Eumetopias jubatus. The sequence goes on along the minus strand of NW_028274811.1, from coordinate 53,654,537 downwards.
GGATTCCAGAAGAACACAGCAGTCTCTGCCTTCAGTTTTCCCTTCCCCATTGTCAGTTACCCGCGTCAGCCCCTGTTCAGAAGCAGATGACCCTCCTGACGAATCATCAGAAGGCCAATAGTAGCCTAACTCCACGTCACAGCGCCTACGGCATTCTCCTACGTCTTCCCCTCCTGGAGCCATTTTCTCTTCTCACATCGTCAGAAGTCAGTGAGTACCGTTAAGATATTTTGAGAGAGACCATATTCACGTAAATTTTCTTACACTGTATTGCTGTAATTGTTCTATTTTGTTATTAGTTATTATTATTAATCTCTTACTCTGCTTAATTTATGAATTAAACATCATAGTTATGCATGTATAGGATTTAGTACTTTCCGAGGCTTTAGGCGTCCACTCAGGGTCTTCGAACGTGTCCCCCACGGATAAGTGGGGGGGGGGGGGCGACTGCTGTGCTGGAGATTCCATTCTTCCCCAAACATTTGCAACTGCCGGAACATGGCATTAAAGAATACAAATCTCACTTGCCACCGTATTTCCGAAGCCGAGGAGATGGGGAGTGTGTAGTGTTAGGCAGCTGATTGCAACCAATTAGCCTGATAGGGAACTTGCCCTGGTTCTCCTCTCTGAGCCGTGGCTACATCTGGGAGAATAGGGTTATCTGCAGGCGGTCACTGAGCTTTGGGGTATGGAATTCACCAAGGGCTTAATTCACCAAGGGCCCTATGAAGTCCCAACAAATACTTAACACAGCTGAAAGGTGGGTTTGCAAAGGCTGCCATGCCCACTTTCACACCTCTCACAGTGAGTTTTACTAGGTCATCAAATTGCTAAACTCCTTTTTGGGATACAATGTGTCTATTGTATCAGAAAAGTCTCCTAAATATGGGACTGAAAGGTGGTGGAACATGGTCTTCTATTCCCAAGGAACGTTCTTCACAGTGGTAACCCAAAAAGATAGTAGGCCTGAATCTGGGCTTCTCTCTCTTGAGAAAATCATGCACTACTCTAAAGCTACTGGCCTTCCTGCCGGACAGTTCCTCTGCTTCAGGGCAATTCCACTGGGCGTAGGAAAATTCAGCCGTTCACTAAAACCAAACAGCCCGGGAGTAGAAACAGGTGGCAAACACCATTGGAAAAACCAGGTTGGGTCTAACGTGAATAAGTTCCTTCTAGATACATCTTGAACTAAAAGCCAGTCACATTTCTAAGGGATGGGGGACTATTCGCTGATTTGAAATGCTCAAACCTTGACTTTAATATACTTTATCATAGCACTTGTCAGTTGAGCCTTAGCTTTCCTGGTTGACTCAACAAAAAGATTTGTTTTACCATGAGAGAATAATAAAGAGAGAATGTTTGTCCTAGAGCAGGATAAAGTTTTAGGGTCCCCATCCTGCCTAGACCCCAGTGAACCAGAAGCAGATGCAACCTCTCAGTGCACAAATATGAGGTGTCCCTGGCTCTGAAATCTGAATCAGGAAAGCAAAAAGGGTTTTATAGGTTTGGTACCAAAAGCTCAACATTTAATAGTAATTATATCTTAATTTTTACTGAACCCTTACTATGTACATGGCACTTATGCCAAGTTTATGAGGATACTCTCATTTTAATCTTCAAATATCTCTACAAAATGGGTGCCACTCTGGTCAACTTATCTTTGACAAAGCAGGAAAGAATGTCCACTGGCAAAAAGACAGTCTCTTCAACAAATGGTGTTGGGAAAATTGGACAGCCACATGCAGAAGAATGAAACTGGACCATTTCCTTACACCACACACAAAAATAGACTCCAAATGGTTGAAAGACCTAAACGTGAGACAGGAGTCCATCAAAATCCTAAAGGAGAACACAGGTAGCAACCTTTTCGACCTTAGCCACAGCAACTTCTTCCTAGAAACATCGCCAAAGGCACGGGAAGCCAGGGCAAAAATGAACTATTGGGATTTCATCAAGATAAAAAGCTTTTGCACAGCAAAAGAAACAGTCCACAAAACCAAAAGACAACCGACAGAATGGGAGAAAATATTTGCAAATGACATATCAGATAAAGGGCTAGTATCCAAAATCTATAAAGAACTTATCAAACTCAACACCCAAGGAACAAATAATCCAATCAAGAAATGGGCAGAAGACATGAACAGACATTTCTCCAAAGAAGACATCCAAATGGCCAACAGGCACATGAAAAAGTGCTCAACATCGCTCGGCATCAGGGAAATCCAAATCAAAACCTCAATGAGATACCACCTCACACCCGTCAGAATGGCTAAAATTAACAAGTCAGGGAACGACAGATGTTGGCAGGGATGTGGAGAAAGGGGAACCCTCCTACAGTGTTGGTGGGAATGCAAGCTGGTGCAACCCGTCTGGAAAACAGTATGGAGGTTCCTCAAACAGTTGAAATTAGAGCTACCGTTCGATCCAGCAATTGCACTACTGGGTATTTACCACAAAGATACAAATGTAGGGACCCGAAGGGGTACGTGTACCCCAATGTTTATAGCAGCAATGTCCACCATAGCCAAACTGTGGAAAGAGCCAAGATGCCCATCGACAGATGAATGGATAAAGAAGATGTGGTATATATACACAATGGAATATTATGCAGCCATCAAAAGGAATGAGATCCTGCCATTTGCAACGACATGGATGGAACTGGAGGGTGTTATGCTGAGTGAAATAAGTCAATCAGAGAAAGACATGTATCACATGACCTCACTGATATGAGGAATTCTTAATCTCAGGAAAGAAACTGAGTGTTACTGGAGTGGTTGGGGGTGGGAGGGATGGGGTGGCTGGGTGATAGACATTGGGGAGGGTATGTGCTACGGTAAGCGCTGTAAATTGTGCAAGACTGTTGAATCACAGTTCTGTACTTCTGAAACAAATAACGCAACATATTTTAAGAAAAAAGAAAAAGAAGAAGATAACAGGAGAGGAAGAAAAGGGGAGTATGTCAGAGGGGGAGACGAACCATGAGAGATGATGGACTCTGAAAAACAAACTGAGGGTTCTAGAGGGGAGGGGGTAGGGGGATGGGTTAGCCTGGTGATGGGTATTGAGGAGGGCACGTTCTGCATGGAGCACTGGGTGTTATGAACAAACAATGAATCATGGAACACTGCACCAAAAACTAATGATGTAATATATGGTGATTAACATAACAATAAAAATTTAAAAAAAAATGGGTGCCACTCAGGCACTGAACAGATATTTCTTGGGTGCCATTCTGGAATTATTGCTGAGATGCAACAGTAAACAGGGTGATGAAGTGCCTGCTCTGGGAGTACTTACCTTCCAGGGAGACAGAACTGAACAAATGGATTCTTCCATGCGATAAATGTTATTGATTACCTATTACGTGCCAAGCGTGGTAGGAATAAAGCAGGGACCCAAACAAACAAAAATATTTGCCCTCGCAGAGCTACATTGTAGTAGGGAAAAGACAAACAATAAACTAAAGAAATAAGTAAATTATACAGTATGTTATACAATAAGTACTAAGGAAAGGGAAATAGGGGAGGTATGAGGTGCAATTTCAGATAAGGAGATAAGGGACGTTCTTACTGAGCCAGTGCAAAAAAATGCATAAACAGGGTAATCTCAAAGAGCAGCAAATTTTGTGACCATAATAGATCAGAGTAAAGAAGGAAACATGAATTGAGGGCAGAAGGTACTTGAAATTATTTGGCCAAGAAAGGCCTCTCCACAGGGTCATATTTGAAGGAGATTTGCAGTGTGTGGTTGAGCCAGCCATGGGAATAACTGAGGGGAGAGGCTTCCAGAAGTTCTGAGATGAGACTGATGTTAGTGCATATGAGAAACAGAAAGAAGGGCAGCTTAGCTCTGTCTGATGAACACAGGGGAGGGGGAACATGATGTGAAATAAAGTTGAGGAGGTAGACTGGGGTGGAATCATGCACTGTATGCTGTCATTAATCCATCCTCCAAATGAGGAAACTGAAGCTTGGGAGCAGTGCCATCAAGGTCACCCTGTATTGGGACTCCACTGACTCCAGAGCTCATACTTAAAACTGTCCACACATGCTCACCCCATTTGGGCAGCACATAGCTAATAACAGTTACAGACTATAGAGTAGATGTGGAAGCAAACATTGCATGCCAGTCCACTTGTCTCAGGGGGAACCTAGAACATAAATACATCCAGGTTAGTGATTTCCATGCAGGCTTACCCAGGGAGGGGGTCAGGGAGGCCTGGGTGCTAGTCCCTAACCTTGAATAGGGCCCCTCAGTGTTAATCTGGCCTCCCAGCAGCTGGAGCCCCAAGCAAGAGGAAAGATCCCTGCAAATCTGGTTGTCTCTAATCCTAGGCCAGGAGACTCTAGCTCTTCCTTCAATGAACTCCTGTACATGGTATTAACAGCAGGTGTAAGCGGGACACCCAGCAGCCCCCATGCCCTACCTGCTTCCCCAAGTGGGACTGCCCACGGAATATATACGTTAGAGGAGAATGAACTTAAGGACACCGTTTGGATACTAATCTTTATCCCTATCTACCTCACCCCCATGGTACTCTGTGCATTCGCAGAGCTTTCCAAGGAAAATGTCTTTTTTTTTTTTTTAAGATTTTATTTATGTGAGAGAGAGCACGCGTGAGCGCACTGAGAGGAGTGGCAGAGGGAGAAGCAGGCTCCCTGCCGAGCTGGGAGCCCGTCTGTGGGGCTCAATCCCCGGACCCCAAGATCATGACCAGAGCTGAAGGCAGACGCTTGACTGATTGAACCACCCAGGCGTCCCTGGAAAATGTCTTTTTATAGACAGAGTAACAACAACAACAACTTTACTAAAAATTAGGGTTTTGGTTTCCTGGTTTTGCTTATTTCCCTGTCTCACCTCCCTCCACGTGCCGTGAAGCATTCAGCAGCTCCTGAGCATGTGCTTCAGTAGGCGATTTGGCTACTGCAAGCAATTCTGAGTTTTGAATAGAAGACAGTGTTCTCTGTCTTTTAACCTAAATCCTGGCTCTTGCCAGGGATGCTAGTTATCTATAGGGCTCCACTCTTCCTGAATCAGGTTATGGAATCGGCAGTGATGCCAGTCCTGTAGGGAGGCTGTCAAGTGGCAGCCACCCCATGAAAGCTGGGCTGTCAGTGCTGGCTAATGCATTTTTCTTGGACACTGGTCGTGCCCGGTTCTTTCTCCTCCTGTAGTCTTTTGTCCCTGGTCATTTTGTACCTCTTTCTTCCTATCCTCGGACCCTGAGCACATATTCTGGGATGACCGCTTTTCTCAACATTCCCTGTAATCCTGAAGTTAGCCCGTGTCATCCTCCACTCCAAATCTCCCTTTGCAGCACCCGCCCCCCCCGCTGCCGCGCTGGGAATTAAGCTGGTTGGCTATGCCAGTGTTTGAATTGTGTTGCTGATTCCTGATCACTCCTTTTTTGAGGGCTTCTGCCTTTGCCCACGTTTTTATCCTTACTTTATTTGGCTTCTGATAAAGCTTCCTCACCTGACTCTTACCCCGCTGTAGCTCCACTTTGGGAGGGAGAATTGATTATTTTTTTTTCACTCGGTATTTCAAACACACTGACAACCTAATCATAGAAAAGTTTAAGTTGGTAGAATGAACAGCAGGGTAAATGTTGCAGGAAGTGTTTCTTTCATCCCAGGGTTGAAAATGTAGTCTGTGGAAGAGAGCAACCACCCCCTGCAGCTCAGAGGTTACAAACAGGTTCTGAGTTCATTCTGGTTCTTGGACTCAGCAGGTAAAATGGCCATGGACTGGTTGCTTAACCTCTCTGTGCCTTAATTCCCTGGTCTCTAAAATGGGGTGAAAAGAGTACTTCAAAGGAGGATTAAAGGACATTGAAAAACAACTTAAGTACTTAGCACAGTGTTGGATACATAGTAGGTGCTCAACAGATGTTAACTATAGTTCTAGGAGATACTGAGAGCATCTCTTCTGTTATCAACTCAGCACCTTTTGCAAGCCTTGGGCAGTGGGACTTGTTTCTCTTAACCTCATTTTTCACTGGACTGGATCCACTGCCAGGTGTGACTAAGTCCCCGCTGTGGCTTGATGTTGGGTTTATCATGGAAGTTAGTGTAGTATTAGAGTTCTCCTGCCAGCCAGCCCATACTTGAAAGTTATTTCTAGATTGTGTATTGCAGCCAGCTGCAGAAAGAGTAAGCAGAGTACACATTTCCAGCCTCCTGTGTTAGTCACAGTTCAATAGAGCCTGATCAATTTGATAAATTTCAAGCCACCTTAGAGTTCTTATGGGCTCTGTATTTGGATCTTTCATTAAACCCAGCACACGTGGTCATCACTGATTTATCTCCCTGAAATATCCCTGACTTATCCATGCTTCACTTTTCTACAACCCCAGTTTTGACCTTCAGTGTTGCGTGTTTTTGCTTTCTTGGCATGCTGTTAAACAGTATAGGGACTCACTCCAAAGGATTTGCTATTTTTCAGGGTCAGTTTGCACCCTAAATAAGAGCAAAAAGTATCTTTTGCCTCTAGGGCTCATTTGCACTCCAAACGAACTTGATTTTTAGAAAATGTCTTTTGTTTGAGCCTATTTATTATGTCTAAAATAACCTCACCTATTGCTGAAAACTGTAAGAAGCTGTTTAAATGTCTGCCCCTGTTAACGTATAAGCTTCAGGAAGCTGGGAATGACTTTATGTACATATAGTCTGGCCCATAGGAAGCTCTTGATAACTGATTGTTGAATGAATAGGTGTAATTTATAGATGGATCATTTTATTTAAGAATAACTAATATTTGAATGTCCTCTGACAACCCTACAAGCTAAGAATCAACAGGAAGCTTTTTTGGATAATGTGGCTGTCCCAAGGTCCAGGGTTGGTCAGAGCTAGTCAGTGCTTCTGCTGGGGGCTTCAGGCTTGTCTGATTTGTTGAATTCCAGATGCATATTCACTGGAGAAATTATTCAGTGCAGAAATGTTAGAAGCTATAAATATATAGACTCTAATCAAGTCCAGAGGAATTAAAATCTAACACTGAGTAAGTAAAGCCCTCACTGGAAAGCCAATAGGTTCATTAAGAAAAATTTATAAGATGTAAGAAAAGATGATTAAATCTGAGCTAATAATACATTTGACATTTTTATAGAAATAGTCTGTGTGCATGGCAAAGGAGTTCACTGGTTTTATTAACCTCATTATTCAGTGTGTTGAGTTTACAAAAATCTAGAAAGTTGATAACAGTAATTAAGCCGGGAAATGTGACAAACCAGAGTATCTAGGTGAGCAGCAAGGCATTGGGCCAAGTGCTGTTAACCACCTGGCAGAGATACTTGTCCGCAGAAAGAAGGAAGGAAGGAAGGGAGAAAGAAAATGAAAAGAAATAATATGATTTGCCTCTGGCCATAGATTTATCTCTTTTCACCCATTGTGTCTCCAACCTGTGGCCTTAGTGACTAGATTTGTTTTTATTACATTGAAAGACTCCTTGGCCTGGCTGTTTCCTTGGACTTGGTGATCAGCCTGGTGGACGGGAGCATGGTTATAGCCACTGGCCTGCCCTGGGCACCCATCCAGTGACTACACAGGACTCCCAGACTCACCCCACCAAAAAGCAAAGCACGCTAAGAGTGACGTGGACATGTGAGACCCCACATTGAGTTCTGGTTCCATTCCTTCCCATTGAGTTTCCTAAAGTGTATTCTATAAAACACTCATCCTAAAAGGTTCTCTATGAAAGCAAGACTTCAGAGAGCTTATGGTCCTGTGCCAAGAAACAGACCAGTGCACAGGGCAATAAAAGCACTTTGGCGGGATTACAAAGCAGGGATTTTGAGATGGGAGCAGGCTCAGACTACTAGGAGTCTAAGGAAAGCCTTCACAGAAGAGGGATCATTGAGAAGTGCTTTGAAAAGCGTCCAGATTTCAAAAGATTGAGATGGGGCATTTAGGGAGGGTGCTGAAGGCCTGGGAGCATGTGGAAGCAACAGGTCACCTGTGGATGGATGTTGAGGTCATGCAGGGGATAGGGAAAGAGGAGGCTGGACAGGTAAGCTGCAGCCCTAGCACAGCAAGGCTGACATACCACAATGAGACAGTTGGCTGAGTCTGTGGACAATCAGCAGCTACTGAAGGTTTTTGAGTAAGAGAGTGATCTGAAGGGATCCCTGCTTTAGGAATGATGGGAATCCATGTCCAGGATATGACAGAATAAGTAAAGGGGAAGCAGAGATGGCAAGTAATACTCCATTTGCATAGAAGTCAAGAGGAATAGGGGCACCTGGTGGCTCAGTTGGTTGAGCCTCTGACTTTGGCTCAAGTCATGATCTCGGGGTCCTGGGATTGAGCCCCCGCATCCAGCTCTGCACTCAGCAGGGAGTCTTTTCCCTCTCCCTCTGCCCCTCCCACCCCACTCATGCTCTCTCTTTCTCTCTCAAATAAATAAAATACTAAAAAAAAAAGAAGTCAAGAGGAATAGTAGTGAGACCCTAAGTTAGGGAGGAGGTGGAGGACACTGAGGATTCATTAGCGGCTCCACGCTATAGTCCCCGCCCTGCTGTCTGCCCCCTCTCTGTCTCTCCCACTCAGTAGCTCACCATCCTATGCCCCTCACAAGTGCCTTTAAACTCCTTGAATATGCCATGCTCTCTCTTATACAGATCTTTTCATTTGCTATCCATTTGCTTAAAATAACAGTTAAGATGATGATGCTGATGATGGTCGACACTTACATAGTGCTTAGTGTGTGCCTGTCACTGGTTTAAGTGTTTTCTTTTCCAAGAGGACCCTCATTTTTTGGCTGATGCTGTGCTTTCTCTCATCTTCCATTGGGGGCTGGTACTGGTGCTAGGGAGTACTCAGTTGAGGTTGCAGGTCGGGGTATGCAGCCGTGCTAAGATTTTTGAGGCATATACCTAATTGTAACTGAACTTTATTAGAAAGTTATAAGACTGCTATTCTGTATTTGGGGGTGAATGTTTCTGTGTCTTCCTATTTTTAGAAAAATTGCAACTATACTAAAAATGACCAGAAAATTATCTCAGTATACTGTGAATACCTAAATGCAATGTTATTTTCTGTTCACCTTTGTCTGATAGCCACAGCAATATAAAACAGTTCTTGGTACATAGTAAGATGATGATCTACATCTATTGAATGCTTGAAAAACTGAATGAGTGAGAGAATAAATTAATGAAATTTCTATAGAGATATGTGGCGGTTCCCAGGTCAGCTCCTTATTTTCTCTCCTAATCAAACCTACCAAGACCATAGCCACCCACTCACAGCATGGTCTTTTATTCCTTTGGTCTTCTTGGAGGGTCACAGAGAACATGGCAGGACAAGCATGATGAGCCCAAGACCATGTTTAATGTTCCTGCCTCCCTGTGCCTGGCCCTCCATCGTCCAGCCTATGATGGGCCAGGTGAAATACCACAAAGGCTCTGAGGGTGAGAGTGGGGGAGAGAGAGAAAGGGCAGGGCTGGATACGTGTCACCAGCCCTTGCTGGTGAAGGTAATTCTAAGATGTTCTAATGGAGACCAGAACTCAGGGGACACAGCCTCTGTTGTCCTGAGTTTTGTGGACACAGACCTACAGGCCAGCTGTCCTGTTTATAACCCCAGACTTCCAGATTTCAAGTTCCTTACCAGGTGATGGTAAAAGATGTGAGTCAGCTTGGCTGAAGACACTTAGGGTGGAAGACAGAGGTTGACCAGGTGGGTGAGGAGATGAGAGGGGTTTAGAGAAGGAACCAAGGCATGTGGGAAAGAGTCCTTGACTCTTTGATCAATTTCCTGCAAAAATCTGCTAAAAAGCGGATGTGCGTCCTTCCGTGAATATGATTATAACTCAAAAGGAGATAGTTTTGCTCGTCTAGTTTTATTTTTCTTCCCAGTTAGAGTTACGATTGCCAGGAACCAGAAAAGACAGTTTCATTCCCAGTACTAGATGGGGAGAAACATTGCCTGAAAGTAATAGTTAGAAAAAGGTTAGTTGAGTTCATAGGAATACTTCTTTATAAGGGGGAGAAAGCATAAGTTTTAACATGGCATTAATTCATTTGTTATTCTAGTAATGTAGAAAATAGCAAATAAAGAATCACCTTCAGAGAAAACCAGTTTTAACATTTTTAATATACAGCGTCCCTAACTTGTGTGTGTGTGTATGTATATATATATATGTATATATACATACGTACATATATCTGTTATTCTATTTTTGAGTAGATTTTTCCATAAGAATGGAAATAATTTTCCGTTTTAAAAATGGAATTATGTTTATATGCTATTTTGCACCCAAAATGAATACAGATTTTGTGGATCTGAAGCTTATAAAATTTGGAGGTTTTCTTTAAGAGAATATTTCAAAATGATGGAAACAAACATATGTACAGAGCCTGGGAAGGGGCTGTGCAAGTTGGGGTCCCGAAGTTTAAGCTCCCTTAGCTTCTCAGTAAATCCCCCATTTTTTGCCCTGGTTCCTTTGTCTCTTTCCCCTCTTGACAATACATGATAAACATCCATGAACTTGGCTACTTTTTCACGTCCACAGAGAGGCTGCTGGGAATAGCTCATGTCGGTGAGCACACATTGCACACCTTGTGTGTTCCTGGCACTGGGCCCTACTGTGAGAGGAAGTTAGGTGCCATCCATATCCGCTCTTGCTCATAAAGGAATCGCAGCACACAGGCAACTCGGCCTCTTGGCTGGCATCTCCAAGCGGCCTGTGCGCAATTCGGTTACTTCATAGGATTCTTCCTAAAAGTGGGTCCTATGGGGAGCGCCACTCACCATGTTCTCACGGTGAACACAACCCAGCAATTCATCCTGGTCATTTATTTCAAGTCAAACTCCCCAAACTGGATTTCAGGAAGATAAGTTGTACCACCTGCTGCCACTTCCCACAGTCACATTGTCTTTTTTTGCCTGAGTACATGTTCCAAAGCCTTTGTTCTCACAACATGGCTGATGGAGCATTGGCCCAAGATCTATCAAAAATAGATGTTATTATGTCAGCGATATAAATAATGTAGCTCCAGAAATGGGGAAAATGGATTTGAAGACTCTAATTAAATAGAATTCAAATGTTGTTTAAAGTTAATCACTATAGCTTCAGTTTGAATCTTCAAATCTTCGGATTAGAAGGCAATTAATCCTTTCTACTGTGTTTGAAATGCACACCATAAGGCAAAGGGAGTGTTACCCCAGTTAAGTGCAATGGCAGAACAGAGCAGATGTGAAGTGTGTTTCTATTTTAATGTATTAACTCTAATGCTGTAAGAGCAAATGTTGGGTAACCCTCACTGAAGCACACATGGATATATTCTAAGTTATTACAAAATACTCTTTATTAATGTTTTTGCATTCCTTTTTTTTAAATACTGCAAAAGTGGGTGACTCTTTCTTAGAAACCACCCAGTGCCTCATGGCCTGGTGTCCAGGATACTGCAGGCCACACTGTCTGTAGTACCCAGCTGACACTATTCAAAAGGAACTCTCAGGGGACCTGTTTCATGGGTACTATTCAAACTACTGTATGATAAGAACTTACTTCTTTTTTAAATACCTCCAAATAGGGCGCCTGGGTGGCTCAGTTGGTTAAGCGACTGCCTTCGGCTCAGGTCATGATCCTGGAGTCCCGGGATCGAGTCCCACATCGGGCTCCCTGCTCAGCAGGGAGTCTGCTTCTCCCTCTGACCCTCTTCCCTCTCGTACTCTCTGTCTCTCATTCTCTCTCTCAAATAAATAAATAAAACTTTAAAAAAAATAAAATAAAATAAAGTAAATACCTCCAAATAGATTGTCATCTGTTCAAAGTGATTAGTCCAGATTTTAATGGGAAATTATTGGCCAACACATTAGAGGACAGTAAAAAAAAAAAAAAGTATGGTCATTTAGTAGAATAGTATGTGGCCATGAAAAAGAAAAGGCTGTTTATATAGTGATATCAAAAAAGATCCCTAATATCTATTGTAAAATGAAGAAAAGCAGAGTGCTGAGCATAATATGCTACTATTTGTGGGGAAATGTGTGAATAGATATGTATTTGTATATGCATAAAATATCTCTGGAAGGATGAACAGGAAAACTGAGTAGCTATGACACAGGGTAGGTAGAAGACTTTTCACTCTCTATCTTTTAAAGTTTTGACCCATGTGACTATCTTACATATTAAAAACTTAAGTTGAAAATAAAAGTATAATTAATCACCACCTACAGAAAACCTACATTTTTTTTTTTTTATGCTAGAATTCAAATCTGGCTTCTGGGCCTAAAAGTCAGGTGCTTCTACATGCCCTCTGTGCCTTTCCTTAGAAAAATGGACCATCGGGCAACATTCCATCTTGTGTTCCTCTTACAGATACTGGCTTTAAGAAGTTTCTCTCTGGTAACAAAATTAACATGAAGGTTTACACACATTGTAACAAGCATAGGATCTTGATCCTTGAAGAAAGGACCTCTGTTTTCTGGCTCATTCATTCAGTTTTTCCTGGAGAGGGGAAGATAGTAACTGATGGTTTTGCAGAAAGCTACTAGAAACACCAACAAGAGAAGTCCAGCTGGATCCCAAACCATCTTTCTGAATTGCTGTAATGATTGGCAGCCCCCATTGACCCCAGAGATGGCAGGGTCCGGAATAATACTCAGGAAGTTACTGTGTGACTCCGTCTAGCAGGAGCAGAGCAATAATAGGACCTGAACTTGTGAATATGGCTGGTCAGTCCTTCTGAGCAGAAATCCTTGCCCTCTGGAGGAGACAGGGCAGGAAGACACATAATTGCAGCAGCTCACATAGCCCTGATGCTGAGCAAAATAGTTGCAAAATGTAAACCACACAGCAGATGCACATGATGAACTTTCATTTTTCAAATCTGAGATCTTTGTTATTGAGAAGTCCTACCAAAAAAAAAAAATCAAAAGATTTGCAACCACCTTTATTAGTTAAGAGTCTCACTGGGAATAAATCAAAGAGCTTTATAATTGTTCCTTTTCTGTTTTGTGGGTATCAGTGAAGTTTTGTTCTCATGACATCTTATCTACCTAAAATAAATAGCAAGTGATGACCTCGTCAATGAAAAACAAAAGACATTTCAGTTCATCGATAACTGGACAGTGATAAAAATAGGCCCCCAGAACCCGCAGCTAAAATGTGCCCTTAAAGGTCTATGCTTGTGGGAGGAAATGGATTCTTTGGCTCATGTCTAAAAACTCCTCAGAGGCAGCTGTTCTCTGAAGACCACCCCCCGCCCCAACCTCAGGCTCTTCTAAATGCCCCTCATTTCAGTGCATCTCAACATTGCTAAGAAGCTCAAATGTGCTGTCTTTGTTGGGCAATATGCAAAAGTCCCTGCACCCTCTTCCCAACATCCAGCATCAGCTGCTGACCAAGATGTCTGACCCCCAGATGTTGACATAAATGTAGAAACTGAAGCTCGGGGCGATTCCTTACTTGTCATTTCTTTCAGTAAGAATTTAAATACCAGCTTTGAAAATTTGAAGCTGAGAGGGCTGACAATGAAGGCAATGCCTTGAGGGAAAAAAAAGAATGATAAATAAGAAAGAAAAAAAGAAAAGCTCCAATATTCTGCTTAACATGAGCATCAAGCGTCCATTTGTGTCCCAGCCACTTCTTGAGCAAAGCATCCAATTTCTATACCTCAGGCACCTCATTTGTAAAAGGGGATAAAAATATTTGGCAAGAGTTAAATGAGGTAGTCAGTTCCTGTTGTGAGAATTAAATGAGGGAGTCAGTGCCTCTAAAACACAAACACATTGCATGGTACAGAGCAAATCTTCCAAAAATTGGAAGCAGTTAATAATATGGGCAAATTGGGGAAGAGGCAAAGTGTAAAGCTTGCCTTGGGGGAAGCCCAGGTTAGATCAGGGATGGAATCACATTTTGTTTTTCCAAGTGCAGGCCTGGAAACCAAATGGAACCATCAGCAAGAGGCTGACTGTGCTGCTTTCATCCCATCCCACCAGCTCTTGGGAAGGTTGTCCCCACCCACAGGCTATAACTCCTGTGGGAGTTCCCCACCCCCACCTCGTGACAGGAGCCTGCCTTGTTTATCTGCAGCTCACTGCCCTGCTGTCATCCAGGTTATTCCAGAGTTGATTTGTATCCAACTCGACTGTAATCGACACAGTTATCATACCATAACATCCAAGGTCACATAAAGGTAAAGATGGGCTAAAGAATCTATACATTCAATGAAAATAATACAAATCATCTTGATAAAAAAAACAGTTATAGGAAAACACATAAACTCAAGCAACACATCACCTTTTTTATGGGATTTGATGACTCACTTACCTTCCTTGTGGCACACGGGCCTTCGCTTATCTGAGGCGGGGATTCTCTTTTGTTGTTTTCCGTGACAACAGTGAAAAGAGCTATTCCTGGCAACTATTTAGGGACTCATGTATAATGAGAAGGATGGATTTCAGGTAAATAATTTCTTAAAAGGCACTTCGGGGCAGAAGATTGTTGCTATCAGTTTTACAGGCTGCAGCTGTCTTCTCATAAGAAAAGTGAAGTTTGAACTCAGTGACATGGTAGAGGATGGGGTTTTTTGGTCCTTGCCCGTGTGCAAACAGGCCCTGGACCAGAAAGGGGGAAGGTTCTGTCTGGACTGTTAAAGGCCTGCTAAGACAATCTGGCATTAATTTTGATTTCACTGGCTTTTCCATTACTGCTTTGTGTTTTGAGCACTCCACTTCTCCTAGAGCTGATATGATTGTTTCCCTTTAAAGGTATCTAAAGAGTCTTGTAGTTTATTTACTAAGCTGTTTTAAGTTAATCCAGCAAAAGGCCAGTATAACACGGTAAGCAGATCCTGGTCCATCTCTGGTCAGCCATGCCCCGGAAAGATAACAACGGCAGAAATAAATATGTCACACCGGCATGAGTTCTGCCCACCTACCCCAGCATTGCATGGGCCACTTCAGCATTTTGGCTTCATACCACACTTCTTGTTGAATGGCTCAGCACGGAGTTCAGATTTGTGGGCTCCTTTTAAGGGCCAGTCTCTTGTACAATCTCCCTAACTCCAGCCTCCTAGCTTATGGGGGTCTTTGGAGAAAAGGTCTGTAGCCACATAGTTCCATCTTTCCAAATAGTTAGGGATCCATCATTATTTGTTAGCTTTTTGCTTCTTTTTGGCATTGCGTTCCAGGGCCTAGGGATGACTTTGGCAGTAGGAACTTAGGATTCCTCTCTCTCTGTTAGGAATGTAGGTGAGAAGCAGTGATTAGCAGGGCAGATTTATCTGAGTGGCTAGACATCTGAAAAAATGTTGCTCTCTGTACATTTGCATTTGTACAGGAGTGTTCTTGAGAATGTAATGTCTTTCAGGGGAGACAGAATCCATGGTCCATCATATAGCTATTATTTTTGTATGAATGTCCTGAGCCCAATTTGGTGAAATACATCTAATTTTGAGGAGAGGCATTGCTAGAAATTTTCTGGCAGGAAAAAAAAATGTATTCGTTCTCCTTCCTCCATGTTACAGAGCATGTCTCCTTGTTTTTTTCATGGCTCTTAAAGGGCCACAAAAAATTTTTTAGCTTGAGCAGAGAACCATGCCTTCCAGCACAATTCAGACAAGGGAGGCACTGTCTGGAGGGAAGATGGCATATGTGGTTTAAACCTCCACCTCTGCTCACCACCGTGGAAGGGCTTTTCTGCACGGGGAGGGGGCAGCAACACCAGGAAGGGGAATTTAAGTTTGCCTAACTTATGATTAATTGCAACAGCGCTGTGCCTTCATCACAAAAAAGGTGATGTGTTGCTTGAGTTTATGTGCCAAGAAAAAGAAGACAAAAAAACAAAAGACAAAAAGTGATGTTGCAGACGTGCCGGCAAATATTATGTTACCCCTGTATTTTTCGTTTTGCAAAAAAAATTTGGCATCTGAGTGCCTTACAGCACAATGAAAACTGCATTAAATTTTTAAAACATGTTTCACACACGATGTAATCAGAAAACATATTGTCCAAAACTTCAAATATGTATGTATTATATATATGTTGTATGTCTATATTGATAGATGGAATTTTTATTTTCTATGCAAACATTGCATACAAAGCATCATTACAAATGTTTAAATAACACATTGTTTACCTTCTCTAAAGCTGTATTGTGTGAGCAAGGCAGGAAAATATCCCATGTTCCGATAAGATGGACCTCCTGACATTAGACAAAAAAATTTACTTAACCTCTAGACCATGATTGATATACTGGACGTATCTGCAGTGAGCATTAGTACCCTGCTAACCATATCTTCATATGCACACGGTGTTGATCTGCTTAGGTTCCAGCTGGTCCCAACAACAGGGAGAAGATGCTGAATAAGCAAAGGAAAGAAGGGACAGGCTTAGGGGACTAGTCCTTTTCTGTTCACTCGGTAAGCTTATGTGATGTTCAGCTGCAGCAACAGCCAAAACTGCAGTGCCGGCCTGCCTGCAGGAGAATATTGAAAAAGTGAATGCTTGATACCACACTGGGGAGTTACACTAGGGGCCCACAGCATCAGAACCTGATGCAGGCCCTGCATTTATCCCTTCCTCTTGCCCTGGGATCCTCGGGGTAGTTCTCTTGCCTTTGTTCTCCCATAGCCAGAAACTGATGGAAGGTGGGCATTCTGAGGACTTCCATGTGTTGTTGTTTGCCATCTTCCTACTGGTATCTCAGTTTTCTCATCTGTAAAATGATAGTATCCACCTCTCTGAGCTGTTGTGATGATTAAATGAGACAAAGTATAATGCTTGGTGTGAGGTGACCATTCATAAAATGGTCCCTGCTGCTGTCATTGGGCTCTCTGGGCTGATGATGTAAGGCTATATCTAGAGCTGATGGGGACCCCAAAGAACAGAGAAAATAAGACTTCCTCAGACACTCTTGCTGATTTGCCTCAGTTTCTCTATAAAAGGTTAGACAAACTTGGGGGTTCCCTTCCAAATAGACTTGGAAGCCTCCAAGGGCTGGAATATCTGTTGGTTCTTTCAAGGCCCTGCATTTTCAATCTGCCATGTTAGGGTTTACTGTTTTATGCCTCACAAATTGAAAAAAAAATGTTTTAAGCTGGGTATTTGTTCTTTGAGCAGTTTTATGTAGGACAGCATTAAGGGGGGAAATAAAATATATATATATATATTTTCCCAAGCAATTAACTTGCTTGTGGAAATGGATGTGAGCAAACCCAGAAATGCAATACATTTTCCCACTTAAAATGAAGAACTGATTTTGATTCAACATTGCAAATACTGCATTGTTGTCCAGTTATGGAGAAGCCTACAAACATGAATCTAAAAATAGAGCCGATGTTTTTTAGATGATTACTATCTATATCCTATCTAAATATGAAAGTTTTCTTTCCCACTGAGTAGTTAAATATGTAGAGATGCTGAGATAGAGGAGTTTCACGTCTAATTGATGTGACAGTCTCTTTCTCAAGAGGTGGTTAATGCTGTGATAGATTAAGAGCACATTTCTTTCAGTGTTCACAGCAGACCCAACAACTGGCTTTCTTCAGCCTCCTTAAAAAATGCATGACATCCAAAGCTAAAGTCCTGAAGGCCAAAGGCTGATGTGGATGCCTTGTTTCATAACTGGCAGTATGAAACAGAACCCTTCTCATGGTCTCCCTGGTTCCTGCCTCTGCTCAGGGTAGGAGATCTTTAGCTCTGTCCATCAGAGGTTGAAGTGGGGGATGTTTCTCTTCTACCAACTATGTTTCTGGGTTTCATGCTTTTCCCCTGTTTCTCTTGTTGCTTAGAACCCCTCCAGTCTACCCCATTCTCTGTGGCCCAAAGTCATTTGGAAGCCACAGTTCAACTTCCTTGCAGCAGGAGAGAATTGGGAGGTTATAGCCTCCTGATGCTCCTTTAGCTGGGCATCAGATGCAGTGCTTTCCAAACAAGGATGTGTTCTGAGGCCATAGAGATGTTTGGATGTATAGTGGTGTTTGGATCATCTTCTTCAGTGACAAAAGGTCAGGGGTGCCCAGGCTTCTGCAGTATGTGGAAAGTCCACACAATGATGGGCCTTCCCAATGCCAGTAGCATTCCCATTGCTTCTAGACCTTTTTTTTTTTTGAGAGAGAGAGCATATAAGCAGGGTTGGGGCTGGGGGAAGAGGGTGAGGGAAAGAGAGAATCTTAAGCTGGCTCAGCGTGAATCCTGTCTGGGAGCTCAATCTCACAGCCCTGAGAACATGACCCAAGCCGAAATCAAGAGTCAGACGCTGAACCAACTAAGCCACCCAGGAACCCCTCTTCGAGACTCTTTCTAAGTCACTCTTCTTTCAGGCCCCTCTCTTTAGAAGTTCCCCCCAGCCCCATTTCCACCAGAGGCCTAAGTAAACTCTCTCTGCATGGTAGTGTTAACTCTGTGTATAATCCCAGCCTCCAATTTGGGCAAGACCCAACTATCGCTCCTGACTTCTTGCTGATGACATTATTTATGGGCACAGAATTAAATAAAAAGGACTGAGGACAGATGTCTGACTCTGTTATCTGCACCCCCATGTCCCTCTTTCTGGTGCTGTTCCCTCTTTCCCCTCATCTCTCACCTCTGGCCCCAGCCCCATTACTTGACAGGCTGCTTGTGTCTTGCTTCATCCTGCTTGCCCTGTTGGTGTGGCGCCCCTTTTCTCTACCAGTGGAGACTTTTTATGCCTGGACTCCAAATCTGCTGTTGTGAGTTTGGGTGAGAAACGCTCCCCTAGTGTGGTTATCACTAAGTGGCAGGATTACAGGTGATTTTTATTGTCTCCTAGTACATGATTGTAACTTTATTTTTTAACAATGGGCACACATAGTCTTACCTACTCTCCCGTTTGTCTTTTTCTTTAATTACGTAAGGAGTATATAAATACATTTTTGTTACTGGAAAAAAACAACAGAGGTATTTGGGGTGGAAGGCAACCATCCCACTTCCCCAACCCCCAATTTATCCTCTCCAGAATTTGTTATCAGTTTGGTGTATATCATTCCGGGAGTTTTCTGTGCATTTACCTATAGATATATGCATATATCAGTTATAAACTCGGGAAAAAATAAAGGTTAACAAACAGTTATTTCTGGGCAACCGTGTGGTCTACCATCTTGGTTAGTCTCCATCATAATCTGTCTGTCCTGAGATTCCCTTTTAAGTTCCTTCTCTGCCTTCTCAGGGCCCTTCTCTGGAACTGTTCTCCTGTCCACCCTCCATCCTTCCTCAAAGCCACTGCTTTTCCCTAAAGTCTTCTTAGCTTTTCACAAACCCATAATTCTGCCATATCAGCACATTGGAGTGATCTGTTCCTATTCATGTCACTACCAGGTGCCTGTCTGAGGAGGGAGTCAAGAGTCAGATGTTCAAATATCAGGCAATAACATACAGGTGGCCACCATCTTCCTCTGGGTGTCTCAGAATTATGCCTCATAGATACTTAAAACAATTTGCTTTTCATCATATATTCTCTGTAGGATGACACCTCAATTTTAACAGGTTTTAGGGGAGATGAAAGACATTTTTACCACCTTTTACAATTTACAAATAATAAAACTATATGGTCAGTTTTTCATCCCCAGGGCAAACAGTGTCCCCTTAAGACACATAGTTGAACATCTGATATGTGGAAAAATCCAACTGAGAAGCAACAGCTAAAAATAGAATTCAGAAAAGCAATGAGTCATGGCCTAAATGAACAAATACATTAAACAATATATTAAATAGAACAAACTCGCCAAAGGAGCATTGAGGCTGGCTTAAGGTAATCTTCACCATTTTAGGATGAAGAGGTTAGAGGGGGCTCAGGGACATAGGGGATCAAGAACACTTTTTTGGTAACTTTATTATTTGCATTTTTTTCCTCTTAAAGATGTGATCTGCCCCCCTCCCTCCCTCACACACACACACACACACACACACACACACACACACACTTACTTTAGTCCTAAAATAAAGATTCATTCTGACTGATTTTTTTTTCTCCCTTAAATGGCTATAAACCTATAGCAGAAGTAGATAAACAATGTGGCTCTGTGGGCTTAGCAAGACAGTAACATCTATGCTAATCCCTGATCAGCCAGGTGCTTGTCCCCTGGGTGACCTTGAAGTAAGACCAGCCTCCCTGCTCTTCCTAGTCTCTACTTGCTTCCCAAGATAGTAACATTAGCATGCTCTTCTGCCCCCCTGGGCTGTGGGGTAGGCTAACAAATGAAAACATGGGAAAGCCTTTTGCAAAAAGGAAGCCCTTGGTGACACAGGCATGATTAAAAGAGACAGGTCAGCTCAGACAGGAAGCTCTAAATCCTGACTCTGGCTCCATCCCCAGTCACAACCCAATCACCCCAAGCTGGGTGTCAGGCTCATGCTTGCAGCTACGGGGAAAACAAAGATGAAACAGTCAGTCTCACTGGGCAGATGTGACTAAACCACGAGAAAAATCAGACAACTGTACTGGAAAATAACTAGTGTCACCACAAATGTCACAGAATATAATTTCTGCACTTGGAGTTTAAAATATCCTAAGCCCGATTTCCCACCTCTCCAGACTGTGTGCCTTGTCAGGACTGCAGCTCTTGGTCTCAAGGTAGCATTTCATTCTAGCCCGCTTGGTGTTGCTTATTGTTTCATACACACTTGTCTTCACTGGTGTGTTAACTCCTTGTGGGAGAGAGTCACACGCTTCTCTTAATATCTAACAATTCATGGACATATAATGATCTTTCTTTTTTTTTACATCTTTGAAATGTAATGCATATACCATACATTCACTCATTTACAGTATACAATTCAATTTTTAGTGTATATTTCATTTTTAGTATATTCACAGAGTTATGAAACCATCACCACAATCAATTTTAGAAACACTGTACTTGGGCGCCTGGGTGGCTCAGTTGGTTAAGCATCTGCCTTCGGCTCAGGTCATGATCCCAGGGTCCTGAGATCGAGCCCCGCATTGGGCTCCCTGCTCAGCAGGGAGCGTGCTTCCCCTCTGCCTCTCCCCCTGCTTGTGTGCTCTCTCTCTCTCTCTCTGTGTCTCTCTCTGTCAAATAAATAAATAAAATCTTAAAAAAAAAGAAACCCTGTATTCTTTAGCTTTTAACCCCCAAACTTCCCAGCCCTAGGCAACCGCTCATCTACTTTGTTTCTGTAGGTTTGCCTATTCTGAACATTTCATATAATTGGAACCATACAGTATGTGGTCCTTTGTGTCTGATTTCTTTCAATTATAATATTTTCAAGATTCATCCATGTTGTAGCATGTATCAGTATTTCATTCCCTTTTATAGCTAAGTAATATTCTGTTGCATGACTATACTATATTTTATTCATTCATTAAGTGGTGTACATTTAGATTATTTTCACTTTGGGGCTGTTATGGACAATGCTGCTATAAATGTTTGCAAGCAAGTCTTTGTGTAGATACATACATTTATTTCTCTTCCGCATATAGCTAGGAATGGAATTGCTAGTCAAATGGTAACTCTATGTTTAACCTTTTGAGGAACTGTCAGACTGTTTTTCTTTTTTTTTTTTAAGATTTTATTTATTTATTTGAGAGAGGGAGAATGAGAGATAGAGAGCACGAGAGGGAAGAGGGTCAGAGGGAGAAGCAGACTCCCCGCCGAGCAGGGAGCCTGATGCGGGACTCGATCCCAGGACTCCAGGATCATGACCCGAGCCGAAGGCAGTCACTTAACCAACTGAGCCACCCAGGCGCCCTGTCAGACTGTTTTTCAAAGTGGCTGCATCATACTACTATCTACTGTGTATGAGGGTTCTAACTTCTCCACATCCTTGCCAACAATTGTTATTTTTTGATTCTAGCCATCCTGGTAGGTGTTCAGTATTATCTTGTTGTGGTTTCAATTTAAATTTCCCCAGTGATAAAGAAGATGTGTGTGTGTGTGTGTGTGTGTGTGTGTGTGTGTGTGTATACACACACACACAATGGAATATTACTCATCTGTCAAAAGGAATGAAGTTTTGCCATTTGCAATGACATGGATGGAACTAGGGGGTATTATGCTAAGTGAACTAAATCAATCAGAAAGACAAATATATGATCTCACTCATACATGGAATTTAAGAAACAAAACAGATGAATCTGTATAGGGGAAGGGATGGAAATATAAAACTAGACAAAATCAAAGAGGGAGGCAAACCATAAGAGACTCCTAGCTATAGGAAACAAACAGGGTTGCTGGAGGGGAGGTCGGTGGGGGGATGGGGTAACTGGGTGATGGGCATTAAGGAGGGCATGTGATGTAATGAGCACTGATGAACGATTAAACTCTATCTCTAAAACTAATAATATACTGTATGTTAATTGATTTTAAATAAAATAAAAAATAAATTCCCCCATGGCTGAGGATGTTGAGTTTCTTTCTGTGTGCTTCAAGGCCATTTGTATACCTTCTTTGGAGGAATATCTGTTCAAATTTCTAACTGGGTTATCTTTTTATTATTGAGTTGTAAGAGTGCTTTGTATATATATATTCTATATACAAGTCCGTCATCAGATATATGTTTTGTGAGTATTTTCTCCCAGTCTGTGGGTTGTCTTTTCATTTTCTTGATAGTGTACTTAGAAGCACAAAAGTTTTTAATTTTGATGACATCAAATTAATCTATTTTTTCTTCTGTTGAGTGTGTTTTTGATGTCATTTCATAAGATTACATTGCCAAATTCATGGTCATGAAGATTTACCCTTATGTTTTCTCCTAGGAGTTTTATAGTTTTAGCTCTTAAATTTAGAATTTTGATCTATTTTGGTTTAATTTTTCGAGCCCAATGTGGGGCTTCGATCCCAGGACCCTGGGATCATGACCTGAGCCGAAGGCAGACGCTTAACGACTGAGCCACCCACGCGCCCCGCATAAGCTGTATTTTTTTTCAGAGTTTTCATTCCAGCCCTGGGAGGTAGGGTCACTATTCATTTCTTGAATGAGGAAACTGTAGCTCAGAGAGGTTAGGCAACTAGTAGGCCTACCCAGCTAGCAGGTGGCAGAGCTGGGACACAAACCCAGGGCTGGTAAGTCTACATCCTGCTTTTATGGACCTGCTACATTGCCTCTGCTCAGAACTGGAGTCAAGGAACATGTGAGGTTTAGATTTAGACAAGAGTGGCCTTCACTGAGAAATTTTAGTCAAGAATCCTAGCTAGTCTAGGGGCGCCTGGGTGGCTCAGTCGTTAAGCGTCTGCCTTCGGCTCAGGTCATGATCCCAGGGTCCTGGGATCGAGCCCCACATCGGGCTCCTTGCTCTGCAGGGAGCCTGCTTCTCCCTCTCCTCCCTGCTTGTACTCTATCACTGTCTCTCCTTCTCTCTCTCTCAAATAAATAAATAAAATCTTTAAAAAAAAAAAAAAAGAATCCTAGCTAGTCTGGAAGAAACAGACGAGAGCACATACATATAGGGCCAGAGTCTCCTGGCCTGTGAAAGTGTGGAAATGCCAACTGCCCTAGTTCATTAGGAAAAGCCTAGTCACCCTTGTTGTCAGTAATTCAAGTTTAACTGTCACTCTTAGCATAGAAGACACACTCTAGGACAAAGCCCTTCGGAGTCTCATGGCCTCAGCATGGGGGTCACAGTGCTTTCTGTCCAAATGTTTGATGTGAGGTCATTCTTTGCTTACCCCAAGGACTTAAAAAACTGGACCACAACATTGAACATTGATAGTTCTTGCCTTGACCAGAGTGGCTGATGTTCTGGTTAAAGAAAACCAATGAATTAATTGTACCCTCCTCTCCAAAGAGACCTCAGCCTTTTCAAGGCAGGATTGCTGGTGTGGATACGTCAATCTGAGCTCTGCAGGAGCCTGGAGAGACTGATAGAGCGGGAAACTCTAGACTCTGATGAAATTTCCCACCTGATTACCCAGAAGGCAAGCAGGCTTGGCATGGCCATACAGCTGTAGTGGCAGCCAAATGCCCTCCTTCTCTGCAAGTTGCAGGCTTTTAGCTTTCGGATTCTGTCCAGCTGGAAGCTCAGGCAGGGATGATAAAGCAGAGCTATAGGAAAGCTTTATGAAAAGCAATCTGTTAAAAGCAGACAAGGAAAGTTGTTTGTCTTAGAATACAATGCTTCTTGAAGTTTCTGGGCTTCCCTCCCCCTGCCCTGAGCCAGCTTTTCTCTGCTTATCTGTGAGTTTGAAAATGAGACCAGGGATAAACTGGCTTCAGCAATGAGCTTTTGCTTTTTGAGTGTGTAACTGAGTGCGAGGACACTTGCTGCTTGTGTAACTGGGCCTCACCAACTCGTTTGTTTATTCCAGCTGTTATTTTGTCTTACTCCGTTTTGCAGTAAAGAAGCAGTGCCACAACCTCAAAATGCCATCAAGGCCCAGGGAAGTTCCATAAATGATGGAAACGGACCGTAACTTAGGTGAAAGGGAGCAGTATAAACTGAAAAAAAAAAAAAAACAAAAACTCCAGGGAAACCAATGATTCTTTCTCTTGAAGGGGCAGCAGCTACTGAGCACCAGTTCATTGTTTCCATGCAAAAATTGGGCCAGTGTTGGCAGATCTTATCACTTTTTCAAGAAATTCAGAAATCCTGAATTTTACTGGACATTTCTGTATTCTAAAGTCACATGGGAACCAGGCCGGTTGAAGGGTACATCCAGCTTCATAGGCTACCAGCTTGCAACCTCTGTAAAATAGCGTGGGCCTTGAAAATACAAGCTCAGGATTCAGTGAACTAAATTTGTATTTTGTGCTAACTGTAGACCTTGAGTAAATTATCTCATCTTTGTGTCATTATCATCAATTAAAAATGTATCTTTTTGAGTATTAAATGTGCTTAGAACAATGCCTAACCTATAGTTAATTTCCCATAAAGATTACTTCTATTCTACATTGATTTCCTTTGAAAAGACAATCCTCCCTTCTTGAAGACAGGTTTGCAAAGACTCCTCTGCTGAAAACTGCCCAGCAACAGGCCCTGCTGGGAGCGGTGGAGCTGTAAGCTCAGTGGAGCGGCCACTTGCTTTCCTGCAGCTCATCCAAGGCCAGAACCCCAGCCCTTCCCCCACCAGGCATGCCCAGAAACTATAGATCCTGCTTTAATTACCAGCAATTAAGCCAGCTTCAGCCTGTAGTACAGGATCAGGCCCTGCACAGTGGCCTCCTGAGGCCCCCATAGGAACACGTCTCAGCCCTTCAGGACTTCCTCCGCCCCCAGCCATTTATTTAGTCTCTGTCCCCCACCCCATGCAAACATCCCCACTGTCAGAAACATGTGAGCCAGGGAAATCTGAAGACCTGGGCAGGGGTCCTCCCTTAGCTGCATTCTAAACCCCCACATCCAAACAGGAGTTCTCCAAGGTAAACCATAGCTCACACGATTCTCTTTGGATTGCATAATGCGAGATGGAGACCCTGTCCTTGTCAGTACATTTTCTTCTTTTGGTATGATATATTTGTAAGAAGGCTTTATTTTCTCACAGTCAGGAAGGGACTAATACATTCACTCTAGTGAAAAAATTGAGAAGAAAAATAAAAGATCTAATACGGGAGAAAGGCAGAGTAGGAATGGTAAGTGTATTTTTTTACAGGACGATGTTCTTCATAAACATTAAGTGAGTCAGCTTTTGTGGTGAGGGTTGTAGAGGAAGACTGGGAATCTAGACAGTTCCGTAGCCATGCCATTCTGGTCTCAGCTGACACCTGTGCAGACTTTAAATAGCATACTGGTGAATACCTCGGGACTCAGGCTTGGAGATAGATGCTTTCTGAAATGCTCTTAGACATAGACAGGTAGGGGGTGCTTAAGTAAAGGAGGCTGGATTTTCCCTCCCATTGGAGCCCTGCATTTCTGACTCAGGCTGAAACAGCTTAGAAGAGTCCTCTTTACTAGCTTTTGTTTGCAGCATGGGTCTCAAGGCTGCTCTTCCTCGCCCCTGGGGATACTAAGCATGTGGCCCACACCTGCTCTAGACTCTGGGGCCCTGAGGCCAGATGAAGTTGGTGCTCAGGGAAGCTGAGCTGCCTCCATCTGTGACCCAGGGTTACAGTGAGCCTCTGGGAGTGTGAGGCAGGAACTTCCATGCTCTCCACTGCACAGATGGCTTTGTTCTATTTACAGATCAGGAGTCAATGGCATTTTGCAATTCACTAGTTCAGTAGTTATTAATGTCTGTCATCCTAGTTAAAAAACACTGACTTAATTAGAATTTAACAAAGTTTTAAGATGAAGATTTAATGTAGCTTCCTTGCATATATAAATCTTAAGGCACATCTGTGTCTACCTAGATAATTCAGGCAAGGAAACTCAGACCACCTTCATCAGTGTGATTATCTATCTGAGCAGGCTCTTGTCCCCTCTTTCCTTTTGAAAAAATTAAATCATAACACAAGCTCTTATTCACTGAACATCTGTGTGACCGGTCACTAGGTGCTTTGCCCCTCTGTTCTTTTTCCTATCCTGTAACCTCATTAATTTTTTTCTGCCAAACGGCGTATCTACAGCCTCATTGAGCATAAAGTTGGTCACACAAGAACAAAAATAACATGTAAATGTATACCAAGCTTATTCAAGTCCTAATCTTTCAGGTATCATGAGACATCAATTAGAAGTAAAATTAATAAAAAGTAGTGGTCATTTGCAGAGGCCTGGGAAGCCGTGGTGATACAAACCAGTGGTTCTGTTACTGTTATAAAATTCCAGGCTGGGGGTGCCCAGTGTAAACTCACTGCATAGGAAAATTCATGCACAAATCAAAACATGTTTCTGAGCAAGCTTTTTTTGCTGGAATGGTAAATGGGGTCCCATGATGAGAGAGAATTCAACTGACAGAACGCTCTGTCAGAAATGTTAAGAGCAATCCCATAGGACTAGCCCTCTCATTTTATCCCATCCCACATTACAGTGCTTGGATCTCTGCTTACTTAGGACAAATGGGATTACTCTGTTTCATTAGTTGCAAAATTAAGGGGTTGGACTAGATACTCCCTGGAATCCTTTCTGGCTGTAATATCCTGAAGTCTAAGACATCTTTTCTTTACTTATTCTCTAACCTCCCCACATCACTCCATCTCTACTTCATGTGATTGCACAAGCCCTGTAGCCCCACCTCCATGGAGGATGAGTCAGCCAATTGAGAGATTATCCCCTGACCATTGGTATTTCAGCACCACGGAGAGTGATGCAGGCACTAAACCACCCCCATCCCACTTTACCTTCACTTTGAGGTGATATGCTTATATCACAGAATGCACACATGCACACAATTATATTAGGCCCCCCTGGAGTATTAATATTTATAATTATATATTAATATATAATATAGAGTTTATTATACATTATGTAATGTTTTTACATGTTATATATATATATAAAATATATATAAGAACCACTCATAGAAATGAAGCCATTTCAATAGATACATCCAACTCTGTTTGTTCCCTTAGCCTTAACTCAGTTATCACATTTAAGCAGAAACATTTTCTTGTGTAGCCAAGCCCCTATGCCACTGTAGATTAGAGGCCAGTAAGTGTTTCTTTCCAACATAGGAAAGTCTTCTGTAGTATCAGTGATGGGTGGCTATCAGGCTTCTTCCCGATTATCTGCAGGCACAGAAAGGTTCGTACTTCATTGGGGAGTGTAAAAAATCTATTAGAAAGTCTTTCTGAAAGAAATAGAGAAAGAAAAAGAAAGAAGAGAAAGAGAAAAGTCTCACAGCTGAAAGCTGCTTGCTAATTACAGTGCTGCATCCATCCAGAGTATGACCATTTCTTCCGTCTCTACCACTAGCCCTCTGGTCCTGGTCACCATCAGGTTTCATCTGGGTTGTTGCAATAACCTCTTAACTGGTCTTTCTGCAGCCACCTTGACCCCCTTGCAGTCTATTCCCCATAAAGCATCCCTTTTAAAAGGATAAATCCTTTAAAAGTATAAGCCATACTCATGTCATTTCACTACTTCGTACCCTCAATTGGCTCACCATTCTTCTCGAAGTAAAAGTCAAATTCCTTATGATCATCTAAAAGGTCTTTCATGATTTGCCTCTCCCTCCATCTTCCATCTCTGACTTAATCCCCTGCTACTCTCTCCTTCCCTCACTGTGCTTCAGCCAGTTTGGCCTTTTTTTTGGCTGTCCCTTGAATAAGCACATTTCGGCATCAGGTGCTTTGCATTTGCTGTTTTCTATAACAGGAATGCTCTTTTTTGCCCCAATTGCCACTTTAATATTAAGGTCTTCCCTAACCATCCTGTTTAAGGCCCCACATATTCCCTATTCCTATTTCACTCTTAAGCAGTGATTGGTAAATACTGGTAAATGTTAAACAACCCATGGTGCGGGGTGGGGGGGGGGGTGTCCTGATTTATAGCATTGGCTGATTTCTATGATGTAAGTACTCCCACAATCACCAACTTCAAGCTACC
Source organism: Eumetopias jubatus (assembly GCF_037043125.1). NCBI lineage: Eukaryota > Metazoa > Chordata > Mammalia > Carnivora > Otariidae > Eumetopias > Eumetopias jubatus. Next base: position 53,626,199 of record NW_028274811.1, on the reverse strand, counting down.
AATGTAAAGTCACTGAAGGCAAAGTTGGAAAAGGCTAGCAAATGACTCTCTTCATCTGTTACAAGCAAGCTCAGCACAGTGCTTCAGGTAAAGGAGGATGCAGCACGTTCCTGGGGCTAAGTGCATTGGTGCCCATGGGGTTGATTCAGGAGAACACCAAAGGAAGGAAAAACTCTTGGAGAAGGAATTTTGCTATAGTAATAGGGAGCATTCACCATTACTTCTGTGTTTCCAGCTGCTTTTGAATCACCTGAAACTGGATATTCTGTCCACTCCCTTGACTGCCATATCTTAAAAACCAAACCCTTGCCTACCCTCCCAAACCAATATTTGTTGATTTTCCTGCTTCTTTTCAGAGGACCACCTTTCTCCCCATCTTTGACCTCTTGTTCTTTGTTATACACATGTACTCCCAGTGGTGCTGACCTTCCAGAATGATAGGATTATTATGTTCTGGGATAATTTACTTCCATAGTCCATGAGGACATAGGAATGCTCATAGGTAGCTGAGTTTATCAGGAACTGTCCATTGCTCCTTTCTTTGGTCTCCCTACATTACATACTCCTGCCTTTGAGAGGTCTGGGAGCGACTGAATCCACGTCATCCCTGAGAAGTGCAGTTGGACTGTTCTCCATTTCCAGGACCATCTAACAGGGTCACCAAGACCCCACCATAATTGTTCCCATGAAGCCAACTCATTGATTCCGTAGACATGTGTGGCCTCTAGGTTAAGAGTTCTGGGCCAAGTCGTGTCTAAAGTCTTCTACAAGTTCAAGTACAGTGTGATTAATTTAAGTCTTTTATGCTCCCCCAAGCTTAGTCAGCCTCTCACTGTCTTTCTCTCAGAGAGAGACAGAGATACACAGATTGGGAGAGGGAGAGGAGAAATTTTTCTTACTTAATTGGTCCTCTACAGACAAATAATGGCTCATAATTACCAAATTAATAAAGCGTCTTTATATTCATAAGGTGCTCACAAACAAATGGATATGAGCTTGTAAATTATGTTTCAGTGAAGGGTATGACTAATGAGTTAATACACAAAAGCTGGAAATAAATTTTAATGTTATTGCAACTCTTTTTCTATCATTTGTTTACTTGCAATCATCTAACAAATAAAAAACAGCCCCAAATAAGATGTTCAGTTTCATTTTTAAAAAGAGAAATGAGCTATTGCAGTTATTTTTTAAGTACTGATTTTGGACTTATTTTTCACATTGTGGGTTTTACCATGAAAATATATTACAAAGTTCAGCACTTTTGTTAAGAGATTTTTTTTTTTTTTTACTTTTATCAACTATCTCCTTCACAACCTTTAGGTAGAGACTGCAATATTATCCTCTGCTACAGAAAGACAATTCAGGATTTTTTTTAAAAGAAAAGAAAAAAAAAAAAAAACAGTCAGGGCACCTGGGTGGCTCAGTCAGTTAAGCATCTGACTCTTGATTTCAGCTCAGATCATGATCTCCGGGTTGTGGGATCGAGCCCTGTGTCAGGCTCTGCACTCAGCAGAGAGTCTGCTTCTCTCTCTCCCTCTCCCTTGCCCCTCCCTCTGCTTATGCTCTCTCTCTAAAATAAATACATCTAAAAAAAAAAAAAGAACAGGCATGCAAATAGTCATAGACCCAGTGACAAGCAGTTACTGGTCATTTACTTCTCAGTTATGGGAAACTGCAAGGCAAAAATACCTGATGCCCTCTGCTCTCTCTTGCCACCCAGCTAACTTTCATAGGTTAGTGGGAAACATTGCCCAGGACAAAATAAAGGAAACATGGGCTTGTTTTGGGGGGCAGATATTGAGCACACACACCTGCCAACGCTGGTGATTCTTTTTTTTTTTTTAAGATTTTATTTATTTGACAGAGAGAGACACAGCGAGAGAGGGAACACAAGCAGGGGGAGTGGGAGAGGGAGAAGCAGGCTTCCCACCGAGCAGGGAGCCCAATGCGGGGCTCGATGCCAGGACCCTGGGATCAATGACCTGAGCCACAGGCAGACGCTTAACGACTGAGCCACCCAGGCGCCCTGATTCTCTCTCTTTCATATTCCTTTCTAATACCCCAAATGGCTAAAAGTATTGTCAACTCCTAATATAGTATTATGTCCTTAGCTTACAAATAAGTTGTAGGAGAAACAAGTATTTTATGATGGCCAATGGGAAAAGAAAAAAACTTACTCCTGGCTAGTGTAGAGAATAGAAATATATTTGGTTCTCTTCTCACCCTGATCAAAACAGTCAGTCTCTATGTATAATCTCTTTTGTTATGATATTCAGTTGATTGGACAAAGGAAGCCTACATACATTTGTTTGGGTCTGCCAAAGAGCAGATGTCAAGATGGGATTAGATGTGCAAAAGATTTCTTGAAGTCAGGAGAACAAGAAAGGAAAGGAGATCTTTTAGACTGCAGTAGAGGTCTAATACCTGTAAAAGGAGAGAGAACAGGGGAAGACTGGGTAAGAAGAGTCTCAGACTAAAGTTTCAGGCCTATGGAGAATCCTTGACACACAGTTATCCTTAGACGAGTCCTGCATCTCATAGACTGTCCTTGCCTTAGTACCCCCGCCCTGGTGGCTGGGAACAGGTAGGCATAAGCATGGCCTTAGCATGAGTGTAGAAGTGGGTCCAGAGGGGCAGCAGCTAGGGGTATTAGTCTCCCATAGCAGGAGATCTGAGTGGTACATTTTCATGGCTGCATAATATATCACTGCTGACCTTGAGGAAGTCTCTTACCTGCACCACACTTTCATTTCCATCGCTACAACCTCTCTCCTGGGCAATAGCCTTAGTTGTTTCTGGGAAGGAGTCTCCCCTGGACGTTTCAGCAGCAGCCCTGGGTCACATGTGATGCCTCTCAGGAGCACAAACTCCCCTTTCTTCTCCATACTCAGATGAGATACCTCGAATTTTTATTCTTTGTTTTTAATCACATTTCCTGATATTGTGAGAGGAATGGGAATGACAGTTGCAATGAATGGCTACCCTGGTGTTGTCCAATCACTAATGTAAAGTCAGTTCTGCGACAAAGTCCTTTGGGTGAAGAGGACATCTGGATGGCTGAAGAAGCCAGAGAACAGCGTTCAGTCCAATGGCTTTTGTTCCCAGAATCTACCCTCCCCTTGCTTCATGTTTGGTAAAGAATTTATTTTAAAAACACTTTCCCCAGAGGAACAAGTAGAACTTTTATTTGATATTGTCTTAACCATATCAGAGATATTAGAGCCCGGAGTTAAAAAAAACTAAAACAACCCATTGTTCTTAGATGAGCTTACACAAATGGACTACTCAGCCCCAGTTGGCTTCAAGGTAACTTTGTTTGTACTTGGTTTTAGCTTTGCTTAGATTGCCTTATAGAAAGAATAGTATCCTGCTTTAGCCCTGGCTGTGGTCAGACATGTTACAAATGTGTGGATTCTAGTTGAAGCATGATGCTAGCAAGGAAAAGCTTAGGCGGGAGAAGTCAGAGTTGGGCTCCACACGGTGGCAGTGACTTTCACATCGTTCATGGGCATTTTTCTAGAAAACAATAATGAAAGGACAGATGTGGGAGCACATAACAATTAGTTATCAGACAGATAAGTTCAGTTTATCAATCTGTAAGTTATTCAAAAATTATTTGTTTTGTCTCCAGTATTATGACCAAAACAAACATGGTTTCTATCATATTGGCTTTAATAGGGGAGAGAAAGAATACTACAAACAAGCCTTCAACCTGACTTCAGTGCCTTTGCCAGACTGCTAGTCTAGGCAGATATGCTATGCATGGATTTAACAAAGCAACTGACAAGCGATCTCATGATTTTCTGGAAGGCAAAATGGAATGATGTGAGCTGGTTAATAGTATAGTTTCATTTTATACTTGGGTCCAAAAAAATGAGCTGTTCAACAAAGATGATGAGGACATGCAGGCCAAGAGATTTCTTGGAAGAGACTTGGAGGGTCTGAGAAAGAAAAGCCAGCATGACTCAGCACTTCTCCAAGATAGCCCGGATCTGCTGGATCTGGAGCCTCTAGTATGGAGGGTTCACAGTAAACCAGAGATCCTGCAGCCAGGGATGCAGTGGTCCAGGGGGATCAGCAAGTGCCACCTAAGAAGTACCAGTGACTCCATTAGGTGTGGTCTGATACACAACTGTAGAATTATTAAGTCATTGTCTAATTAGAAAGTTGTTATGAAAACACAACACAGAATATTTTTTTTTAATGATAGTTTTTCGGCAGAATGCCAACAGAGAGGTCACAAGATAACAATGCATGCCTGGATTATATCACTACAAACAACAAGCAAGATATCATAAATAAATTGTTATAATTGACAAATCAGGTCCAGATGTTTTTATCTTATTCAGAACAAAAGTAAGAAAAATATTAAGCTGGGTAATATTTGAGGGCTTACTTACGTGCCTGGAGATACGCTAAGTATTTAACATGCACTGGTTCCTTTAAAACTCACAGCAGTCAATGATGTCAGTGCTATTATGATCATCATCCCCATTTTGCAGGGAAGACACTGAATCTTGACCAAGGCCAATAAACAGTAAGTCAGAATCTGAATCCAGGTTTGCCTGGCTCCAGAGCTTACTCTCGATGTCATTAACTAATACTGCCTCTTGCAAGTAAAATTTTCTTATTATAAATAATGATGTGAACACCACCAACTTTGTAGACATGGTAAGTGTGTTTTAATCAAATATTTGTGTAGTATAGACAACATTGTCCTGTACTTCCCTCAGGTAAAGCATCAGGTCTATATCCTTTTTGTTGGTTTGCTTTTAGCATAACAGGAGAGATTCTGTTTTCAAAGCTACATTCCAGAAAAGTAATGACAAGCAGCACCTCCATCTTTAGGGACAGTCTGATATTCTTGTTAAAAAGGAAACATCAGGTCCAAAATGGAGTCACTTGTACTAAGTCCCATGTCAGCAAACCAAGGCTTTATACCTAACCTAACTGCACCTTCAGGTACCTGGTCAGCCCTAGTGAGGCAATCGGCCCACCTGATATATATGCCCTTTCTCTTCCCCTTATGAGGGTGACCTTGCCTAAAACAATGCATTCATTTATTTTTAATTAATTTGTTATTTTTGTTATTGAGGTATAGTTGACATACAATGTTATATGACTTTCAGGTGTACAGTACAGTGATTTAACAATTCTCTATATTACTCACTGCTACATGAGTGTAGTTGCCATCCATCCACCACACGTCATTATCACAATATTGTTGACCATATTCCCTATGTTGTACTTTCCATCTCCATGACTTACTCATTTTATGACGGGGAGTTTGTACCTCTTCATGCTCTTCACCTGCTTTACCCATACCCCCATCTCCCTCCCCTCCAGCAACCGACAGTTCTCTGTATTTATGAATCTGATTCTGTTTGTTTGTTTTGTTTCTTTCATTTTTTTTAGAGTCCAGATATAAGTGAAATCATATGTTACTCATCTTTCTCTGACTTACTTCATTTAGAATAATACCCTCTAGGGCCATCTATGTTTTCACAAATGGCAAAATCTTATATAATCCAGCAGTTCCACTACTGGGTATTTACCCAAAGAAAATAAAAATACTAATTCAAAAACACACATGCGTCTCTACGTTTACTACAACGTTTTTACAATATAGCCAAGATATAGAAGGAACCCAAGTATCCATCAATACATCAATGGATAAAGAAGATGTGTTTATATATACGTATATATATGCATATATACGTATATATACATATATATGCATATATACATATATATATGTATATGTACATACACACACACACACACACACACAATGAACTACTCAGCCATAAAAAAGAATGAAACAATGTTTTGTTTGCTAATTTCCTTTCCCCCTTTTCTGCCTTTATAAAAGCTCTTCCTTTTCTACAGCTCAACAGACTTCTATTTGCTAGATGGGGTGCTGCCCAATTCATGAATTGTTGAATAAAGCCATTTTGATCTTTAAATGTACTCTGTTGAAATTTTGCTTTTTAACATAGTCTTCTCTAAAAACCATTAATTACCTCATATTGTATACTGCAGTCTCAATTTTTTTAAAAATCTAAATCCACAGTTATTTATTTTTCCTTTCCTTTTCCTTTTCCTTTATTTTTCCTTTCCTTTCCTTTCCTTTTCCTAGAATTCTGACTTTGTGTTGATTTAATTCAGGAGGAGTTTAAGAGGGATGTCTGGGTGGCTTGGTCAGTCTAGGGTCCAACTCTTGGTTTTGGCTCAGGTCATGATCTCAAGGTCGTGAGATTGAGCCCTGTGTTGGGCTCTGCACTCAGCACAGAATCTGCTTCAGATTCTCTCTCTCTCATTCCCACTTGTACTGTCTCTCTCTCTCTCTCTGCAAAATAAATAAAATCTTAAAAAGGGAGAGTTTAAGAACAAGACCTGGATTTTCATTTAAGACTTTATTTTCTCCAAATCTGATCCATGGGGAGTGATTTTTGGGGTACACCTGCTCAGTGTACAACAGATCATAGTGCTGTATCACTGACTTTCACTCTGTGGGCTTCCATCCCTGAATCTTTCTGCTCTGGGGAGACAGTGTGCTTAGCTCCAGTCTGTAGATCTCGATGCCCTTAAACCAGTTATAATAATCCTTCTGTTTTGTCAGATACCCACTATCCCAATCTCCCTTGCAACTAGTGGTGGCCATGGAATCCAGTCTTCATCAATGAGATGTATGGGTGAAGTCTGTTAAGAGGATTTTAAGAAAGATTTTATTTTCAGATCCTACAACAGACACAAGAAGAAAAGCTTACTGGCGCCACACCTTGTCTCATTTCTACTTGCTTCTTATGTGAACATATTGCCTGGAAAGGCAAGCTTCATCTTGTGACCATCAGGCAACATGCTTAAGACAACTGAGCAGAACGCTAGAAAGGCCTGGATCCTCTGAAGCTGAACCAAGCCTGCCACTGCTTACCTCCCAACTACTCATCAGGTGAGGAAACCAAATTTTTAATTGCATAAGCCAGTGTTAACCAAGTTTCCTATTTCTTGATGTTAACGGTCTTCCTAATGATTAGATATCACAAATGTATATGTTAAATTTTTAAGACAAGGCACCCCAGTGACACATGTCAGTGTATTGTTTGCTTGGTCAGTGCTGTCAAGATTAAGTCACATGCTCTTGCACTGGTGATTTCTTAACTTTCTTGGGTATGACAGGCCACTTCCAAAAGGTTCGTTATCACATTATAACAGAAGTAACTATATAATACACTTGTTATTTTTCATGAGTATTCGGTATGAAATACATTTTAGAAGAAAATCTGCTGGCATTGATTTTTTCCTCCCAGGACCACCTGCAAACATCTAAATGAATACTCCTGATTTGGAAAAGACTGACCCAGCAAGCTCCTCTCTTCCCACTTTAAGCCACCCCCAGGGCTGCAGCTCAGAGCCACGGAGAGCCTGCTGATCACAGAGGGCAGCTGTGGCAGAGTATTCATTAGAGGAACCCAAACATGCTCAGAAGTACATTTCCTGAAGGTTGCACTTAAGTAGTCAACTTGAAGCAGTTGAAAACAGAATGCTTGTGAGTTCTCAATAATTGTGTAGTCAAAGCCACCATGACCCAGATCTAGAGCTGTGTGGTCTGGAACAGAATGGGTGGGAGATGCAGACTGAAGATGAAGAAAGCACTAGGACATAGGCTACCTCCTTTCTCACTCATGGGGAAGGTGTCTAGTGATTCCCCAGTGAAAAGGGATTTGAAGTTAACATCACAGCTGAATTACTTGTTACTTTACTATTAGACATAATGATGTTTTGTACACAACTCTTGAGCAAAACTACATTCACTTCTTTTTTCATAGTATAGGGCTAGTAATTTCAATTAATCATCTTTTTCACCTTTGTAAGCTTTTTTTTTTTAAAGATTTATTTATTTATTTGAGAGAGAGAGCATGAGAGCAAGTGGGGAGCGGCAGAGGGAGAGAATCTCAAGCAGACTCGCTGCTGAGCATGGAGCCTCTCAAGCAGGCCCATCTCATGAAACATGAGATCACGACCTGAGCCAAAACCAAGAGTCAGATGTTCAACTGACTGAGCCACCCAGGTGCCCCCATCTTTGTAAGCTTTTAAATGATAGAGACCTTTCACAGTGATATTTGTAATGGGTGGACCTAGTTGATGATTTTAATCAAATTTATCTCTAGAGTGAGCCCCAGTAGGTGAGCAGAAATGCCCTCTTATTTCCCCCATCCTGCTTAATGGTTTAATGTTTATAAAGCACTTCACGCAGTCTGCTTATAGTAAACACCACAGATAATAGCTTTCTCTCCTAGCCCTTACAGAGGTCTTTCTCAGCACTGCTTATATTTCCCATGAATAACTGTCATCATCAGTAATGAGGAACGTGATAGTCACACCGTGTCCACCTCTGTTAGATAATACCTTAAAATGGGCAGCACACTGTAAGAGAGACAGTATCAAAATTAGTCCAGCTGAGACTGAAAATCACATTTTCTGAAGAATGGCTAATGGATTGGGGATGTTTAGTCTGGAGTAATGAAATCTTAGGAGAAATGTGTTTGAAAGATTATCTTCAAACCTACACAAGGCTGTCATGTTGCAGAGGGCTTCATCTTGTTCTGTTTGGGTCCCAGAGGATGGAAATAGGCTCAGTGAGTAAAAGGAGTACAGAAATTATTTTTTAGTCAACCTCCTTCAGTACTGTGGTTCTCAGGAATCATGGGCTAACTTAAGAGAGTACTGACATTGTTGGTTTGAAAATTTAGGAGACATGGAAACCAGGTATACCTTTGTTTTAACCCAAATCAGACCACAAAGATTTCACCAAGATTTCATAAGCTACACAACTGAACTCTGCTCACAATCCTGCCCCCTTCCACACTGTGACCTATAACAGAAGAGTCAGGAGATATCTCTAATCCCAGGCACCGCCTCAGCCCTTGACAGCCAAAGATTTATAACAGTAGTATGAGGCTTAGCACTATGCTTTGAAGAAGCAAAAATAACAAATATTAGATATGCTTGGACTGGTTCCTAAGGGGAGGGGTCTGCTGGAAATAACAATGTTGTTCTAAAGCAATTTATAAGAGTTAATTAAAAAAAATAAGAAAGTCATGCAAATATGAGGCTATTCATAACAAATGAAAATCACCTGCCTTGAAGAAATCATCTCAGCTGAGAGGGTGTGAAAATTTTCCTCCAGTCTGAGTTATTATCTGTCCTTTTCATAACTATCAGGCCTGTATGATTATTGATGTTATTTTCCAACACTCCCGCACACTTTCTCTCCCATTAAAAGTCTCTCATGCCTCAGCTTCACTGCTAGGTGTTCTTCGTTCTAGAAAACCAGAGATCCCCCACATCCAGCATCCTACCAGTGCCCCTCTGGGCTGAGAGGAACAGTAATGAGCTTACAGTAAGAGAAGAGGTAGCCCTCTTATGAGGATGGGGTCGTGATGGAGAACGTGGTCCCTCTGCTGACCTTTGTCCAGTGTCCTGAGACTCCAGGAGGCCAGCTGAGCTTCTGTGTGACTGTATGTGAGCTCAGCTCTGGCTGCCTAAAAAGATAAACATTGTGAAACCTCTCCCTTAAGGAAAAGTCAAGGAATTTATTTAAAGTCATAATGATCATAAACTCGTATATAGAATCCTTGAACACTTAGTATCGATAGTAACAATATTAGTAAAGGAGACTATAGTCAGATAGTAATTTTTATTAAAAACCTTGTTGAAGCCATCATTTTTGTACCATAAAATCACTCAGATTAAATCTACCATGATTTTCAGAAAGGTTGTAGAATTTGCAGGCATCACCATTGTCTGATTTCATGTCATTTCCATCACCCTCAGAAGAAACCTTACTGTTACTCCACATTCCCACCCCCAGTGCTAGGCAACCTCTAATCTCCTTTCTGTCTCTGTGGGTTGGCCTGTTCTGGACACTCCATATAAGTGAAATCATACATATGTGTTCTACTGCTCTGACTTCTTCTGCTGAGCTTAAAATTTTTGAAGTTCATCCATGCTGTAGCATGTGCCAGTACTTCATTGCTTTTTATCGCCAAATATTCCATTGTGTAGACATACCACATTTGTTCATCTGTTCATCAGTTGATGGACATTTAGGCCTTTTCTACTTTTTGCCTCTAGTGAATAAGAGTGCTATGAACATTCATATATAACAGTCTTTTAAAGGGTTTATCCAAAATCTCATCCTATCTCCTCTTTCCAGTAGACTAAAAAAGTGTCATAAGTGTCCAGATTCTTCCATCTGAGAGGCACTATTTGAACCTGTTTCCTTCTCCATGTCTTCCTTCATGTCTGCCTCTGCCCATTCTTTTGCAACACCATCTAGTACCAAATTACTTGCTATTCTCCAGAAGGCTTTGTAGAATCCACCAACATACCTATTTAAAATATTGTATTTCAGGTTGCATTCCAACTATTAGAATGTTCTAATCAACTTCCTTTCATTCTCTCCTACCATCGCCAGCCAACCTCCTTGGCCCCATTCTTGTGAGGCATAGTATAAAGGTCTCTTTTCAGGACATGGAAACAGAATTTTTAGATGGAAAAATCAGATGCCAGATAGGGATAGCTAGTAGGTAAAACCAGCCACATCTTCTCCAATAGTTAGATCTTTAGCTAACTAAGTAGCTTGGATTATCCCAACACTGATGGTTGGGAGCAGAAGATTCAATTCTACTTTAGAAAGGAAAAAGAAAATCACTCATTTAAACCTGTAAAGTAAGTTTACAACTAAGCAATACTTCTATTAAAATCGTATAAAAATTTTTCCCTTTTATTCAGATCTCAGAATATAGCACATAATCATACCTTGTATTTCCTACAAAGAAAGCTAAGATTTCCATTTATTTTAATGAAGACCTAGTTCACAATATCCAATTGGTAAACTCAATGACCTTGATACTTCAGGAAATTGGACTCCAATAGCTAATGGAAAGACTGATTTTTTTTTTTTATTTCTAGCCTTGGCATGTACATATATGCATACGCAAAAAGCATTGAAATTCCTCAAAATGAGCATAATTACTGACCTTTTTTCTTTTAAGATTTTTAAAATGTATTTGAGAGAGAACAGAGTGAGAACATGAGTCGGGGGGGGGCAGTGGGAGAAGGAGAAGCAGACTCCCTGCTGAGCAGGGAGCCTGATGTGACCCAGGGCTCTATCCCAGGACCCTGGGATCATGACTTGAGTCGAAGGCAGACACTTAACTGACTGAGTCACCCAGGTGCCCTTACTGACCTTTTATCTTAAGGAAGGATCCTTAACGTTCTCGAAACCAAAAAAACAACTTTACCCTATAGCGTCAAGGATAATTCTTCAATAATTCTTCAGGGTTCCCACCTACGTGTGAAAGGAGGAGGTTGGGCACATTTATAGACAAGGCTTCAAAAGTTGAGGAAAAGCCTGTGCATGAGCCCCAAGCCTGATCTCATCCCAGGTCCCTCCCCTTCAGATTTCCGTCTCCAGTAGTCATCAGGTATGTTCTAGGAGGTGGGTTTCCCAGCAGTTCTCCAGAGCCCAGTCCCTCCCATCAAAAAGGATGTGGTGTCCCCAAAGCCCCTATTTCTTTAATTAGCTCATTCAAGGAATGAGTTTGATTATTAACAGTCAGTTTCTCTTTTCCAGTGTCTCTGGAGGTAGAGACTTTTGTAAGTACTGCCAAGGGAGGGAACAAACTCTAATTTTTCCATCTAATCTTGCTCCCCCTTAGTGGCAAACAATCCCTCTACCCATAAGCAAAAGATAGTTTATGAGAGGGGTTTAATTTCCACCTATTTGCAGCCTGAGGGATGATTTTGAAGGAGGTCACTATATGCCACCCACAAATACGCCAATTTGATATAAGGATTATTTTGAGCTGAAAGCAATTAAAAATTAACAGGTGCAGGAAGAGTCTCTACCTTTTTCTTTTCTGTCTAAAAGCAGGGTATAAATTTCCCTTTGTGTCGGTGTTTCCTCACCCATTCCTACCACCATACCAAGAAGCAGAGAGCACTCTTACCACTGGAGACAGAAAGTCAACACCAAAAACAAGTTTGTGTAAACAGACGTTAGTAAAATAACCCTTATCTTCCATTAATCCCCCCAAATATTTCCTACTCACTTCCTCACAATCTATTGCCCCTAGAAACCCAAATCCCCTTTGCTTTGTTAAAATGGAAAAGTCTAGCCACTTTTTTGTGAACTCCCATGCTCTTAAAATACTATAAATGTTGTACACCTTTTTCTTTGGTAACCTTCTTTTGTTAGTTTTCTTAAAAATTTTTTATTGTTATGTTAATCACCATACATTACCTCATTGGTTTTTGATGTAGTGTTCCGTGATTCATTGTTCGTGTATAATACCCAGTGTTCCATGCAGAACACGCCCTCTTTAATAACCATCACCAGGCTAACCCATCCTCCCACCACCCTCCCCTCTGGAACCCTCAATTTGTTTCTCAGAGTCTGTAGTCTCTCATGATTCTTCTCCCCCTCTGATTTCCCCCCCTTCATTCTTCCCCTCCTGCTAGCTTCTTCTTTTTTTTTAACATATATTATTTCTTTCAGAGGTACAGATCAGTGATTCAACAGTCTTGCACAATTCACAGCACTCACCATAGCACATACCCTCCCCAATGTCTATCACCCAGCCACCCCATCCTTCCCACCCCCCACCAGTCCAGCACCCCTCAGTTTGTTTCCTGAGATTAAGAATCCCTCATATCAGTGAGGCCATATGATACATGTCTTTCTGTGATTGACTTATTTTGCTCAGCATAACATCCTCCATTCACGTTGTTGCAAATGGCAAGATCTCATTCCTTTTGATGGCTGCATAATATTCCATTGTATGTATATATGTGTGTGTGTGTGTGTGTGTATATATATATATATATATACACACACACACACACCACATCTTCTTCATCCATTCCTCTGTCGATGGACATCTTGGCTCTTTCCACAGTTTGGCTATTGTGGACATTGCTGCTATAAACATCGGGGTGCACGTACCCCTTCGGATCCCTACATTTGTATCTTTGTGGTAAATACCCAGTAGTGCAATTGCTGGATCATATGGTAGCTCTATTTTCAACTTTTTGAGGAACCTCCATACTGTTTTCCAGAGTGGCTGCACCAGCTTGCATTCCCACCAACAGTGTAGGAGGGTTCCCCTTTCTCCGCATCCGCGCCAACATCTGTCGTTTCCTGACTTGTTAATTTTAGCCTTTCTGACTGGTGTGAGGAGATATCTCATTGAGGTTTTGATTTGGATTTCCCTGATACCGAGCAATGTTGAGCACTTTTTCATGTGTCTGTTGGCCATTTGGATGTCTTCTTTGGAAAATGTCTGTTCATGTCTTCTGCCCATTTCTGGATTGGATTACTTTTTCTTTGGGTGTTGAGTTTAAGAAGTTCTTTATACATTTTGGATACTAGCCCTTTATCTGATATGTCATTTACAAATATCTTCTCCCATTCTGTTGGTTGTCTTTTGGTTTTGTTGACTGTTTCTTTTGCTGTGCAGAAGCTTTTTTTTAAATTTTTTTATTGTTATGTTAATCACCATATATTACATCATTAGTTCTTGATGTAGTGTTCCATGATTCATTGTTTGTGCATAACACCCAGTGCTCCATGCAGAATGTGCCCTCTTTAATACCCATCACCAGGCTAACCCATCCCCCTACCTCCTCCCCTCTAGAACCCTCAGTTTGTTTTTCAGAGTCCATCGTCTCTCATGGTTCGTCTCCCCCTCTGACTTACCGCCCTTCATTCTTCCCCTCCTGCTATCTTCTTCTTTTTTCTTAACATATGTTGCATTATTTGTTTCAGAAGTACAAATCTGTGATTCAACAATCTTGCACAATTCACAGCGCTCACCATAGCACATACCCTACCCAATGTCTATCACCCAGCCACCCCATCCCTCCCACCCACCACCACTCCAGCAACACACAGTTTGTTTCCTGAGATTAAGAATTCCTCCTATCAGTGAGGTCATATGATACATGTCTTTCTCTGATTGACTTATTTCACTCAGCATAACCCCCTCCAGTTCCATCCACGTCGTTGCAAATGGCAAGATCTCATTCCTTTTGATGGCTGCATAATATTCCATTGTGTGTGTATACCACATCTTCTTTATCCATTCATCTGTCGATGGACATCTTGGCTCTTTCCACAGTTTGGCTATTGTGGACATTGCTGCTATAAATATTGGGGTGTGCATACCCCTTCGGATCCCTACATTTGTATCTTTGGGGTAAATACCCAGTAGTGCAATTGCTGGATCATATGGTAGCTCTATTTTCAACTTTTTGAGGAACCTCCCTACTGTTTTCCAGAGGGGTTGCACCAGCTTGCATTCCCACCAACAGTGTAAGAGGGTTCCCCTTTCTCCACATCCCTGCCAACATCTGTCGTTTCCTGACTTAATTTTAGCCATTCTGACTGGTGTGAGGTGGTATCTCATTGAGGTTTTGATTTGGATTTTCCTGATGCCAAGCGATGTTGAGCACTTTTTCATGTGTCTTTTGGCCATTTGGATGTCTTCTTTGGAAAAATGTCTGTTTAAGTCTTCTGCCCATTTCTTGATTGGATGATTTGTTCTTTGGGTGTTGAGTTTGATAAGTTCTTTATAGATTTTGGATACTAGCCCTTTATCTGATATGTCATTTGCAAATATCTTCTCCCATTCTGTCGGTTGTCTTTTGGTTTTGTGGACTGTTTCTTTTGCTGTGCAAAAGCTTTTGATCTTGATGAAATCCCAATAGTTCATTTTTGCCCTTGCTTCCCTTGCCTTTGGCGATGTTTCTAGGAAGAAGTTGCTGCGGCTGAGGTCGAAGAGGTTGCTTGCTGCCTGTGTTCTCCTTTAGGATTTTGATGGACTCCTGTCTCACGTTTAGGTCTTTCAACCATTTGGAGTCTATTTTTGTGTGTGGTGTAAGGAAATGGTCCAGTTTTATTCTTCTGCATGTGGCTGTCCAGTTTTCCCAACACCATTTGTTGAAGAGACTGTCTTTTTTCCATTGGACATTCTTTCCTGCTTTGTCAAAGATAAGTTGACCATAGAGTTGAGGGTCCATTTCTGGGCTCTCGATTCTGTTCCATTGATCTATGTGTCTGTTTTTGTGCCAGTACCATACTGTCTTGATGATGACAGCTTTGTAATAAAGCTGGAAGTCTGGAATTGTGATGCTGCCCGCTTTGCTTTTCTTTTTCAAGATTCCTCTGGCTATTCGGGGTCTCTTCTGGTCCATTTCTGGGCTATTCTGTTCCATTGATCTATGTGTCTGTTTTTGTGCCAGTACCATACTGTCTTGATGATGATAGCTTTGTAACAGAGCTGGAAGTCCGGAATTGTGATGCCACCAGCTTTGCTTTTCTTTTTCAATATTCCTTTGGCGATTCGGGGTCTCTTCTGCTTCCATACAAATTTTAGGATTTTTTGTTCCATTTCTTTGAAAAAAGTGGGTGGTATTTTGATGGGGATTGCATTGAATGTGTAGATTACTCTAGGTAGCATTGACATCTTCACAATGTCGGTTCTCCCAATCCATGAGCATGGAACATTTTTCCATTTCTTTGTGTGTTCCTCAGTTTCTTTCATGAGTATTTTATAGTTTTCTGAGTACAGATCCTTTGCCTCTTTGGTTAAATTTATTCCTAGGTATCTTATGGTTTTGGGTGCAATTGTAAATGGGATCGACCCCTTGATTTGTCTCTCTTCTGTCTTGTTGTTGGTGTATAAGAATGCCACTGATTTCTGTGCATTGATTTTATATCCTGCTACTTTACTGAATTCCTGTATGAGTTCTAGCAGTTTTGGGGTGGAGTCTTTTGGGTTTTCCACATAGAGTATCATATCATCTGCAAAGAGTGAGAGTTTGACTTCCTCTTTGCTGATTTGGATGCCTTTGATTTCTTTTTGTTGTCTGATTGCTGTGGCTAGGATTTCTAATACTATGTTGAATAGCATGGTGATAGTGGACATCCTTGCCACGTTCCTGACCTTAGGGGAAAAGCTCTCAGCTTTTCCCCATTGAGAATGATATTCGCTGTAGGTTTTTCATAGATGGCTTTTATGATATTGAGGTATGTGCCCTCTATCCCTATACTCTGAAGAGTTTTGATCAAGAAAGGATACTGTACATTGTCAAATGCTTTTTCGGCATCTATTGAGAGGATCATATGATTCTTGTTCCTTCTTTTGTTAATGTATTGTATCACGTTGATTGATTTGTGGATGTTGAACCATCCTTGCAGCCCAGGGATAAATCCCACTTGATCGTGGTGAATAATCCTTTTAATGTACTGTTGGATCCTATTGGCTAGTATTTTGGTGAGAATTTTTGCATCCATGTGCATCAAGGATATTGGTCTGTAATGCTCCTTTTTGATGGGGTCTTTGTCTGGTTTTGGGATCAAGGTAATGCTGGCTTCATAAAATGAGTTTGGAAGTTTTCCTTCCATTTCTATTTTTTGGAACAGTTTCAGGAGAATAGGTATTAATTCTTCTTTAAATGTCTGATAGAATTCCCCTGGGAAGCCATCTGGCCCTGGGCTTTTGTTTGTTGGGAGATTTTTGATGACTGCTTCCATTTCCTTAGTGGCTATAGGTCTGTTCAGGTTTTCTATTTCTTCCTGGTTCAATTTTGGTAGTTGATACATTTCTAGGAATGCACCCATTTCTTCCAGATTATCTAATTTGCTGGCATAGAGTTGCTCATAATATGTTCTTATAATTGTTTGTATTTCCTTGGTGTTGGTTGTGATCTCTCCTATTTCATTCATGATTTTGTTGATTTGGGTCATTTCTCTTTTCTTTTTGATAAGTCTGGCCAGGGGTTTATCAATCTTGTTAATTCTTTCAAAGAACCAGCTCCTAGTTTCGTTGATCTGTTCTACTCTTCTTTTGGTTTCTAGTTCATTGATTTCTGCTCTGATCTTTATTATTTCTCTTCTCCTGCTGGGTTTAGGCTTTATTTGCTGTTTTTTCTCTAGCTCCTTTAGGTGTAGGGTTAGGTTGTGTATTTGAGACCTTTCTTGTTTCTTGAGAAAGACTTGTATTGCTATATACTTTCCTCTCAGGACTGCCTTTGCTGTATCCCAAAGATTTTGAACAGTTGTGTTTTCATTTTCATTGGTTTCCATGAATTTTTTTAATTCTTAATTTCCTGGTTGACCCATTCATTCTTTAGTAGGATGCTTTTTAGCCTCCATGTATTTGAGTTCTTTCCGACTTTCCTCTTGTGATTGAGTTCTAGTTTCAAAGCATTGTGGTCTGAAAATATGCAGGGAATAATCCCAATCTTTTGGTATCGGTTGAGACCTGATTTGTGACCTAGGATGTGATCTATTCTGGAGAATGTTCCATGGGCACTAGAGAAGAATGTGTATTCCATTGCTTTGGGATGGAATGTTCTGAATACGTCTGTGAAGTCCATTTGGTCCAGTATGTCATTTAAAGTCTTTATTTCCTTGTTGATCTTTTGCTTAGATGATCTGTCCATTTCAGTCGGGGGTGTTAAAATCCCCCACTATTATTGTATTGTTGTCAATGTGTTTCTTTGCTTTTGTTATTAATTGCCTTATATAATTGGCTGCTGCCATGTTAGGGGCATAGATATTTACAATTGTTAGATCTTCTTGTTGGCTAGACCCTTTAAGTAGGATATAGTGTCCTTCCTCATCTCTTATTACAGTATATATATAAGGATTGCCACCCCAGCTTTCTTTTGGTGTCCATTAGCATGGTAAATGGTTTTTCACCCCCTCACTTTGAATCTGGGGGTGTCTTTGGGTCTAAAATGAGTCTCTTGCAGACAGCATATCGATGGGTCTTGTTTTTTAATCCAATCTGATAGCATGTGTCTTTTGATTGGGGCATTTAGTCCATTTACATTCAGCGTAACTATTGAAAGATATGAATTTAGTGCCATTGTATTGCCTGTTAAGTGACTGTTACTGTTTATTGTCTGTGTTCCTTTCTGATCTATGCTGCTTTTAGGCTCTCTCTTTGCTTAGAGGACCCCTTTCAATATTTCTTGGAGGGCTGGTTTCGTGTTTGCAAATTCCTTTAGTGTTTGTTTGTCCTGGAAGCTTTTTATCTCTCCTTCTATTTTCAATGAGAGCCTAGCTGCATATAGTATTCTTGGCTGCATATTTTTCTCATTTAGTGCTCTGAATATATCATGCCAGTCCTTTCTGGCCTGCCAGGTCTCTGTGGTTAGGTCTGTTGCCAATCTAATGTTTCTACCATTTTAGGTTACATATCTCTTCTCCCGAGCTGCTTTCAGGATTTTCTCTTTGTCTCTGAGACTCGTAAGTTTTACTATTAGATGTCGGGTTGTTGACCTATTTTTATTGATTTTGAGAGGGGTTCTCTGTGCCTCCTGGATTTTGATGCCTGTTTCCTTCCCCAAATTAGGGAAGTTCTCTGCTATAATTTGCTCCAATATACCTTCTGCCCGTCTGTCTCTTTCTTCTTTTTCTGGGATCCCATTTATTCTAATGTTTCATCTTATGGTATCACTTATCTCTCGAATTCTGCCCTCATGATCCAGCAGTTGTTTATCTCTCTTTTTCTCAGCTTCTTTATTTTCCATCATTTGGTCTTCTATATCACTAATTCTCTCTTCTGCCTCACTTATCCTAGCAGTTAGAGCCCCCATTTTTGATTGCACCTCATTAATAGCCTTTTTGATTGCGACTTGGTTAGATTTTAGTTCTTTTCTTTCTCCAGAAAGGGTTTCTCCACTAGCTTCCATGCTTTTTTCAAGCCCAGCTAGTATCTTTAAAATCAGCATTCTGAACTCTAGTTCCGACATCGTTCTAATGTCCGTATTGAGTAGGACCCTGGCAGTCGGTACTGCCTCTTGTTCTTTTGGTTGAGGTGATTTTTTCCATCTTGTCATTTTGTCCAGAGGAGAATAGATGAATGAGAGAACAAAATGCTAACAGGGTAACAACGTCCCCAGAAAATATACTCTAAACAAATCAGAAAAGACCTGAAGCCAGGGGAAAAGAAAGGGAAAGAAAGAAAAAAGAAAAAGATAAAAACAAACAAAAACAGAACAAAACAAAAAAACAGAATATGATCAAATATGATCAGGCTGGTGCATAGATCAGTGCCACACACTAGATTTTGGTTGTATTTTGGTCTGTTAGAGAAAGTGCCTCCCAAAATTTTAAAGAAAGAAAAACTTATATATGTACAAAAATAAAGGTTAATACGATGAAGGGATGGAATATGACTGTAAAGATGAAAATTATAAAAAATTTTATAAAAGGAATTGATAAGAAGTTGTTTGAAAAAAGAAAGAAGAGGATTTTAAAAAGAAAAGAAAATAAAGGGAGAGAATGTGATCAGGCAGGAGACTAGAACAAAGCCATACACTAGAGGTTTAGGGTATATTTTGATGTGTTAGAAGAAACTGTATCTCAAAATTTTAAAGAGAGAACAACTTACATATATATGCCAAAAATAAGGGTAACTACTATGAAAGGATAGAATATGACTCTAAAAATGAAACATAAAAATGTTTTTTAAAAAAGGGATTGATAAGATGGTTGAAAAAGGGAAAAAGGAAAATTCAAAAAAAAAGTTCAAAAAAATTAACTTTGAAAGACTAAAGAATCATGGTAAAAAAGCTATGAATTCTATGTGCAGTATTCCCCTAGCGCTGGAGTTCTGCTGTTCTCATTGATCGGTAAACTTGGTCTTGGCTGGCTGTTCGTGCTGATGTTCTGGGGGAGGGGCCTCTCCTTCTTTTGTTAGTTTAATTCACAGACCTCTAAACACAGAACCTAAGAGGGTAGAGGAAAAGGGTTTTTTTTGTCCAGAAAGTCTTCAGTCTGATTCTGAGCATTTGTTACAGGCCAGGGTAGCACCTGTACAAAGACATGTCCAATTTGTGAGTCTCTTAAAAGGCCTCCCCCAGTGATTTTTTAATGATGTGATCCATATAGTGACTTGAATCTCTCCACAGGGCCTCATCCCTGTGTAAATGAGTCCTTTAAAATTTATTTTGAATGCCATATGCATGTTCAGATTTTTCTGCCTCAGTCTGAGTTACTCTGTCATAATTCAGTCCAAAATCCATAGCTCTCAGAATTTGCCATACTTGCTTTGGTAGTTGTGGCTCATTAGGGGCCCTAATAGGGTAACTTAAAGGACTACAGAAATTATTGTCCCTTGTGACACAGGAGTCAGAAAGTCTCCTTCTAAAAATCTTTACAAATTATTAAATTATAATATTTTCTCAAGTCTTTCATAGTGTTTTCTTCATCCCATTGTAAAATAACAGCAGTTAGTATGAATAATACAAAAACAAGAACGATGCCATTACACAAATGTGTTGCCAGTTGTAATTGGTCAATATCTTCTTGCCTTGAGAAATTAAAGTCAGATAATGAGGGAAGATAGAGTTATTTGATAATTTTTCCTTGGCTGAGTTATTAAACCTCTTTTTTTTTTAAAGATTTTATTTATTTATTTGACACAGAGAGAGGGAGAGAGCACAAGCAGGGGGAGCAGCAGAGGGAGCAGGGAGCCCAATGCAGGGCTCGATCCCAGGACTCTGGGATCACGACCTGAGCCGAACGAAGGCAGACACTCAACCGACTGAGCCACTCAGGCGCCCTGGAGTTATTAAACCTCTTGAAAGGACTAGTTGGATTCTTTATGCTTATTAACATCATTCCTCAATAGTTTTGGGTCCAGAAAAGTATGAACCATATTCAGTTAGAGCTGCCCTTTGAGTAGAATTTGGTCTCTGGGAGGTAGTCAGTGTGCCATCAATGGAGTGTTGTTCAGGGAATGAATGAGCCTCAAGCAGCCTCCACTTGAGGTGTTTATGGAGGTAGTATGTGTCTATACTTAGTGGGCACAGCACAGGGGACTTTGCAGCTAGCTAATGTCCAAAGTTTTCTGAAACCCCACCCTTCCATGAGCCTCTAGTTAGCCTCAGGTGGCAAAAGAAAGACAGATATGAACAATCATATTTCCGTTCACTGTCTAAGTTCTTCAGGGAATTTACAGTGTTTTTCTTCAGTTTCATTGATTGTGCAGTTCTGGTTCCTTAGGAAATCTCATAATTTATCAATGCCTCTCGGCAACGTCTTATAAATAAACTGCAATTCCAACAAAAAAATACTGATGGAATGATTTCAGTCCAGACCTTCTGAACAAGCTCTGATATAAACTCTGTTTTATTCTAGCCTGCTTTTTATTGCCTAGTGAATAAAATTTGCTTTGGAAAGACACGGACTGTCATACTTTGATTTGATTTCAAGAATTCTGAAGCATTTTCAGTGCTGGCCCAGGGAGTTTTACTATTGCCTGACTAAGTCATGCTTCAGGAAAAGGAGTTCTGTGAGTTTATTTTGTAAAGCATTTTTAAAGTTTTTAGGCTATCATCAATGAAAAGCTGAAAATCAAAACAATGAAACTTAGCTTTCATTTCCTTCCATTGACCAAAGGCTTGTTTGAAGATTACCATCTGATTGGTAACTTGATTTACCTTGATTGACTGAGGTAAAAACACATTACTTGTCCCCAAACTAAGATTAGGGCCAGCCCTGTGAATCTGGCAGCCACATTTGGAAAGAGAGTATGAAGAGCCTCTGCTTTGTGTCTTTCTCAGTCATGTGATCATACCACATTTCTAGGCAAAGGAGAAGAGTTGCCTGGAAAATGTGACTCTCTCCCCTAAAGGTCTGAGGGGAGCATATAGGGTATCTCTTTTTCCTTCAGTCTTTGCTCCTTTGGGTCTTCGGACATCCCTAGGCTGGCTGTGACTGAGGCTCTAGCTTTCCTGAGCAAAAGCATTTTCAGTAAATACTGGCTTGGATAAGAGGCCGAAGGGTCTGTTCATTTTGCTTGAAGGGAATCAGGAGAGGGAACAGGGGTATCCTAATACATTTTTAAGACAAGCATTTGATTTTTTTTTTGTTTTCTCAGGAGGTCTGAGCAGAGAGGGCAAGGTTAATCCTAAAACAGTAGCGATTCAGCTGAAGTATTTTAAAAAGAACTTTTGTGTGTGAGATATTGACCTGCCTACCCCAGGGAAGTGGAGTTTTCCTAGGATGAATAGGCAGTTCAATGCTGTCTGAAGGTGGGAAGATGAACTATAACACCATTTCAAGTTTGCTTCTGGCTGTAGAGCTCTGTAATTTCTTTCTGGACATGGTTTCTATTTTTGGAAGAGCAGAAAGATTTGATTTCAAAGGCGGATAGGAAAACTGCATGTGGGTGAACCTCTGGTGCAGGAATTCTTACATGAGATCCCCAGCCGCTAACTGAGGGGCATCAGAGGCCTATGAACTCCTGAAATTGTATATGAAATTGTGTTTTTGTGGCTATTAGGGAGAGAACCTTCAGAGCTGCCATCAACTTCACAAGGGAGTCTGTAATTAAAAGACAAAAAGAAAAGAAAACCATTAAAGAATCATTGCTCCAAGGGATGAGTTTGTTCAGTGAGGATGACTGACTAATCCTGGATATTCCTTCTCAGACCTTTGCAATTTGGTGAGAAGATGAGGCAGATGGCTGGGGAGGGTGGGACAGAGCCCTCTCCACTGACAAAGGGCTGAGCTACAGGGAAGGAAGTGCAGGATGCCTCCACCCTGATTCATTCATTCATTTGTTCAACAAATACTTAATTAACGCCTATTGTGTGCCAGGCAGTATTCCAGACGTTGTAGGTATAGCAGTGAACAAAACAGATAAAGATTCCTGCCTATATGCAGTATATATGGGTTGGAGAGTGGGCAGTGGCAGAAACAAATAAGGAACATAACATGAGTGTATCATATAGTGGAGCAGGGTAAAGGGGACTTACCATGTGCAGGAGAGGAGCAAGACTGAGAAAAGGAGGCAGTTTGCATTATTATATAGGGCAGATCTCAAAGAGAAGGTCTTATTTGATCAAAAATTGAAGGAGGCAAAGGAGATAGCCTTGCAGATGTCTTTTATCTGGGGAAAGAACATTCCAGCAGAGAGAACAAGCAGTATGCTCCTAAGTTGGGAGGGTTAGGGACCATTTGATGAACAGCAAAGAGGTCAGTAGGAATGGAGCAGAGAAAACAAAGGGGAGAGTAAGCAGAAGAAGAGGTAACTGGGGGAGAGGGACGCAGACCGCATAGGGTCTGGTGATTCCTTACAAGAAGTTTGAACAGTCATTGAAGAGTTTGAGGAGAGAAGTTACGTAATCTAACTTAGGCTTTAATAGGATTAATCTGGTGCTGTTTTGGGGAGAGACTATAGGGGGAAAGGGTGGAAACAGGGAGACCAGTGAGAAGTGATCCAGGAGAGACAGTGGTGGCTTGGCCCAGGATGGCAGCAGCAGAAGTGGTGAGAAGTGACAGGTCTGGACATATTTTGAAGGGAGAACCAATAGAGCTTCTTTATGGCTTGGGTATAGGGCCTTTATCAACACGACTCCGTTTCTCTTTTTCCACACCTGCTCCTCATTGGCATGAGTACATAGTGTCTCAGCCCACTCTGTCCTAGGTTGGCCCGTGGTCTGTGTCAGTGCTGTCCAGTACCACAGCCACCAGCGACTTGTGGCTGCTGAACACTTAAATGTGGCTAGTTTGAATTGAGATGCGCTTTAAATGTAAAATACTATATTTTGAAGATTTAGTACAAAAAATGTAAAGTATTTCATGAATATTTGAGAGAGGTTACATGGTTACATTTGAATCTAAAGTCCCTCTGGGCTCATTCTTTTGAGAATGGAAAACTGATTTGAAACACCCGCCTAACAGTGATAAAGGGCCATAAATTTCCAAAGTATTTGTTGTGTAGAGCCTCATATGCTGCTTTCTTTGAAAGAAATGAGACATTTGCTCATGTGCAGACACCCTGAGGTTGGCCCATCCAAAACTCAACAGTCAAGAACTGGACCTCACACAGGTGCCCTTGAGAGGACACTGCTCCAGATAGCCAGAGATTGAGTCCTCTTCACCACCTGCAGCAACACACCACTAAGCCCCCAAGTGGTGATCCCTTAGGTCCAACAATATGACCTCCAACTTGAAATATCCCTTCATATTGACCTAATGTGAATATCTAACCCCTGGTGGCCAGGTGGTATCTGAGCATCTCTTGACAGTGGGTGCATGCTGGAGCTACATGTTTCTGAATACTTTTTCCTGTTTATTTTGTAGAGAGACTTTGCATATACAGTCTTCTCTGTTTTATACAGAGCGTAATGCTGAATACTGTGACTAGTACAAATGGTTTTAGACCCTTTGAGTCAGGATCTCTGAGGAGGACTCACATCTCTATCAAGCTTCACAGGTGATTTCTATGCTCCCTGAAATTAGAGAGCTGCCATAGAGAAATGGCAGCAGGATAAAGGGTATCATTCCCTTCTTTCAATCGAGAGTCTTATGCTTGGCAGCTCTATTTTGGGGGGCTTAGTCTAGTGTGTCCTAAATTATTATATTCGTGTGTGTGCATGCACGAGAGAGAGAGAGAGAGAGAGAGAGAGCTCTAACAGAAGATCAATGTGAATGACCATAACAACAAAAACTTCAACCTATTTTCATTGTCTGGGAGGAAAATTCCACCCTGAGTCACAGGCAGGCTGTTCTGGGCAGCTTCCACCTCACAGGCTCGGGCTCTTCAGGCTTCATCTCCTCCTTCTGACTGCCTGTGTAGAGCTGCTGAAGCTGGCAGGGGAATGCTCTCTTTTGCTATTCACTTGGGGGTATCCCTTTTAAAGCTCCTGTCTCCTACACACTGCTGCCTGCCAACCCCCCCCCCCAAGTTCTGCCACTTTCTTTCTAATTCTTTGTCTCTGTAGCCCAAAATATCTTTGGTGGGTAGCGGACTATCCCCTCTCTGAGTGTGGGTACAGGAAATTTAATCCCAAACCCATTGTCTTTCTGCTCAGCAGCCAGGGCCATGGACCACAGCCAATACAACACAACAAAATGTTAAGGCCTGTGGTTTCCCCTTGCCCATGGCCAAATAATCCCCTTTTGCTCCACCATCTCCCTGCTCTGTTTCCTTCAGATCATAGAGTCTTTGGGGGAGACACAGCTTTACCTTTCTGTGGTGAAATGGACCCATGGAGACATGTTTGCAAATTGGTTTGTTTACCTGGATTGCATTTTTCAAGAAACAATGTAATACACAGGCAGCCATTAATCTTTTTAACTTATAGTGGGCCTGAATTGGGGTACTCTTTTAACTGCACTGTTTCAGTTCTGTCTACTGAAAACAATGTTTTTAATGTGGTCCGAGTGTGACTTGAGAACAGGAACACGTGTCCCTGAGCTCTAGGAGTGGGGAAGGATGTTCCCGCTGGTGGGGGGGGTAGGTGGGGTGCGTGAGGATCAGGAGGCAGGTAGGTGCTGTGGCTCAGGTGGGGAGGGAAGCGGAGAAAATTGCTCCTGAGCTCCAGTAAGTCCATCATTCCCTGTGCACCATAAGCTTGCAGCTTATGTATACTTTCAATGAGGGACAAAGGGCAGGGGAATAGGGCTTTTCTGGGATCCTGAAGTCATTCACAAAATGAGAGTTTGTAGATGGGACGTGGCCCACATTTTATTTCTTTCCACTGTAGTCTTCCTATCAACTATTTCAAGACCAGTACGTAAAACATTTCACATTTTGTGAGATTATCCTGCTTTTTAATATTTCTGACAGGTGTCCTGCGGGTCCTTCTGGACTGGCAATCTGTCCCTTTCTTCTGTTATGCAAATGTGCTCACCCTATTTTCCTTGTCAGGGAGAGGATCAGAGATGAAAGATGTCCCTCCTAACCAAGGTCTTCTGTCACTGGTGTATTAAAAATACTGTGAAGCATCCAAAAGGGGCAGACAGGCTTTAGAACTTGCTCCTGATTGCAAATCATGCCCTTTCTTTCATGCTTTTACTTGCACTCTTGGCTATTTGCATTGCTTTTCTGACAGAGTCCCCCTCCTGCCACTGTTGCTGTGGCTTAGATAGTGTTCATTTGTGTTTCTGAGCTCTCTGACTTTTCATATCTGACCTTTGCTGAGACAGAAAGCATTTGAGAAAGCTGGACTGTCACAAGGAAAGGATGGATGACCTGGGGGCTGGCGTCAGCACAGAGTGCTTTCTTACCCACAGCATCTGTATTGGGTTATCATTTAGAAACGATACCAAATTTAAATTGCATAAGAGTAGGCTACTTTCAGAGCCAAATCCTATATATTTTTTAGCCTTTACAAAGTCAGATTTTTAAGACTTGTGGAAGAGCGAGAAGGTTGGAGGGAGAGAAATATGTGTTGGCAGATCACCAGAGCATGGAGTTAATTATGTCTCTTGTACAAACCTGTCAATATTTTTCTTCTCACATTAAAATTGCACTCTCTCTCCAGCAGTTGTATTGATGATATTAACCCATTGTGACCCTTGAGAGAAGGAGGCGGAGCTTTATTTGGGGAGAATAATAACACATGCAGAAGAAATAGGCCTAGATTGACAAGCTGGGTCTCACACACAAATCACTTTGAAAAATCTGGCTGAATGGGAGGTTGATGAGAAGGCAAGAAACTTCTGACTCATCACTGTTTTCTCTCCTTGAATTATGGTTTATACGATCTCAGGCCTGAAGGGGAACCTTAAGAACGGCCAGTACAATTCCCTCTGACCCAGTCTTCCCTTCCCTTCCACCCTCAGCAAGCATCTTTTTGACTCTGCCTGGCTGTACCCAGGCCCAAGAAGCTCTGTGCTGTTAGAACTAGCCTTTGTATTGAGAGGAAATCTGTCTTCCTGTAGCTTCTACCCTTTGAGACTGGTCTCTCAGAGCTTTGAGTAGATTGGGGATTACTTATTTCTGGCAGCCTGGGATGACCAAACATCAAGTCAGGCCAGAATGGATGGCCTTTCTCCTTATCAGACTCCCAGGAGGACATGCCAATTCCTTGGCCCTAAGCCCCCAACACAGTGATGTCCACAGTGGGGAGGCTGATCTACTGCCAACATTAGGATTGTCTACACCCCCACCCTTTCCAGTATGGAACCTTCACCGGTGGCATCAGTATCCCTTGGAGCTTATGAGAAATGAAGAATCTGGAGTCCCTACCCCCACTTAATCAGAATCTGCGTTTTTGTTGTGGTTGTTTTTTTTTTTTTTTTAAGATTGTATTCATTTATTTGAGACACAGAGAGAGAGCCAAAGAGAGAGCATGAGTAGAAGGGGTGGGGACAGAGGCAGAAGCAAACTCCTCACTAAGCAGGGAGCCTGATGTGGGGCTTGATCCCAAGAGCCTGGGATCATGACCTGAGCCGAGGGCAGACGCTTAACTGACTGGCCACCCAGGCGCCCCCCAGAATCTGCGTTTTCACAAGATCCATTGAGCAGATGATTTGTCTGCACATTCATATGCACATCCTCACTTGTCCATGTGGCTTAGGAAGAGCACCAGCTGACTCTGACCCATGTGCCTGACTTGGGGCCCCAAATGTTGATGTATGGTGTCACTAGGGACCAATGACCCCGTCCAGGAAATCTGGACTTCCACAGACGAGGTAGTACTTTTAAGGAGGGTACCTTGAAGGATGACAGAGATATCAGGTATGTGCTTTGAGGACGTCCCCTTGAGGAGGTGACCTTGGGGAGGAACCCTGAAATGTACTCCCAAGACTGGGAGACACAAGCTTCAGGAAGCATTCCGCCCTTCCTCTGGTACAGGCCCTCAGGCCAACTTGCTGGGATGTGATCCAGCTCAATGACTAAGAGAACTGTTAGATTCTGGAGCCTTTGTAAATTTCCCGAGCTTGTTGTTATTGGTCTTAGTCTCTATTTATTCCTATAATTTGTTTTTAAAAAGATTAATAGTAGCAAAACCACTTTGGGGACTGACTTCGCAAAGACAGCAGATAGTTAGGGAATTGGCCAGTCTATCACTCACAGCCAAGCTGGCAGAGAAAGGAGCCTCCAGAGCAGAAAAGATGGTGTTAGTGTGGTGAAAAGGAAAAGGGGAAATCAGGAGCTGAAGGAAGGGGAGTGCAGAGGCCTGGAGATGGCCACCTGGTGACTATCACTTCAGGGTTCACATGGTAGGAGGACCATGTAGCTGACATCCCAGCTCCCATCCCAGGAGACCCATGAGCACCCCAAGAACTGGAAGGCAGTGCAGCATAGTTGTGGAGGGCATGCTGCTTACCAGCCATGTAACCTAGAAAACCACTGTGTTGGGCATGGTGTCCTCTTCCCAGCATCCATTCCACCCCAGCTGCTTCAGTCTCTAAACAGTTTATAGAACCCATCGTGTCCACAGTGATTTGTTAGGAATGGGAGAGCCTCAGCCAACTTGGGTCTCTCCTATTGGATGCAAATATAGAAGCACACAGACCCAATTCTGTGGCATTTTTCTCATGGCACCTGCCAACAGTAGGACAGAAAGACCAAAGGCACTTTGGGACTTGGCTGATAATGGTAAGCTTCTGCCCAAACCAGTCCTGAAGGCTGTTGATTCTCCTTTTTCTTCTCGGAAGAGAGAGAATGTATCTAACACATTTCCTTGTTGTTTAACTCCATTGGGATAGAGTTTTATGATACTTGAGGCTGGAAGCATCCATACTGTTACAAAGCTGTATGTAAAGTGCTTAGCGAAATGCCTGGCACATAGTAAGCTCTTGAAAATTGTTAGCTCTTGTTATTATTATTTATTACAGAGTGTAGGACACAGAAAGGAAACCAAATCAATTCAAAAGGGGTACAAAGAATGAGATATTTCTTTATAGGAGGCTTAAAAACAACATAGTCTTATCTATTATAACCAGGCAACAGGAAAGGTTTCTTTCCCCCTCCTGCTCCCACCCCCCACCTCACTTTTCACTTACAGGAAAATAACTAAGAATACTAGCTGATTGAAAGGATTTATCAGCAGCAATTCCCAAGCTTGCCCTAGCCTCAGTACAGCTCCAGGCCCTCCCGTTTCCCTTGATCTTTATATTCATACAATAGAAAGAATAATAGCGTGACACCCAAAAGACAGGGCTCTGGACCAAATGGTGTCTTTTTGTTTGCTTTTCTTCATATTGAGAAGCTTTAAAAATACAGAAAAAGATAAAGAACAACATAACAAACACTCATGTTGTGTTTACTTCATTTAATACAGTAAAAATTACAGAAAACAGTTTGAAGACTCTTTGACCATTTTCATCTTTCAGCTGATTTCATTGATATTTTTACAGCCTTTTTTTATTCATGAATCCATGAGTAGAATATATCATTTTATCTGTGTTTTAAAGATTTACTTACATGGTAGCTTATAATATGGTTCAAAAACCTCTTTTCATTGAATGTTATTTTTTTAGATTTATCTATGATGAACATGTAGATCTATTTCATTGTCTGCATTTAGAGTTTCAGCATATACATGTAAGAGATTTTATTTATCCATTACTTTGTTAATGGACACTTAGTTGTTTTCAGTTTTTTTGCCATCATAAATGTGACAGCAATGAACACCCTTGTATATGACCCACAGTTTTAGATCTCTTTCACACTGAAATGTATAGCTTGAAGCCTAATGCATAAAACATGTCACTCATCAACACATATTTATTAAGCCTAGTTGGTATGAGGGTAAAAAATTAGGTCAGAGAATCTTAATTAGCCCCTGACTTGCATAGGGACGTGGTCTATAGCTTAAGGAATTGTCAGTGCAGGGAGGAGTAAATATAGCTAATAATACAAGGCAGGAAATCTTAAGTATCAAATGAGTAGTACAGTCAGTGCTGTTAGAATTTAGAAGATACGAGTTTGAAGTAAGGTGATCAAGAAGCATCATGTTATCCTGGATCTAGAAGGTTGGGTAGAATTTCAACCAGCAGAAATGGGGAGGATATTCAAGGCAAGGTCAAGGATATGAACAAAGGTAAAGAAGTGGGAAGCCCTATACACTCTGGGCTCCAGATGAAGGGAAACAGTTCACTGCCACCATCCCAGGAGGAGTTACAAATCCAGTTGATCAAATTTAGGACAATGATTGGACCAAGTTTTGGTGGTGGGCAAGAACATGTGAATGTTAAAAAGTTGATGCAAGGGGTGCCTGGCTCCCTCGGTCGGAAAAAGATGCAACTCTTGATCTCCAAGTCATGAGCCCCACCTTGGGTATAGAGATCACTTAAATAATTTTCTTAAAGGTTTATTTATTTATTAGAGAGAGAGAGAGAGAGAGAGCACATGGGGGGGTGGGGCAGAGGGAGAGAGAGTCTTAAGCAGACTCTGTGCTAAGTGTAGAGACCCACACAGGGCTTGATCTCAAGACCCTGAGATCACGACCTGAGCTGAAACCAAGAGTCAGACATTTAACCGACTGCACCACCCAGGTGCCCATTAAATAAATACAATTTTTTAAAATGTTGATATAATAAGTTGAGTATGGCACTCTCTTATGCCATTCCTCTCCATGTGGCTAGATGGAAGGCTAGAGGTCACTTTTGCTTGAGAGCAGCCATTTTGCTTGCTTTGATTTCTCTTTGGTTATGAGTATTTGGGTTCTCTGCCTCATTCACATTAGGTTACTGCCTGGTGCTGAGCTTGCGGTTTGCGCTTAGAGGAGAGAGAGTCCCATTGTAGGCTTTGGGCCTTAGCCCCAGTTCTTGCCCAGTTTATGAGTCAGTGCTGTACATTGGGTACATAAGTTGACAGAGAAATTTTGTAAAAAAAAAAAAGATAAAAGAAATAGATTTGAAAGGGTAGATTTTGGGTCAGATTGTGATGGACACTGAATGACAGATTGTGGAATTTTGACTGATTCTCAAGGATAATTAGGTGCCACTGAAGATTTTTGAGTGAGAGATCATGGGTGTTATATGCAACTAATGAATCATTGAATGCTATATCAGAAACTAATGATGGGGATGCCTGGGTGGCTCAGTCATTAAGTGTCTGCCTTCAGCTCAGGTCATGATCCCAGAGTCCTGGGATCGAGTCCCACATCGGCCTCCTTGCTCAGTGAGGAGCCTGCTTCTCCCTCTCCCTCTGCTGCTCCCCCTGCTTGTGCTCTCTCTCTCTGTCTCTGACAAATAAATAAATAAAAATCTTAAAAAAAAAAAAAAAGAAACTAATGATGTACTCTATGTTGGTTAATTGAATTTAAATTAAAAAAAAAAGAGATCATGAGATCAAGGAATGATCTAGGACGACCAGTCTGAATTAGAGGGGAGTGAGTAAAGAGGCCATTGGAAGAAATTCAAAAGTGGATGACCTGAAATTCCATTTCTGAAGGTGGTAGTGGAATCAGACAAAAAAAAAAAGAAGGAATAGCTGTGAGAATTTTCAAGGTTTGATGAATAATTGGATGTAGAAGTTCCTGGAAAGAAATATGATTGGGGGCAGCTGGGTGGCTCAGTCGTTAAGCGTCTGCCTTCGGCTCAGGTCATGATCCCAGGGTCCTGGGATCGAGCCCCGCATCGAGCTCCCTGCTCCGCGGGAAGCCTGTTTCTCCCTCTCCCACTCCCCCTGCTTGCTGTGTTCCTGTTCTCGCTGTCTCTCTGTCAAATAAATAAAAAATATTAAAAGAAATATGATTGGGATGTTTTCAGTTTAGGTAACAGATAATTAGCAAAAAATGTCAAGAAGGGGATTTGGGATTGATTGTTATACATTTGAGCCACTCACATTTCAGTGGGGTGATAACATTTATTAGGCTTAAGAAATGTGAGCCTGGGGCTCATAAGAAAGATGAGGAGATGTGGGGTAATAATACATGGAGAAATGTTTGCAATGTTGCTTAGTCTTTTTACATATCTCGCATAAGAATGACTGCACTTAGGAAGACTGACTATAGGTCTGTCAACCACCATTCTAAGCCCTTTATGTTTACTGATTCATTTAATACTTATAACAACCCTTTGAGGTAGGTACCATTGTTATCCAATTTTGCAGATAAAGAAACTGAGGCTCAGAGAGTGTAACTGGGGTCCCAAAGCTCTAGGTAACTGGTGGATCAGGAACACAAACCCATTTAGTCTGAACTAAGAATCTGCTCCTAACCACACGCCATTTCCTCAATACTCAGCCTTGTAAATTGCACACAACAACGTTCTAACTATTGGACATTTCACTACTACTGAATATCACTGCCTTTTCTGGATAGTATTAAGAATTTCTGGATAATAGGAAAGCAAGAAAACTCAACTATTTCTAAGATTACTGAAAGAAAATCCCTTCTTTTTGGTTTGTCTCCCCCATGAGAGACTATGGACTCTGGAAATCAAACTGAGGGTTTTCAAGGGGAGGGGCCTGGAGGGATGAGTGAGCCTGGGAATGGGTATTAAGGAGAGCACATATTGCATGGAGCACTGGATGTTATACACAAACAATGAATCATGGAACACTACATCAAAAACCAATGATGTACTATATGGTGACTAACATAACATAATAAAAAAATAATAAAAAAATAAAAACACTTAAAAAGAAAGTCCCTTCTTTTGATCAGTGCATGTGATAAGTAGTTTTATTAAAGAGGCTAAAAATGTTATTTTTTGTAGGCATTTTTTCATCTTGAAACAGCCATTAAAAGCCCTCTTTCTCAAGCTTTTCCTCCAATATCAGGAATAAGACAAGGGTGTCCACTTTCGCCACTTTTATTCAACATAGTACTGAAGTCCTGGCCACAGCAATCAGACAGGAAAAAGAAATAAGAGGCATACATATTCATAAAGAAGTTAAACTGTCACTATTTGCAGATGACATGATACATGGAAAACCCTAAAGACTCCACCAAAAAACTACTAGAAGTAATAATTCAGTAAATCTGCAGGATACAAACCAGTAGCATTTCTATACATTATAATGAAATAGCAGAAGAAATTAAGAAAACAATTCCATTTACAACTGCACCAAAAAGAATAAAATCCCTAGGAACATACTTAACCAAGGGAGCGAAATACCTGTACTCTGAAAATTATAAAGCAATGATGAAAAAAATTAAAGACGACATAAACAAATGGGACGGTATACCATGTTCATGGGCTGGAAGAATTAATATTGTTAAAATGTCTATACTACCAAAGGCGCCTGGGTGGCTTAGTCAGTTAAGCCTCTGCCTTTGGCTCGGGTCATGATTCCAGGGTTCTGGGATTGAGCCCCGTATCAGGCTCCCGGCTTAGCAGGGAGGCTGCTTCATCCTCTGCCCTTCCCCTCACCCCCAATCACTGGTGCTCTCTCAAATATAAATAAGTAAGTAAGTCTATACTACCCAAAGCAGCCTATATGTTCAATGCAATCCCTATCAAAATACCAATAGTATTTTTCCAGAACTAGAACAAATTATACTAAAATTTCTATGGAACCACAAAAGATCCCAAGTAGCCAAAATGATCTTGAGAAAGAACAAAGCTGGAGGTATCACAATCCCAGGTTTCAAAACATACTACAAAGCTATTGTAATCAAACAGTATGGTATTGGCACAAAAATAGACACAGACCAATGGAACAAAATTGAGAGCCAGAAATAAACCCACAGTTATTTGGTCAATTAATCTATGATGAAGGAGGCAAGAGTACACAATGGGGAAAAGACAGTCTCTTCAATAAATGGTGCTGGGGAAACTGGACAGCTACATGCCAAAGAATGAAACTGGACCACTTTCTTACACCACACACAAAAATAAACTTAAAGTGGATTAAAGACCTAAATGTGAGACCCAAAACCATAAAACTTTTTGAAGAGAAGCAGTAATATCTTTGACATAAACCTTAGCAACATTTTTTTAGATACGTCCCCTCATGAACAAAACAAAGGCAAAAATAAACTACGGGGATTACACCAAAATAAAAATCTTCTGCACAGTGAAGGAAACCATCATTAGAACTAAAAGACAACCAGGATGCCTGGGTGGCTCAGTTGGTTAAGCGTCTGCCTTCAGCTCAGGTCATGATCCCAGGGTCCTGGGATCAAGTCTCACATCAGGCTCCTTGCTGCTTCTCCCTCTGTTTCTCCCTCTGCCTGCCACTCCCCCTGCTTGTGCGCTCTCTCTCTCTGACAAATAAACTCTTTTATTTTATTTTATTTTATTTTATTTTATTTTATTTTATTTTATTTTATTTTATTATGTTAGTCACCATACAGTACATCATTAGTTCTGATGTACCATGTACCATTCCATGATTCATTGTTTGCGTATAACACCCAGTGCTCCATTCAATATGTGCCCTCCTTAATACCCACCACTGGGCTGACCCGTCACCCCACCCCACTCCCCTCTAGAACCCTGTTTGTTTCTCCGAGTCCATAGTCTCTCATGGTTTGTCTCCCCCTCTGATTCCTCCCCTTCATTTTCTCCTTCCTACTATCTTTTTTTTTTAACATATAATGTATTATTTGTTTCAGAGGTACAGTCTGTGATTAATCAGTCTTACACAATTCACAGAGCTCACCATAGCACATACCCAGCCACCCCATCCCTCCCACCCCACACCACTCCAGCAACCCTCAGTTTGTTTCCTGAGATTAAGAGTCTCTTATGGTTTGTCTCCCTCTCTGGTTTCATCTTGTTTCATTTTTTTCTCCCTTCCCCTATGATCCTCTGTTTTGTTTCTCAAATTCCTCATATCAGTGATATCATATGATACTTGTCTTTCTCTGATTGACTTATTTCGCTTAGCATAATAACCTCTAGTTCCATCCATGTCATTGCAAAGGGCAAGATTTGGGGGGTTTTTTGATGGCTGCATAATATTCCACTGTGTGTGTGTGTGTGTGTGTGTGTGTGTGTATATATATACACACACACACCACATATTCTTTATCCATTCATCTGTTGATGGACATCTGGGCTCTTTCCATAGTTTGGCTATTGTGGACATTGCTGCTATAAACACTGGGGTGCACATGCCCCTTTGGATCGCCCCTTCGGATCACTACATTTGTATTTTTGGGGTAAATACCCAGTAGTACAATTGCTGGGTCATAGGGTAGCTCTATTTTCAACTTTTTGAGGAACCTCCATGCTGTTTTCCAGAGTGGCTGTACCAGCTTGCATTCACACCAACAACGTAGGAGGGTTCCCCTTTCTTCACATCCTCATTTCCTGACTTGTTAATTTTAGCCATTCTGACTGGTGTGAGGTGGTATCTCATTGAGGTTTTGATTTGTATTTCCCTGATGCCGAGTGATGTTGAACACTTTTTCATGTGTCTGTTGGCCAACAAATAAATAAAATCTTTAAAAAAAAAACCCTATAAGACTGGGGTGCCTGGGTGGCTCAGTCGTTGGGCATCTGCCTTCGGCTCAGGTCGTGATCTCAGGGTCCTGGGATCAGGCCCCGCATCAGGCTCCCTGCTCAGCAGGAGGCCTGCTTCTCCCTCTCCAACTCCCTCCTGCTTGTGTTCCCTCTCTCACTGTGTCTCTCTCTGTCAAATAAATAAATAAAATCTTTAAAAAATAACACCCTAAAAGACAACCTAGTGAATGGGAGAAGATATCAGCAAATGATATACCTGATAAGGGGTTCATATCTGAAATATATAAAGAACTTATACCACTTAACCCAAAAAAACCCAAACAATCTGATTAAAAAATGGGCAGAGGATTTGAATAC
Organism: Eumetopias jubatus; assembly: GCF_037043125.1. NCBI lineage: Eukaryota > Metazoa > Chordata > Mammalia > Carnivora > Otariidae > Eumetopias > Eumetopias jubatus. The sequence continues at coordinate 53,590,651 of NW_028274811.1, read as the reverse complement.
ACATTTTTCCAAAGAAGACATACAGATGGCTAACAGACAAAGGAAAAGATGCTCAACATCACTCATCATCAGGGAAATGCAAGTCAAAACCACAATGAGCTATTACTTTCCACCTGTCAGAATGGCTAAAATTAAAAAGACAAGTAAGTGTTGAAGAGGATGTGGAGCAAAGGGAACCTTAGTGCACTGTTTGTGGGAATGTAAATTGGTACAGCCACTGTGGAAAACAGTATGGAGGTTCCTCAAAAAACTTAAAATAGAAATACAAAGTAATCCAGTAGTTCTACTGCTGGATATTTGCTCAAAGAAAATAAAAACACCAATTTAAAAAGATATATGCACCCCTATGTTTATTGCAGCATTATTTACAGTAGCCAAAATATGGGAGCAACGTAAGAGTCCACTGACAGAGAAAAAAGATGCAGAATGTGTACATGTGCACATATAGGTATATAGATATAATGGAATATTATGCAACTATAAAAAGGGTGAGATCTTGCCATTTGCAACAGTATGGATGTGCCTCAAGGGTATTATGCTAAGTGAAAAAAGTCAGACTGTGAACAACAAATACCATATGATTTTGTTCATATGTGAAATCTAAAAACCCAAACAAATGAATAAACAAAAAGCTGAATTGGACCTGTAAATACAGAAAACTGATGGCTGCCAGAGGAAAGAGGGGTTGGGGGGCTGGGCAACATGGGTGAAGGCGAGAGGGAGGTACAGGCTTCCAGTTACGGAATGAATTAAGTCATGGGACTAAAAGGCACAGCATAGGGAATATAGTTGATGGCATTGTAATAGCACTGTATGGTGACAGATGGTAGCTACACTCGTGGTAAGCTTAGCAAACATATAGAGAAGTTGAATCACTATGTTGTACACTGAAACTAATGTAACATTGTGTGTTAACTATACTCAGGTTAAAAAAAGAACTTACACTGTTGGTGGGAATGCAAGTTGGTACAGACACTTTAGAAAACAGTGTGGAGGTTCCTGAAAAAATTAAAAATAGAGCTACCCCATGACCCAGCAATTGCACTTCTCAGTATTTATCCCAAAGACGCAGATGTAGTAAGAAGAGGGGCCATATGCACCCCAGTGTTCATAGCAGCAATGTCCGCAATAGCCAAACTGTGGAAAGAGCCGAGATGGCCTTCAACAGACGAATGGATAAAGAAGATGTGGTCCATATATACGATGGAATATTACTCAGCCATCAGAAAGGATGAATACCCAACTTTTGCATCAACCTGGATGGGACTGGAGGAGATTATGCTACGTGAAACAAGTCAAGCAGAGAAAGTCAATTATCATATGGTTTCACTTAATTGTGGAACAGAAGGAACAGCAGGGAGGACATTAGGAGAAGGAAGGGAGAAATGAAGGGGGGTGATGAGAGGGGGAGAAGAACCATAACAAACTATGGACTCCGGGAAAAAAACTGAGGGTTCTAGAGGGGAGGGGGGCAGGGGGATGGGTTAGCCCGGTGATGGGTATTAAGGAGGGCACGTACTGCATGGGGCACTGGGTGTTATACACAAACAATGAATCATGGATCACTACATCAAAAACTAATGATGTACTGTATGGTGACTAACATAACATAATAAAATTAAATTTAAAAAATAAAAAAATTAATTAAAAATAAAAAAGCCATCTTTCTCCTTGCAGACCTGGGGTATGTGAGATGGTACCTTAGAGCATAGGCTGCCTACCTGCATGTGTCTGCCAAGGTCTGTTTACATACCTATCAGACTGTGAAGTCCTGTAGGACTGTATACTTCCTGGACCCTTTTTAGGAGCTTAATATAATGTCTTATTGAATAAATGGGTAAATAAATAACTGACCACTTATACATATGCTATGGGATATCCCAAGCCTCGGCTATGTGTCAAGGAAAGCTTCCGACAGTTGATCGTAGCCAACCCTAGTTGAAGAATGAACTGAAGCTAGCCGGGCAGAGCTAGGGGAATGGGTTTCTGGACAGTGGCACTAACTTAAGCAGGAGAGAGCATGGCATATTCAGGGAGCTGTCAGCTGTCAGTGTGGCGGCAGAGGGGCACAAGGAATGAGGCCAGATGAGAAAAATGAAGAGGCACACAGGGGCCACACTGCAAAAGCTGTATGTATTATGAGGAGTTTGGACTTTGTCCTGAGGGCAAAGGAGAGCCATTGAAGACATTTCCCCCCTATTGATGTTTTTCTTTTCCAGATTATAAGAATGGAGAAATTTGTGTGTGTGTGTGTGTGTGTGTGTGTGTGTGTGTGTGTGTGTGGTAAAATGCACAAATCTAAAGTTAGGGTGAGCAACCATCCTGGTTTCCCCAGGAAAGGACTTTTAGTTTAAAAACGAGGACAGTTTCACGTAATCTGGGGCCATTGGTCTTCCTATCTAAAGTGTACTGTCCCCACCTTCCACATCAAACCCCAGAAGGCTTCCTCATGCCTCTTCTCAGTCAATACTCCTCTCCTGAAGTAACCACTATTCCAAAATCTCTTACCATAGGTAAGTTTTATCTCGTTTTGAACTTTATGTAAATTTACATAGTATGTTTTCTTTTGAGTCTTTGGGTTTTTTCATTCAGCTCTGTGGTCTGTGAGATTCTCTTTGCTGTTGCTGTATTTGCTTTTCATTGCTCTGCAGTATTGTAAGAACATATCTCAATCTGCTTATCCATTCAGTGGTTAATAGGCATTTAAATTGAGTCCAGATTTTGCAATTATGGATAGCTGTTAGGAATATTCTTGTAGACATCTTTGGTGGGCATATGCAGTCATTTCTGTTGGGTAAATAGGAGTGGAATTGCAGGGTTATAGGGTATGTATAAGTTTGGCCTTAGCAACTGCCAACCTATGTCCCACAGTATTTGTACCATTTTACACTTTTAGCAATAATTGTGAAAATTCTTGTTTCTCCACATTCTCATCAACACTTGGTATTGTCTGTCTTTTTAATTTTAGCCATTCCAGTTGGGCATGAATTCATACCTCATGGTGTTGATGTGCATGTCCCTAATGACTAACAATGTTGAGAATCTTTTTATTGGCCATTCATATATCTTTTTGCTAAGTGTCTGTTCAGGTCATTTGCCCATTTAGAAAATTAGATTGTTGGCTTTTAATTGTTATTCGGGCGTTTTTTTTTTAACATCGGGACACAAGTCCTTTGTGAGATATATGCATTGTACATATTTTCTCCTAATCTGTGACTTGCTTTCTCACTTTCTTAATAGAGTCTTTTGAAGAGCGAAAGCAGAATTTTAATTTTGATTTAAAATTTTTCAAATTTTTTTTCCTGTGGTCAGTGTTTTTTGTGTTTTATTTAAGAAACTGTTGCTTAGGGGCGCCTGGGTGGCTCAGTTGGTTAAGTGACTGCCTTCAGCTCAGGTCATGATCCTGGAGTCGCAAGATCGAGTCCCACATTGGGCTCCCTGCTCAGCGGGGAGTCTGCTTCTCCCTCTGACCCTCCCCCATCTCGTGCTCGCTCTCTCATTCTTTCGCTCAAGTAAATAAATAAAATCTTAAAAAAAAAAAGAAACTGTTGCTTAACCCAGGATATGAAAAGAATCATTTTCTTATAGAAGTTTTATTTTTTCTTTTTTGCACTTAGATTTATGATCTAGCTCAAATTTTTGTTATGTATACAGTAGGAGTTGAGATTCATTTTTTTTCCCATGTGGATATCATGTTGTTTCCATATAATTTGTTGGAATTCCCCATGGAATTATCTTGGAGCTTTTGTCTAAAATCAATTGACCATTTATGTGTGGGTCTATTTATGGTCTCTAATATGTTCCATTTATTTATTTGTGTATCCTTATGCCAATACCACAGTGAATTTTATAATAAATTAGTCTCAAATTCAGGTAATATAAGTCTTCCAGATTTGTTCCTTTTGTTTTCAAATTTGTTTTGACTATTTTATATTCTCTGCATGTTTGTATAAATTTAAAGTTTTGGCAATTCTTATTTTTTAAAAATCCTGCTGAGGTTTTGATTGGGATTAGATTTCATCTATAGGGCCATTTGAGAAAAATTGACATCTTAACAGTATTGAGTCTTGTATTCTATGAACTTGATATATCTATCCATTTATTGAAGACTTAAAAAATTTCTCTCGGGGCTCCTGTGGCTCAGTTGGTTAAGCATATGCCTTTGGCTCAGGTCATGATCCCAGGGGTGCTGGGATTGAGCCCTGCGTGGGCTCCCTGCTCAGCAGGGAGCCTGCTTCTCCCTCTCCCCATGTTGCTCCCCCTGCTTGTGCTTGCTTGCTTTCTCTCTCTCTCTGTCAAATAAGTAAAATCTTTAAAAATTTTCTTTTAATAATGTCTTATACATTTTAGTACAGAGGCCTTGTGCATCTTAGATTTATTACTAGACATTTTATTTTTTTATACTAAATGGCATTTTTTTAAATTTCTAATTATTTGTTGCTAGCATATAGAAGTAATTTCTATATATTGACCTTGTATAGAGTGATAATGTAAATTATTTAATTTTAAGAGTATTTTGACTGATCTTTTCAATTATTTATGTATGCAATCATGTAGTCTATAAATAATATGAGTTTTATTTCTTCCTTTCCATTCATTATACCTCCTTTTTGCTAAGCTCATTGTACTGAATGGGGCCTCCAGTACAATATTGAATAATAATGTTGAAAGAGGACACCACTCTCTTGTTGCTGAACTCAGGGGGAGCCATATAATTAATATCTTGCCATCAACTATAACATATGCTGTAGAACATTTCCTTTTATTATTAGTTTGCTGAGAATTCTTATTTTTATCAAGAATAGATGTTGAATTCTGTCAAATGGTTTTTCCTATGTATATTGAGATGATTATGATTTTTCTCTATTCTATAAATATAATGAATTTCATTGGCTGATTTTTGTATGTTACCAGCCTTACATTTCTAGAATATAGACATTATATATTACCTTCATACTCTTATCGATAGGTTTTATTGATTAAAATTTTGTTTATGAGGGCGCCTGGGTGGCTCAGTCGGTTAAGCGACTGCCTTCGGCTCAGGTCATGATCCTGGAGTCCCGGGATCGAGTCCCACATCGGGCTCCCTGCTCGGCGGGGAGTCTGCTTCTCCCTCTGACCCTCTTCCCTCTCGTGCTATCTCTCATTCTCTCTCTCTCAAATAAATAAATAAAAATCTTTAAAAAAAAAAAATTTTGTTTATGATTTTTGTACCTGTGCTCATAAGTGAATTTGGTCTGTGATTTTCCTTTCTTGAAATGTTATTCTCAGATGTTAGTATCACCTCTTGAAAGTAATGCTGGTTGTATAAAATGAGCTGAAAATTATTCATTCTTGTTCTTTTTTTGTTCTAGATGACTTTTTGTAAGATTAGTATGATTTCTTCCATGAATATTTGGAAGAAATCACTAGGGAAGCCACTTAAGACTGGAGTTTTCTGTGTCTGAATGTTTTAAATTAGAAATCAAAATTATTTAATAGCTATGGGAAGATTCTACTTACCTTAGTGTTAATTTTAGGAAATTGTGCTTTTCAAGAACTTTTTCATTTCATCTAGGTTAAATTTATTGGCATAAAGATGTATACTTAAAATATATTAGTACTGACAGTAATTAAAAATAGAATATACAGTGAATTAAAGACAAAGGTTTTAAATATTTATTTAAAAATAAAAAACAAATGCTGTTTCTAAAAGACAAACTTACATATAAGGATTGAAAAGGGGACAGAAAAACCCTCTTTACTCACTGAACACTTCTGGCTACCTAGTGTATAGATTTTTTTTCCCCACATGACCAATTCTCCAACACCATCTGGGTGTTGTATAATTCAACGAAATTTTCACACTCTCTACCTAACTGCATCAGATCCCTCAAATTAAGGGCTCAGTCCCTCAAGACTTGCCCCACTTAGATTCCGATGGCAAGTAGTGGGTTCCCAGGTTACCCACACTTCTGTCCAAATTGGCTACAAATCGGGAGTTCCCATAAAGCCTTCCTCGGGTTTAATAATTTGCTGTAATGACTCACAGAATTGGGCAACACATACATTTACTAGTTTATTATCTTGTATAAAGAATATGACACAAGATACAGATGAACAGTCAGATAAAGAGATACATAGGGTAAGTGCAAGAGCTTTGGTCCCTATAGAGTTGGAAGGCACCACCATCCCAGCACATGGATGTATTTATGAACCCTAGAAGCTCTCTGAACCCTATACTTCAGGGATTTTTATGGAGACTTTATCACATAGTCATGAACAATTTTTAACTCAATCTCCAGCTCCTCTCCCCTCCCTGGAAGATAGGGTGTGAGTCTGAAAGTTCCACGCTTCTAATCATGGCAACTTTTTTTTTAAAGATTTTATTTATTTATTTGACAGAGAGAGACCACAAACAGGAGGAGTGGCAGGCAGAGGGAGAAGGAGAAGTGGGTTCCCTGCTGAGCAGGGAGCCTGATGTGGGGCTCAATCCCAGGACCCCAGGATCATGACCTGAGCTGGAGGCAGATGCTTAACCAACTGAGCCACCGACGGATCGCCCAATCATGGCTGATCTTTCTGGTGACTGGTCCCCACCCAGGAGTCCACTAAGAGTCACCTTATTAGACCAAAAGACATTTCTATCACCCAAGAAATTCCAAGGTGCTAGAAGATACTCCTAGCACCCCTATTACTCAGGAGATTATAAGAATTTTAGGACCAACATGTCAGAAACTGGGGGAAGATACATATATATAATATAGGTATATAATTATTTACACATATAAATAATTATTTTAGAAGGACATAGAAAAATTCGAAGTAAAAGGATGGAAAAAGATACACTACACAAAGCAAATGTGGGTGTGGGTATACTAATTTCAGATAAAAGAAAAACTTCAGTAAAGAAATATTACTAGATATACGGTGCTGAAAAGATGAGTAAAATTAACAACTCTAGCTAAACTTTAGTAAAAAAAAAGAGACATCTTTAATTTTCATTATGACAAAAGGGTCGATTCAACAGGATGATTCTAAATTATATGAACTTAACTGCTTTAAAATATGTGAAGCAAAAGTTGATAGACTCAAAGGAGAAATAGACAAAAATGCATTATCATAAATGAAGACTTTAGGGGCACCTGGGTGGCTCAGTCAATTAAGCATCCAACTCATGAACTCAGCTAAGTTCTTGAGCTCAGCGTCGTGAGTTCAAGCCCTGCACTGGGCTCCACGGTGGGCGCAGAGCCTACTAAATACATAAATACATAAATAAATAGTTTAATATAACTCAGTAACTTACAGAACAAGTAGATCAAAAAAGCCATTAAGGATCAAGCTTGAACAATATTGACAACTTGACAGAATTGAACATTGCAAAAAACAATTTCAGAACATATGCTTCTCAAGTACATATGGAACATTTACTGAATACCACATGTTGGGCTACTAAGAGACATCATTATAGATTTGACAGACATTAAAAGAAAGAGTGTATTATGAACAATGTTAAGCCAATAAATCTGACAATTTAGAGGACTGATTTTCAAATATGGAGTAACATGCTCAGACTTTGATTTCAGAAAGATTACTCTGGCTGCAATTTGGAGAATGGGCTAGATGGGGGCAAGACCAGAGGCAGGGAGGATATTAGGACTCTTATTACAACAATCTAGGCAAAGATAATAATGACCTAGATTAAGAAATGGTGATAGGGAGACTGAAGAAGGAATCAAACAAAAGAGCAAGTAAGTAAAGCTGGGGGTCAGTGATTATGTGACATTGCAAAATGTTGGTTCAAAAAATATTTATTGAGTCCCTACTATATGCCCTGTACTGCTTGCAATAGTCAGCAAGACAGGTATAGTCCCTGCCTTAGTGATGAAGCTTACCTATGGTTGGCATCAGAGCCAGAAGTTGTATCTAGGAGTCTGAACTTCAGTTCCAAGGCTAGTGTGCTTTCAACAACAACCCAGACTTCCCCTCTGTTATAACACTTGTTTTGTCTGTTGCACCTAATACCAACATAAATATTCTTGTATCTGCCTCTTTGAGATACCATAATGGCCAGATTCTTCCAGGCAGCACTTACTGATTTAAAAATTTTATAAGATTAAGCTGAACCCTCATAAATTTCCTTGGTTTGGCTCAAAGTTACATATACTAGGAGATGGTTATTCTAAAAATCAATAGGCTTTCTTTTTTTAATGGAGCTGGGTTCTCTGTCACAGTGTATTTGCAATCTGCTGGGCATTAGCACCTTCTTCCTGGGATAAGGCAGGGCAAAGTTTGGTGAAAATAGCTTCTTCAAACCACTTCAATCACATTTGTCAAAAGCAAAGGATGTGGGAAGCCTGGCAACCTGGATTCATCTGGTTTCCTTTTAGTTCCTTCTCTGAACTATAGAACTGAAAAATGTTGGAGCTAGAAGGAATTGCAGAAACCATTTAATCCAACCCACGCATTTTAGAGAGGAAGCATCAAGGCTCAGAGAAGTACAATGACTTGCAAAGTCACCCAGCTACTTTTACATAGACCCAGGACTGGGATCCAGGTCCTTCCAGTGCTCTTTAACACCAGCACTTCTGCACCACAGCAGGAAAGCCAGGGCTCTATTCTTAACCTGCTTTATATTCTGGAAAAATGGAACTTTAGTTTTTGCTCCAAATGACCATTTCTGTTTCAAATCCCCTTCTCTGTTTACATCCTGTTGGCTCTTCATTATTGTGTCTGGCTGAACGGAGGCCAGAACCTGTGCTGTGCAAAGCAGAAGCAGCAGATGCTATTTGGGGTGATTTCAAGGACCAAGGAAAGGACCTTCTTTTTCCTACCTGCTTTTAGGTACTGGAAATTTTTAAAACATAAAAACTTTTCATTTTACAAGGAGAACCAAGGCCCATGGTGCACATACCCCTGGGAAGGAAACTGTGATGGCTTCAGTCGACAATGAATAGCAAATAATTGGCATTGGATCCCTTCCCAGAAGCATTTTTCTTTGATAGAACAGAAGATGTTGCAAAAGGGTACTAAGATCCTTAGGAAGGCTAGAGAGCAGTTGACTGTACTAGGAGAAAGGAATAGAGGGGATGTGCGTGTGTGTGTGTGTGTGTGTGTGTGTGTGTGTGTGTGTGTGTACCCACACAGGTATTAAGGGGATAGAAGTAGGAGATTCCAAAGACAAACTTTGTCTACAAACTTTGTCACAGCTTGGTCCTGCCTTGATCCTCTCTGTCAGACTGACATGCTTGCATCCTAACCCTGGACCTGCATGTCTAAAACACTTCCATCCAAGGTGCCAACAAGGAATGTGAGAGAGGGGAATGTCTTCAAGCCAGTGAGCACCCAAACTGTGCACCAGAGATAAATCCCATACTAACAGAAGCTAAGCCCTGTTGGTTCTTTGTTATAGGAGTTGTCGTGAAAATCCTCTGTGCAGTGGTTTTTAGGGCACTGAAACTACTCTGTATGATGATATGATAATACACCACCAAGAGTGAAACCTAATGTAAACTGTGAACTTTGAATGACCATGACGTGTCAGTGTGGGTTCAGTATTTTTCAAAAATAGACCACTCTGGGGCAGGGTTGGGGATAATATTGATAATGGAGGAAGCTCTGTGTGTGTGAGAATCTCTGTACCTTCTACTCAATTTTAAGGTAGACGCCAAACTGCTCTTAAAAAATAGTCCATTAAAAAAATTCTCAGTTCACAGAGCCTGGTGGATTGGCTGGAAATCCCTACAGCAGGCACAAAGTAGAGGTAGCAGGGTGTGATACACTGTAGCTAGTATGAAAATAAGGAAATCTAGGCTGTACTCCTAACTCTACGACTAACTGTGGGGACTTGTCCTCTGTTTCCTCAACTGTAAAATGAGGATAGGTTTGGGAACCCACAGTTGCATTCCAATTTTATGGTCTTCAATAAAGATTATTTTTCCAGATTCTGTCTTCTTGAGAGAAATACTGTGCCTTAGGATAAAGGAGTAGCTAGGCATAGAGAAAAGATCCTGTTTTCTCAGTTGAGACCCTCAGGGTTCCCTCTGGTTTTGTTGGCTGAGTCCAAAAGTATTGCCATGATCCAGCCCAGGTTTTGCCTTCATCCAAGTAGGCCTGTGTGCTCTGAAGCCTACCCAGAGTAGGTGTCAGGGCTCCTAACTGGGGGATAGAATCTCTTTCGCACCTCCCACAAGTTGGCCTCTTACCCAGAAGGATCCTTATCTTCCTTGGAAGAGTTTAACCATCAGCCCAAGCCTAGGACCCTGACAGGGGTTGGGGTGCTTAGAGTCAGGCGCAAGGTCATTTTACCTCAGGCCTGTTGGGTGGTTCTTCCCTTCCCTTCTCACTAGGCCTACGCAGGGCACCATCCCTGCGTCAGCACGAGCTTCAGAGATGTGTTTATCTTTCTTCTGCAGCTCCTGGAAGACAGTGATTGCACCCGAAGCACTGTTATTTGTAACATCAGCTGGTGATTCCCAACTCTCTTGGCTTCTGCCCTGGGACTCATGCTGGCACTCCGTTCCCTTGTCAGATTCCAGGCCGTCAGTGTCTTCAAGAGAGCGGTAAACACCAGCCCGGATGCCTGCTGGGTTGGAACCTTAGGATCACAACTCCCATACTCCCTTTAAATTCAGGTAAGTGTTTGTGCGTCTCTACCACACGTGTTTGTTACAGGCAGGAGACAACCCAGGCAGCTTCTAGTTTTTAATCAGCAAAAGCAGCAAAAGCATTTGATGAAATCAAGCAAGCTCTCAAGGTTTCACTCCTGCTTATCCAGCAAAACAGAAAGCCCCGGCCCTCTATTCTGGACTGCAGGCAGGCATGGATGCCACTGTCTTGACTAGCTGCCTGCTGCCTTGCCGCCGGGACAAGCCGTCCATTTAGTACCTCTGGGAATGGAAGGAGAATGTATTTCTCTTGGTCTCTCTCCATTCAAGCCACTGTCCACATCTTTCTTTCCCTTCACAGTGTTTTCATATTTCTTCCCCTCTTCAGAAATCAGCTCCTTTCCCTCTGACGCTTTTGGTACTGTCGAAAGCACATACCTTATGGGCTGGTCCTAGGACATGAGATGAGTGATACAGATTCAAGGAATACAAGTCAAACCAGAGTATGCAAAGCACAACCCGCCCCCCGCCCCCCCCCCAACCACACATGTGCAGTGCTTCAGTCCCCCTAGGTTAGCCCTGGCAGTGGCCTTGGCAAGGTGGGCACTATGCCAGTGACTGAGTCTTCAGATGAAGGGCTGCACAGGCTCTTTCCTCTCTCCTCTGGGAGAGTTTCCTGCAGAATCAGGGAACCAGGCTGAGGACAGGCTGCACAGGTTTAGGGTCTTTTCTGGGAATCTGTAGTTTGGCAGCTCAAAGTTGAAAAGCTCCTAATTACTTGGGAAAGAGTAATTGCATCCAAAGTTGGGGGCAGTGATTTGCTGTGCATATAAAAATAAGAGCAATTCTATGGTGAGGAATTCATCAGGGCTAGGCCCTCCCACCCTAGTACCTGCTCTCTGCTGAGCAGTAGCTGGTGCCTGGGCCCTGGTGAAAGTGAGAGGCCTCTAGCGGCACAGCCCTGAGCACTAGATGAATCGGTGCAGAAGGGTCCCGTGTTTCTGTTCGGTCACTTTCTTCTCCACTCTCTTCTGTGTCATGGGAAAGACAAGGCCTGTGGCAGAAAGTATAGGAGATGAAAATCCATTTAGAAAGGAGCCTATAGGTATGCATGCTGTGTGTGTGCCGGTGTTATGTGTAAGTGTGTGTTATGTGTGTGCATGTGTGCCTCTGGTGGGGATACTTAACATCCATAGCTTTTATTTTAGGGCAGTGGAATGCAGCAAAAACATTCTTTGGGTCTGTTTTAGCTTTTTTTGTTTTTGGTTTGCTTGTTCATTTTGTTTTTTAGATTCTACATATAAGTGAAATCATAATGTATTTGTCTTTTTCTCTGCCTTATTTCACTTAGCATAATATCCCTTAGGTCCATCCATGTTGTCACAAATGGCAAGATCTCATTCTTTTTTATGACTAATACTCCATTGTATATATATATATCTTCTTTATATAAATAATGTATATATATATATTCATTTTCTTTATCCGTTTGTCTATTGATGGACAATTAGTTTGTATCCATATCTTAGCTATTGTAAATAATGTGGCAGTAAACATAGGGGTGCATGTATCTTTTCAGATTAGAGTTTTTGTTTTCTCTGGGTAAAGACCCACTAGCGGAATTCCTGGATCACATGGTATTTCCATTTTAAGTTTTTTGAAGAACCTCCATACTGTTTTCCACAGTGGCTGCACCAGTTTGCACTCCCACCAACAGTGCACGAGCATTTTCTTTTCTCCACATCTTCTTCAACACTTGCTGTTTCTTATGTTTTTGATTTTAGCCATTCTGACAAGTAGGAGGTGATACCTCATTTTGGTTTTGATTTGCATTTCCCTAAAGATGAGGGATGTTGAGCATCTTTTCGTGTGTCTGTTGGCCATTTGTATGTCTTCTTTGGAAAAGTGTCTTTTCACATCCTCTGCCCATTTTTTAATTAGATTGGGTGTTTTTGGTTGAGTGGTATAAGTTCTTTATATATTTTGGATATTAATCTCTTACTGGGTATGTCCTTTGCAAATATCTTCTCCTATTCACTAGGTTGTCTTTTTGTTTTATTGATGGTTTCCTTCACTGTGCAGAAGATTTCTCAGTAGTTTATTTTTGCTTTTGTTTCTCTTGCATGAGAGGACATATCTATAAAAATGTTGCTAAGGTGTATGTCAAAGAGATGACTGCCTCTGTTTTCTTCTAGAAGTTTTATGGTCTTAGGCCTTACACTTAGGTCTTTAATCCATTTTAAGTTTATTCCTGTGTATGGTGTAAGAAAGTGGTGCAGTTTCATCCAGTTTCATTCTTTGGCATGTAGCTGTCCAGTTTTCCTAACACCATTTGTTGAAGAGACTGTCTTTTCCCCACTGTATATTCTTACCTCCTTTGTTGTACATTAATTGACCATATAAGTATTGGTTTATTTTGGGGTTCTGGATTCCATTGAACTATGTGTCTGTTTTTGTGCCAGTACCGTACTGTTTTGATTACTATAGGTTTATAGTGTATCTTGAAATCTGGGATTGTGATACCTCCAGCTTTGTTCTTTCTCAAGATCATTTTGGCTATTCAGGATCTTTTGTGGTTCCATATAAATTTTAGTATTAGTTCTAGTTCTGTGAAAAATACTATTGGTATTTTGATAGGGATTGCATTGGATATGTAGGCTGCTTTGGGTAGTATGGACATTTTAACAATATTAATTCTTCCAGCCCATGAACATGGTATACCTTCCCATTTGCTTGTGTCATCTTCAGTTTCTTTCATCATTGTTTTATAGTTTTCAGAGTGCAGGTCTTTCACCTCCTTGGTTAATTCCTAGGTATTTTATTCTTTTTGGTACAATTGCAGGACTTTGGAACTTTTTTCCTTCCAACTCCAGTACTGCACAGGATAAAAATAGAAAGCTGCTTCCAAGATTTGAGCACTCAAGTTGGAAACCACTCCTCCACTTTCCTTCAGTAGCACCTGAAATTTTCGCTATTTATCTCTTAAGGTTAAAGTAGCTCCCTGTAGGGGCGCCTGGTGGCTCAGTCGGTTAAGCATCTGCCTTCAGCTCAGGTCATGATCTCAGGGTCCTGGGATCGAGACCCATGTTGGGCTCCCTGCTCAGCGTGGAGCCTGCTTCTCCCTCTCCCTCTGCTCCTTCCCTGTTCTCACTTGCTCTACTGCTCTCTCTCTCTCAAATAAATAAGTGAAATCTTTAAAAAAAAAAAGCATTTCCCTATAAAACACTGTTTTCTGAACTGTTACATAGGACAGGGGCAATACATTGACTGGGCAAGGGACAATCATAATCATTTTCACATTGTAGTTACTTCTCAGACCTAGCCAGGAAACAGAGCAAGTTCATTTTGATGTTTAGAAGAGGAAAGAAGCACGATGTGGTAGAAAGAGCTGAAATTTAAACTCAGAAGACCTGAGTCTATTAATAACTCTGTGGTTTGAATAAATAGCTTACCTTTATAACCTCATCTGTAAAATGAAATGCCAGATGTTTTTCACAGAGTGGTTGTGCGAGTCAAGAGAGAGAATGCATGTGAAAGAACTTTTAAAATTGTAAGTCCTATAAAAATCTAAGTTATTACAATATTTAAATTGGCAAGACATAGCTCCTTCCTTTTGCTGATTGGTCCTTTGAAGGCACTGGGCCTGCAATTCAGGTTTGTACCACTAGAGGGACAGTTTTGTCTAGTAGCCTGCAAAAACCAAATAAACACTTCCTTAGGCATTTCAAGCTGATGTCCAATAGCAGTTACCTAGAGGTTTCCATGCAAACTAAAGTCCCAGGCTTGGATAATGGCCCCTTCACAATAAATGTGAACTTCATTTGCTCTACATCAGGACCTGGAACTAAGTCTGTACTTCTTTTTAGAGCCTTCCAATTCCTGAAAGAGTCCAAGAGTAAATGTTTTTAATAAATCAAGTCATGGACTCTGCCTGATGCCATTTTGATAAATTGAGTTTTCTCACAGCCTGAGAATGAGGCTACTGGTTACATCTTGCTCTTGGTTTCACAAAGAAACCAATCTTGCTCACCATCTTAGGTGAGCATGCAGTATGCTACACTTTAAACTTTATTGAGTGCATCCAAAATGGTCCAGTCTACAGTGATTAGTCCAAAAGGCAGCATCACAGGTAGCTTCATCCTCTGTCTACTTGGCAACATTTGCATCTCATTTTAGAGGGGAACACTTGTTAATATGTACAGGCAATAAACCCTGAAACCCATGCCTCATGTAGTTTGCCTTTTTAACAGCAGAAAATGAAAAAGAGCTTTCCAGCTAATTGACTTGAATGCAGGACTCATAAAACTTGTGAGTGTTCAGGCTCACAAAATCAGATTCCAATACAGAGATACATGCAAAAAAACATTGTAGCTTCTCCTTTTTTCGGCTGTGGAGCCAGCCATGTGTATTAACACCATTCGGTAATCTTCCACTCCATTCTCCCATTTTCCTTCCTTACCACATCTCAGTACTACACTGTCTCCAAAGAGTTGGGGGCAGGGGTGCCGGTTTTCTCCAGTCTCATTCCTGCTTGAGTGTTAGAGACTGAGCAGTGGGCTCCTGAGGTGTGATCAAGGCTTGAGTTACATTAGAATGGCAACCACATATTAATCTTCTAAAATATGCCCCATGGGTCATGAACTAAATGTAAAGCTAGGATTTGTGGGGCTGAGCTCCCTAAGCTAGGAATGCTCTACCATGCTCCTCTATTTCTAATGCATACCTATAGAGCAGAGATGAAGATCCTAATTGTTTTACATTTCAGTATTATTTTCGCTCTTGAGATTGTTTGTGTCTATTTGCAATACTAGATAGAATAATGCATTGTCGTGTATCTCTTCCCAACTCTGTATTCAGTGATATATTGGTAGCTTGAAATTGGCCATGATGGAGGTATTTCTACCACAGAAATCAGCAAATGTTACCAATTAGTGCCCTTTTTTTTATCCCAGGGAGCTGGTTGTTAAACATTTTTCAGCACACCACGACACGAGGGCATAGAGCAGGGAGAGATAATCCAACCTGGAGGTAGTAGGTGTAGAGAAATGATCAGGGAAGGTGTGGCATCTGCCAATGGCTGTTTGTCCGTAATTATTCTTAGCTTTGCTCTTAAAACATAGCCAATCTTTATGGTGGCATTTTGCTTAGCTAAGAAACAATTAAAAACCCCATATATCCCAGCCTTCCTCAAGGTTGGAGGCACAGGATTCAGTTCCGCTCAGTGAGGCAGAAGTAGAAATCTACTGAGAAAGGTCTTGCTTCTCAATGTGGGCACTGCCCCTTCCTCATTACTTTTGCTACTTCTTCATCTTGCCTGGAATGATGATTGGAGTTGGAACAGCCATCTTTTACCACAGAGGAACCGTGAGGATGAAATAGTTCAAGAATAGCCAGACAAAGACAGAGGGTGCTGGGACCTGGATGACACTGTGGAGCTGGCAGGTCCCTGAACTGCCCCCTTCTGGATTTCTTCTTAGGTGCAAAATAATCCCAATTTGGTTCAACTTCTCAGTTGGTTCCCTTTACATGTAGCCAAATGCAGTCCCTTATTAAGAATGAAAACTTCCCTTAAGAAGTGATGTTTGTACTGATCTGATGGGAAGAGCAGCTAAATGGAGCTACTAAACGTCAGCTAAATGGAGCATTTACTAAATGCCAAGTAAGCAGGTTCCCTGTGTTGCACAGCCCTCAGATTTGCACCCGCTGAGCACTTGACTTCTCCCTGCTAAAAATGCCTGGAATTGGCAGGTGAAAGGGAAGACAACAATGAGGTTGCTAAGGCAATCACAGTTTTGTTTTCTCCCTCGGGGTATCATTTCATGGATTCATGGCAGTGGGGATGGGCTCCCATAGGGCAGGCTGGAAGATGAAATCAGGCTGAAACCAACCACTCCGCACAGTAAGAAGCAACCTCTCTTCCTTCCTCTCCCTACCCTAGTCCACCTACAACCTTTTAATCTTATTTCCACATTCTCAGCCCCCAGGCACCCTAGCCCACCCTTTCCTGCTTGCCACAAGGCTGCCTTTCCAGGGAAGAGAGAGCCTTTTGAATTCAAGTACAGAAAATCCTCATATTAAAAAGAAAAAAAAAGCCTTCAACTGGTTGCTAGGGTTATGTGTATCCTGCTTACGGAGCTCGCCTAGGAAAAGAGACTCGTCTCCATAGAAACTGCCACGTCACAGGAGCTCGGAACAGCAGCTCTGAGACCAGTCTCTTCCAGAACAGCCTTCCTATCAAAGCCTCTGTCACTGAGATGAGTGCCTGGGGTCTGGGGAGGGAGAGGACCCTAGAGTCACTGGAGGCTTTAAATGGATCTCTTTCTCTTTTTTTCCTTTTCCCTTCCTTCATATTGCAAACAGATGGAGGAGGCATTTCCAGTCATAAAGAGCATTTCTCCCTGTATCTCCACTTTTCTTCTTACCCATGGGAAGATTAGGCTTCTACCACACCCGTTTATCTAACTGGAACAGAGTGGCAGCTTAGAGGCAGTGCATTTGAGGAACACTCAGGGACCCTATCTTGTTTATGAGGACTCAGCGCTGTCTCAGGCCTGCACCCCAGAAAGCCCTCGAGTCAACCCAAACAAGTTCAAGCTGAGGGAGTCTGAGGTATGTGGGACCCTCTTCTGTATCTTAGAGAGGAATTCAAGGTCATCTAGGCAAAATTATCCTCCTCCTACACTAAAATATAAGTAGCTCTTGCCTTATAAATAGGGTGATCCTGTAGTTTACCACACAAATCAGGACATCTATGAGAGAAGCTCTTAATAATTATAGTGGGACTATAGCCACATACCAGGAGGGTCTGGACGTGGGCCACTCCACTTAATACTTGGAAATATGTGCTTTGCAAACAGTATACGTGAAGAAATGGCTTCCTGCACCCCATTCCCCCCCTCCTGAAGGCCCCGCTGCTCCTAAAAATGGAGAAATTTGGGAAATTGGAAGTGTTTGAAAACCAGGTGGGCTCAGAAGTGAAAAAAGAAATGACATTGTTGAAGGATTAGAAGATAGATTTTCAAGAAGAAAGACTTTTGTATATAAAGTATTTCATACAAATGTATCTGAGGATAAATCCATATCAGCATCTCCACACACCCTCATCAACATGTGTCTTCCTCAGTCTTTTCAGCCATTGTCTCTCCAGTGTCATTTAGAGCTAAGTCATTCTTCGTACGTCTGGCTCCTCGTGCTCTGTTCACCATGAGACTTTCGTCTCTTCAAAAATGTGGTGCTGACTTGATGAAGACGAACACATTGACTGTGGATCACCTTAGGCTTGTGTGTGAGGGAGGTGCCAGAGCTGCAAGATGGAGGGAGCTGGCTTCTTCATAATAGATTCTAAAAATCCCTTAAGGCAAATCCCACTACTGCTTTCCTTTTTCAGAAATTCTGTCCTGTTCATGCTTGTTAGTTTTTCTCAGCAAATTTTGGCATCAGTGAATCACTTCTAAGAATTGTTTTCTTCAAGTGTTGTTTTGAGGTAATAACATAAAGGTTAACTTACGGGAAAATTATATCTTTATGTTGTAAGTGTTTCTGTTTTCTTATGCAAGAAATTAGTTTACCTTCCCATTTTGTTTGTCTTCTTTTATGTTGTTGTTGTTGTTTAATACAAGTTCTTGGACCACAACCCGGGACGATCTGATTTAGTATACTTGGAGCTGGGACAGTGGAAAGAGCTCAGGGTACAGGAAGAAGAGCCTAAGGGCTCAAAAGACAAGCTTAGCCACTTTATTTCACATCATCAGATTACAGATCATTTTACACCCCTGTCTGCCTCACATCCTGAAATTGGGAGGCAAATATTTTTCCTCAATTGCGGTATTAATAATAATGGGTAACACAGTCTTTTATGTGTTGACCCAGGAACTGGGCCAGCAGTGCTGCTGTAGACAGAGACTGGGCTTAGAGTCCGATGGCTCAGGTTAGAGGTCTGTAGCTCCACTGCTCACCTGCCCCATGAGCTTGGAAAATTTGATGTATTTTTCTGTTTTTTTCCCCACCATCTTTAATGTGGACTAATAATACTTCTGACCCAAAAGTGTTGTGAGGATCAAAGGAAGTCGCACATCTACTTACATTTGAACAACTGAATAATATCTAAAGCTGCAAAACAGGATTAAAAAGTGAGATGTTCTAATCTTTTCTAATGGGAAATCATAATTATATTTTAAGTTACAAACATCTGACCTGTTGCTTTTGAAATCCAGCATGTCCCTGAGTTTGGGATTCATACAGACTGACAGAATTTATGCCTACGTTTCCCACATGCTTGAAGAAAGAAAAGCAGTCTCGGCAAGGTTATCTTTAAGGATCACGAAACAAAAGATGACTACCGTGTATTTAGTGTGACAGAGCCTGGGAATATCAGAGTAAGAGAACCCTCAGCTCAGTATTGTCAGTAGCAATACATATATGGGGTGCTTTGTTGTATAAATGAGATTCACTAGTGGAAACTACAGCTCAGACTGGTCTACCTTCCCTCTCCTCCCATTTATTGAATGGCTCAACACGTGAACCCCAGTGTTTGGCGATGCATACTTCTACATCCTGTCAATTGCTGGGCATGTGAGGCCCATTTCATAATCTTCTGATGGGAAAAGTACGCACTTCACCAAAGGCACATCCACACGATTAAAAATAAACCAGAAGTGTGTGAGGACCGAGTACCACAAAGCCCCGGTAGTAAAACTTCTCTGCCAGTAGGCTAATTTATGGAAATGATTCCATTGGGTAACCTTGAATTAAAAGGGAGGAGCATAGAACATGTTTGGAAGTTTTCCTTCTATTTTCTATTTTTTGAAACAGCTTCAGTAGAATAGGTATTATTTCTTCTTTAAATGTTTGGTAGAATTCCCCTGGGAAACCATCTGGCCCAGGACTCTTGTTTTTTGGGGAGGTTTTTGATTACTGCTTCAATTTCCTTGCTGGGTATTGGCATGCACTATATGTTGAATTTAAATAAATAGAAAAAATAAATAAAAATAAAAGGGAGGAGCAATGGACTCTTTTACAGATTAGCTTCAGAGGTGAGGAGTCTCCTTTTAAAAGGTGAAGTAGAATTCTCCTTTTTTTGTCTTTTTTCCCCCCTTTATTTGTTCATTTGTTTTATTTCTTATATTCCACATGTGAGTGAAGTCATATGGTCTTTGGCTTTCTCTGTCTGGCTTATTTCACTTGGCATTATACCTTCTAGGTCTGTCCATGTTGCTGCAAATGGCAAGATCTCATTCTTCTTTATGGCTTAGTAATATTCCATTATATATATACCACATCTTCTTCTTCCATTCATCTATCAGTGGACGCATAGGCTGCTTCCATATTTTGGCTCTTGTAAATAATGCTGCAATAAACATATACCTTCTTGAATTAGTGTTTTCATTTTCTTTAGATAGATACCCAGTAGTGGAATTACTGGATTGTATGATATTTCTATTTTTAGATTTTTGAGAAACCTCCATTCTATTTCCCACGGTGGCTGCACCAGTTTGCATTCCCACCAAAAGTGCCTAAGGGTTCCATTTTCTCCAAATCCTCACCAACACCTGTTATTTCTTGTGTTGTGGATACTAGCCATCCTGACAGGTGTAAGGTGATACCTTGTTGTGCTTTTGATTTGCATTTCCCTGATGATGAATGATGTTAAACATCTTTTCATGTGTTTTTTGGCCATCTGTATGTCTTCTTGGGAAAAAAAAAGTCTATTCAGTTCCTCTACCCATTTCTTAATTGGATTATTTTTGGGTTTTTTCGGTGTTGAGTTGTAAAGTTATTTATATATTTTAGATCTGAGTCCCTTATTGGGTGTATCATTTGCACATATCTGTCTCATTCAGTAGGTTGCCTTGTCTTGATGACTCAGTTTCTAGTTGTATACAGGGAGCTATTTGCCCCCAATTCTTATGTCTAACTGTTTTTCTCACTCACCAGCCTTCAAGAGGATAAACACAGGACAGCGGAGTTAGGGAGTCTCAATTCTTTTCTACCTGCTGTCTTTCCTTGTCAATCCCCCTGCTTTAAAATTGCTATCTCTAATCTACTGTGGACCGGGAAATGAAACCAACATTGTTGGAATCATGCCTAAAACAAGAGTAAGAGTGTATACTTTTTTGCAAGGAACGAATATTTTGTAATTTTATAAGTGGAAAAGAGATAGAAAAATACACCAAAATATTTTTTTAAAGATTTTTTATTTATTTATTTGAGAGAGAGAGAATGAGAGATAGAGAGCACGAGAGGGAAGAGGGTCAGAGGGAGAAGCAGACTCCCCGCCGAGCAGGGAGCCTGATGTGGGACTCGATCCCGGGACTCCAGGATCATGACCTGGGCCGAAAGCAGTTGCTTAACCAACTGAGCCACCCAGGCTCCCAATACACCAAAATATTTAAGGTGGTCAGTTCTGAGGGATAGGATTGGAGGCGAAATTCTTTTACTTTTCATTTAAAAATTGTCCCCAATTTGTCTATTATGAGATTTATGACAGAAAAAGGACACTGATAGATAAGAAGGAAGTCTAAACAATTCTTTAATCAGGCACAAAACCCTTTTTCCCATATTGAAGAACTACACTTATTTTATGTATATATTTATATATGCTACGTATGTGGAGTATATGCTATATATATATATATATTTATATATATACATACATACAATATATAATGTAATATACATGGGGAACCAAACATTGGCTGAACTTCTTACTAAGGTGTAAATGGTTGAGACATGACTTAGGAACAACTGCAAGTAAAGAAGGGAAGAAGAGAAAGAAGAGAGAACTCTGAGTACCTTAAAAGATTATGAGTAGGTTTGTATTTGTGGGGAGTAGGGGAGGGGAGCAATTTGAAGTGAAAGGAAAATCAGAAACAACTGTCAATGTTGGGAGGAAAATGGAGATCCCAAGACAAAATATACACTGCTACACATGACTGGCAGGCCCAATGGTGCTGTTCATCAGACAGGATCTTGTGTTCTGTGCGCCCGTGGAGATTAATAGCCATGTTCCCACATTGGGGCCATTTTGCAATAGGGGAAATAGAGGCCTGGGTCTGTTGGGATGCTGTCCCCCTTACCTTCCAGGACAAGGACAGGTTAGTTCATGTCCCAGCTCTTCTTGCCTCACAGCCTGCTGAGGACTGTGGCATCTCACCAGGATCTGCTTCTCTGGAATTCTTTGGCATAAGTGTCTGTTCTACCCTGATCACTGTAAACAGAAACAGTTGACTTTTAATTAATGGAAGCAGATGCATTTCTTTAATACACACAGAAGTAAAAGATTTATGTCTTTTTGCCCACACATAGGGACAGCTTAATTTAATGGAGCTGAAGGGGGAAGGGTGGGGGTCTTAGCAAGACCCAGCTGGCCCAGGATCTATTTAGCATGGATCACTTCCCACTCATGACAGAGATGCTAATTGTGAGCACCACTTCCAAACACCATAGGATGTGGTGTAATTACACTGTTCATAAAAGAATTCCAAACAGGGTTCTGTTTTGAATTTGCTGAAACATAATGAGAAATCTCTGTGGCAGATGACAACATTCTTTCAATTAATGGGATACTTGCTCAGAGTCATCCCAAAAACCATTAGGCACTGATTAGAGAGATTTATAGCCTCTGAAAGGACTAAACACAAATATTTTTCAACTGGGAAGTGCGGTAAAACTATCTCCTTTGAGGACATCTGGGAGGATATTTATTTAAATGAAATATGAGTAGACAGAGGAATTTACTAGAGCACTTTCCACCCAGATCTGAAAGTCAGATTGTCCAAGTGCAATCCTCATTCAACCATTTCTTGGATGGTTTCATTCATGCCCTTCAATCATTCATTCATAAAAATGACCCAGCAGATACTCATGGAACATTATCCTGAGTAAGGTGTAGGGCTTGGCTATGTTACACTACAATGATGAATCAGAAGGGCAGTTTTCCGTAAGAAGACTCTGCATGTTTGAAAGAAAACAGATGTGAAATATAGAAATTCTTAGTTGAAGTTCAAGCATTCCCCTGTGCTAGGTATGTGACTTTAAGCAAATCGTTTCTCTCTCAGCATCAAAGTCCTTAAAATGTAGATAAGAATGCTGGCCTTTCAAACCTCATAGAATTGCTCTAAGTAAAATGAGGTACACAAAAGTTGACCATAAATTGCTACATAAATGCAAGAGGCTATTGATATTAAGACACCATCCAGGAAGGGAGATTTAAATACCTACAGCACAAGGCAAAAAGCCAATGCTATTTTAATAGAGGTACAGATTTACTTATTAGTTCAAAAATATCTTTTGAGCCCTAATATGGCCCGGATTGTGTGCTCAAATGAAGTGCAAAGGAGTTTAGAAGAGGAAGAATTATCTGCTTGTTTTTTAAATGTTCCCCGCCAGGATTATTCCCCACATCTTACAGTAACCCTACAGTTATCAGTGTTGTTCTCATTCTTTCCAACTATTATAAAATTCTTTGTGCACAGTCTGATTTCATTTCATTACAAGGATCTGCCATTGCTCTTAAAACAGTCTTACCCCAGGTTGTGATCTCAGGGTTGTGAGATCAAGTGTGGAGTCTGGGATTCGCTCTCTCCCTCTGCCTCTCCCCCCAGCCCCCTTGTGCTCTCTCTTTCTCACTCTCTCGTTCTTTCTCTCTCTCAAGTAAATAAATCTTTTTTTAAAAATCCTACCCCAGCCGCTCCCTGCCTCTCCCCCATATTTTTCTTGCCTGAAGATAAGAAGGTGAGAGGGTGGACTAGCTTTGGACACACACTGACCCACCTGGACTCTGCCTTGTCCAAGTTGGTTGACCCCAGCAAAGTTACCAGGCATTTGTGAGCCTCTGGGATCTACCCTGTAGTATCCTTGTGTGGTGAGAGCAATTTGGGGGAAGCTTCTGGCTTGTTGAACATGCTCGGTAACTGTGGCTATTGGTACTGTAACAAAGGCCATTTTAATCCAGTCTCATTTCCTCCATGCATGGAATGACTCAGGTTTTGATAGATTTGATTCAACCAAGTCAGAGATCCTTTTTTTTTTTCCACTTATTGATTTGGGAGAAGAAATAATGAACAAAATTTTTTTCAGTAGAGGGGCACTTGGATGGCTCAGTCAGCTAAGCATCAGACTCTTGATTTCGGTTCAGGTCATAATCACAGTGTCGTGAGATGGAGCCCCATGTTGGGCTCCATGTTCAGTGCCCAGTCTGCTTGAGATTCTCTCTCTCCCTCTCTCTCTGCCCTTACCCCCACTCTTGCACGTACATGCATGCATGCGCTCTCTCTCAAATAAATCATAGCCAAAAAAAATTTTTTGCAGTAGTCTTCAAGCCAATTATTCAAAAGATACAGACATGATAAGATGATCTGTTGTAGGGAGAACACTTGGTGCTTCTTTTACAATCAAAGAGCTAGAGTCCTCTTTTCTTTCTGACCTGTTTTTAGCATCAGTTTCTCAACCATTTCCCATATGGCTTTGTTTTTATTTCTTCTACCATGCAGGGGACGTCACTTTTTTGGTGTGGGCTCTCTAGTTTCAACAATTCCATTTACAATTACAGTTGGCCTTTGAACCCCTGTAGGAGTTGGAGCACCCCCTGCCCCACCCCACACAGTTGAAAATCCACAAGTAACTTTTGACTCCCCTAAACTTAATAGCCTCCTGTGGGTTTCAGGGTTTTTTTTTTTTCTTCAAATTTTTGTTTAAATTCTAGTTAGGTAACATACAGTGCAATATTAGTTTCAGGAGT
Source organism: Eumetopias jubatus (assembly GCF_037043125.1). Taxonomy (NCBI): domain Eukaryota; kingdom Metazoa; phylum Chordata; class Mammalia; order Carnivora; family Otariidae; genus Eumetopias; species Eumetopias jubatus. The sequence continues at coordinate 53,566,327 of NW_028274811.1, read as the reverse complement.
AGAATTCAGTGATTCATCACTTACATACAACACCCAGTGCTCATCACAAGTGCCCTCCTTAATCCCCATCACCCATCTAGCCCATCCCCCCACCCACCTCCCTCCATCAACCCTCAGTTGGTTCTCTATAATTAAGAGTCTCTTATGGTTTGTTTCCCACCCACCTCCTCTTTTTTTCCCCATTCCCATATGTTCATCAGTTTTGTTTCTTAAATTCCAGATATGAGTGAAATCATATGATATTTGTCTTTCTCTGACTTATTTCACTTAACATAATATACTCTAGCTCCATCCACGTCATTGCTAATGGCAAGATTTCATTCTTTTTGATGGCTGAGTAATATTCGTGTGTGTGTGTGTGTGTGTGTGTGTGTGTACCACATCTTCTTTATCCACTCATCAGTTGATGGACATTTGGCCTCTTTCCATATTCTGGCTATTGTTGATAATGCTAATAGCCCACTGCTGATGAAAGTCTTACTGATATATAAACAGTTGCTTAACACACATTTTGTATGCTATATGTATTATATACTGTAGTCTTACAATCAAATAAACTAGAGAAAAGAGAATCAGGAAGAGAAAAATACATTTACAGTACTGTATTTATTTTTTAAAATCCACATATATGTGAACCTGTGCAGTTCACATTTATGTTGTTCAGGAGTCAACTGTATATCTTACTTTAAGCACATCATAAAATGGAAGTGGCAAATCATCCAGTTGCTTTAAAAAGAGGTATTAGCAGAGACTCTCCTTCACCTGGTGGGTGCACAATTGAAAATAAGATGATAGGTAAGGAGGTACTCTGCAGTCCATCATGACAAGCTATAAAGTACAAAGTGTTAATGCTTTTTCACAGCTTCCTCTGAAAGTCAAGAGAAGTGCTGTCCTTAGTGATCCCAGAAAAACTGGAGAGAAATAAGATTTGGGCCAGTCTTCTTCCAATCAAGATTCAGGACCAGAAGTTCCATTACTGTCCTTTGCCACTCAGAAGGGAAACTTCCAAATTGGGCAGAGAACAAGAATTTGATCTGACAAGTGTAGGAGTTTTCACACAAGTTAATAGAACTTGGAATTATGGAGATGCTTAAAAATAGCTTTAGACTAAAGATTTTCTCCATGACAGTTATTGTTTCTTTGTAATTTTGAAAATGTCCAAAAAGTGTATATCGACAAGCCCTGCCCAGTCACTTCTCCATCCAGCAATGCATGTTTTTTTTTTTTTTTTAGTAGAGGAATTTTATTTGCCTTTTTCTGAGGCCTCCTGTTCCACTTTGGGTCCTCTGAGAAGTAGATGCCAACCAGAATAAAACATGCAGAAGGGAAATGTTTGTAAAGGGTACAGGAGAGAAGGAGCAGGAGTGGGCAGGGAGAGCCTTCAGAGCCCTGTGCAGGGCTAACAGCTGTGCAAGGAGAGGGAAGAGAGGAGAACTGAATAGGAGATTTCAGTGGCAGTGAAACTCTGGTAACATCTCAGCCAGGCCAACAGGAAGCCCCAGTGCAAAGACTGCCCATTACAGGAGTCCCACTTTGGGCTGGTATGGCCAGCTTTCATCTTCTTCCCGTGCTTGGCCACTGGCTAGGAGAAACCGATGGAGAGCAAGGCCTCAGAATGAAAGCTGCATTAGATCCAAGGTGAATAGCTGGAAGCTGCCCAGGAACTATTCTGCTCGTAGGTGCTTCTCTTGAAGGACGATCTGAGTGCAGTACTTCCATGGCTGCCATTTCCACAGCTTCTGCCACACAGATCTGTTGCTCTACATGTGTTTGGTAAGCAGCATCTCCCTGGTTCACGTGGGCATCTTTTCTAGAGGAGAAACCTAGAAGAGGTTAGTTGGATGAACTAATAGCTCCATTTCTGCATTTAGTCAGTGTCCCTCCTCCACTATCCATTCTAAATTCTCTTTACTTTTCAGTGTCACTTGGGCAGGTCTTTATGGCTTACCCAATGGTAGACCCCAATCTCTTGTCGCTAAGGGATCTGAGCCCCCAGTATAACTGGGCAAAGACTACTAAAAGTGCCTATTTGGCTCCACCGCATTTCAGACATATTCTTCTCTTATCCCATTGTGTAAGAGTAGCTCTGCCTTCTCAGCAGGAAACAGTTATCCCTGCCAGAATGATGACTCCCTTTCTTACCTGCTGGTCCTTGGACACCAGAAGTCCAGAGTGCCTGGGTGGAAGCAGTCACTTAAGGGTCCCCTCTTTGGTGACTAGGACCTCAAACCCTGCAAAACCCAGACCTGTGGTGATGGGAGGCACAAAATCCCCATGTGGGTCATTGAGTGTAACGGTAAGTGGGGCTACTCTTGCTTTTACCCCCTTAGTTTCTAGCTGGTTCAGAACTATTACAGTTATATTATGACAACAAATGGGAAAGTTAACATAGCCCTGGGGCAATATGAAATAAATACTGTTGTCCGTTCCATGTAAATGCAGACTGTTTCTGATCTTCTGATTTTTTTTGACTGGAGTAGAAATAATGAAGATACCAAGTCAATAGCCACATACTGTCTACCTCTGAGACCTTATCAATCAGCTGTAGCAAAGTCACAGTGTCTGAAATAAATTGTAATAAGAGCTGCTATTTGACTGAGTTTGTGGTAGTCTACAGTCATCCCTTCACCCCCTTCTAAAAAAAAAAAAAACTTTGGATGTGATATTGTTTTTATTTACTTTAGAGGCTTCCAGTTGACCTTTCCCCACTATGCTCACTCTTACCCACAGGCCAGGAGCTCAGTACTCCAATTGCCATGTATGGGTCCATGGACCCTTAAACCTACTGTAAACTAGACTAGCCAGGTCTTCGTTCACTAGGGGATTATGAAAATATTTGGGGTCTTTGGTTGTCAGTGTCAAGTAAGACTCTGTGTCCAATACTTCTTGAAATGTCTGGGTATTCATCTTCCCACTGTGTAGTCACCCAAGTAAATTGCCATAGGTCTTTTTAAGGAAGGACTGAAGGAGTCATTATACTTGCCATCATGTTGCCGGGCCCTTTTCCTGGAGATCTGGCCACCTCTTCAGTCACTGGATTTCAAATCAGAAAACTGGCTCAGGGCTACTAACTGAACAAATGATACTGTCCTCTTATTGAGATGACTGCCTTCAGTCTCCTTCTCCTCTGTTCTTTTCTTCTTCTGATTGTATTAAGCAGCACTCTTGGCTTCTCATCTATTTGGTCACGTTCCTCCGACCATCTCCACCATTCCCTGTAGTCAAGCCAAGGGCTGCCTCTCTGACATTGCCAGTCATTATGGGAATTGCAGCCCCCTAGCTTCTAGTGATCAAGTGCTGCCGTTTGGTCTCTATTACTTCCAGGCTCCATTTCCCATTGCTATCAGTAAGCCCAGCTTGGCCCTGCCACTACTGAACTTCACAGCCTATTCCTGATGGCCCTGGTGAATGCTGTGTCTGCTGGACTGTCCAGTGCACTACAGTCCTCAGGTGGGTCTTCCGATTTCACATAAAATATTGATTCTAGTATTCTTTCCTCACTGAGTTTTAAAACTCCTTCCTTTACCATCTGCCAGGGAAAAGTAAGATTCTTGGGAGCCTCTACCCAGATGCCCCCATCCAAGCTTTCATGGTCCAAGGTTTTCCTAGCTAGGGGCCAAACCTTAGCATAACAACCCTGTCTTGGTTGAGCATTTAAATATCTCTAGAGCTCTAAGAAACTATTAGATCCTGAGTCTTCTCTTCAGCTGTGATCATTATTCCACTGCAGAGATAAGAGACCCTTTGTAAGTGTCCAGAGAGGCTGTCTGGCTCTCACACTTAGTCCTGAATTGTTTGTTAATGGCCCTCAGTTTCTAATTATCCCTCCTTGGTGTGTCAGTACAATTTAGTAATAACTGGCCTTGGAGTTACTGTTTTCCTCATGTATTTCAAATGCCTGCATCACTTCATTGGCAAAGATGTTCCTCTCCATGGGGACATTTTTCCAGGTCACCACCCATGAAATCTTCAGCAGTTGAGGTATACTTTCTTATTCCAGGAACTATGCATGCCCCACATGTCAGTTGGGCTAGCATTCTCTTTGCTAGCTATGAGGTGGGTGAGCTAGTATCCAAAACCCCATTTTGTGTACCAACTGTATAAGTTTGAGTGCTCCAAGAGTGGACACAAAGATGGAATTAGATGTGTTAGAGATCCACTGGGGTAATGTTTGTGAAGACACAGTGGAAGTTGGTAGGAATTGTCCTCAGAATGTGATGTTTAAAAGGAGAGAGTTAAGAAAGGAGGACAGGAGGGAGAACCGCAGGCTGCAGAACAGACCTGAAAAGGCCTAGGCAGATGAGGATCCCCAGAGCAAAGATTTCCCATTATGTGAGTCTTATGTCTAACAGGAATGTCATGGCTCTAGTGTCCCTGCTAGGATCAGTCTGGCTGGTATCAAACCAGAGAGAGCATGGCCTCAGTGTGAACTCTGCTGGAGATCCAAATCTGTAGCATCTGGATGACAGCTGCCAGCTACCCTCCTGGCAGCAGGTTCTCTTGAAAAGATATCTCAGCAGCCTATCTCCATGGTTGACACATATCACAGAGGTGGGAAGCCAGGTTTATGGATGTAAGGCCAATGGCTAACCTCCAGTGGACAGAAACTTGGAAAACTAAATTAGTTCCTCTCTGGTTATGTGGAAGAGTTCAAGCTATGGATGAAGCCTTCCATGGGCCATTTTTTGGGAGTACTACACTACAGTGTCTCCTGATTTCTTTGGCCCTGTCAGAATTCTAACCCCTATAGGCCAAGGTTCTGTATGTAGAATAAGATCTTCCTAGCTGCTGTCTAACCACCTGTGGCTCAGACATCTGTAGGAATGCCAGGGCCAAACCGAGTGGTCTTGGAGGCTCAAGAAGGTATTTGTCCTCTGAGTTCAATGGGAAAATTCAAGCCCAGAAAAAGGTTGGCTTATTGTGATCAAATCTGACCAAAATATCTCTTTCTAAACACCTGATCTTAGACTTCGCTTAATTTTTATGCTGAACACATGATATACTTTCTCTGATAGTCCATCTTCAAAGACTTGAGGTCTAATTTGTTTGATTAAGGAAGCAAACAATTGAAGGCTTAGAAATTGAAAGCAAGCAAATCAAGTAAATTCTCCCTAAGATGAGGCTGATGAAAGAGGCTGCCCAGGCAATTAGCTCTAAACATTGCTGTGTGGAAAGATGGGTTTTTTGGGAAGCCCATTTCGAGGGAGTTATAAATAAAATCCTCTAAAGATTAGAGCAAAAGAAAAACCACAGTCCTTAGTGAGGAGGCAGGCAAACGAGGAATGTCAAGCTCATAGCCAGGCAGTGCATTTTCAGGATATTGTGGGCTTCAGAGAGCAGGCTGGGCTCTCCTTCCAGCTCATGGGAAGACTGTGGGCAAGTTGTCTGATGCCTGTGAGCCTCCATTTCCTTATGTATAAAATTAAGGAAAATGCCTCTTGTTTAGTATGTAGTTAAAGGAATTAAGAAACACAACACAGTACAGCAGAGTAAGAATGATGTCTGACTTCTTTTGTTAATATTTAATATTTTAATATTAATATATATAATATTTCGAGATTCATCCATTTTCTTGCAGGTTTCAGGAATTGATTTCCTTTTATTGCTGAGCAGATTACACTTTGGAATGTACCATAACATGTTTATCTGTTCATTCCTCTTGGTAGATGTTGGAGTCATTTCCAGATTTTGATAATCAGGACTCAAGCAGCTATGAATATTCTTATAGAGGCATTTTTGTGGACATATGTTTTCATTTCTCTGGGTAAATACCTAGGAATGGATTTCTGGGTCATAGGGATAGATATACGTTTAACTTGGTTAGAAAGAGCCAAACATTTTTCTGAAAGGATTGTGTCAGCGGTATGCACTCTCACTAGTATTTGGTGTTAATCTTTTCCATTTTAGCCACTGTAGGAAGTGAAATAGAATCTCACTGTGGTTTTAATTTGCATTTCTCTCATGGCTAATAATATTAAGGATATTTTCATGTGTATGTAGATCATTTGCATATCTTCTTTTGTGAAGTGTCTGTCAACTCCTTGTTCAGTTTTTATACTGGGTTGTGGTTTTTTTTATTAATACTAAGGAGCTCTTTAAATATTCTGGTTATAAATCATTTGTCAGAAAATAAGTGCCTCTGACTGTGAGAAAGCTGAGCAGTTTTTGCTGTTGGAGAAGTCCAATTTACAAATTCTTTTCTTGTGGTTACTGCTATCTCCTGTCTAAAAGAAAAAAAAAATATTTGCTTATCCTAAGCTCACAAAAGTATTCTTCTTTCTTTAAGAGGCTAAAGAAGCCTTTACCTCCAGGTGTATGATTCATCTCAAGGTCTCAAGGTAAGTCTAGTGTATGGTATAAAGCAGTATTTGGGGTTCATTTTTTTGCTGTATAGTTATTCCAGGATTGCTTGTAGAAAAGGCTTTCCTTTCACTGTTGATTTGCTCTGGTGTCTTTATAGAAAACCGACTGACTCTATATCTGGAATCTTACTTCTGCGCAGTTGATCTATTTGTCTATCCTTATGTCACTACCAACTGTCTTAATTACTGCAGCTTTAAATTTATTCTTGAAAGTAGGGAATTTAAGTTCTCCAACTTTATGTTTTTCAAGGTTGTTTTCACTGTTCTAGTTCCTTTTCATTTTTATCTAAACTTTCGTATCTGCTTGACAATTTCTACCAAAAACAAAAAAAAAAAAAAGAAAAAAAACCACTGCTGGGATTTTAATCGGGATTACAATGAATCTTTTTTTTCCTTCTTATTGCGTTTTAAAAATATTTATTTATTTATTCCAGTGGAATTACCTACAGTGCTATATTAGTTTCAGGTATACAATACAGTGATTTAACTGTTACCTACGTGACACCGGGCTCATCAGGATAAGTTCACTCTTAAACCCCTTCACCTCTTTCACCCATCCTCCCACCTACCACCGGTTTGTTCTGTATGTTTAAGTCTTTTTCTTTGTTCATTTGTTTTGTTTCTTAAATTCCACATTTGAGGGAAATCATCTGGTATCTGTCTTCCTCTGACTGACTTATTTCACTTAGCCTTATACTCTCTAGATCCATCCATGTTGTTGCAAATGGCAAGATTTCATTTTTTCTATGACTAATATTCCATCATATAGATTCCATTATATATTATATATTGCATTATATATTCTATTATATATTATGTACATTCCATTATATAGATACATATTATAATACATATATACATGTATATATATTCATGTATGGATGGACACTTGGGTTGTTTCCATATCTTGACTATTGTAAATAATGCTGCAGTAGACATAGGGGTGCATATATCTTTTCAAATTAGGGTTTTCATATTCTTTGGGCACATACCCAGTAGTGGAATTACTGGATCATATGGTAATCCTATATTTAATTTTTGAGGAGCCTCCATACTGTTTTCCGCAGTGGCTGTGCCAGTTTGCATTCCTACCAACAGCGCATGAGGCTGCCTTTTTCCTCCACGTCCTCACCAATACTTGTTATTTCTTGTGTTTTTTATTTTAGCCATTCTGTTTTTTAAATACAATTAGCTAACGCATAATACATCATTACTTTCAGATGTAGTGTTCAGCAATTCATCATTTATGTATAACACCCCGTGCTCATCACATCACGTGCCCTCAATGCCCATCACCCAGTTACGCCATCTTCCCACCCCCCGCCCCTCCAGGAACCCTCAGTTTGTTTCCCATAGTTAAGAGTCTCTCATGGTTTGTCTCCCTCTCTGATTTCTCCCCATCCAGTTTTCCCTCCCTTCCCTTATGGTCTTCTGCACTGTTTCTTATGTTCCACATATGAGTGAAACCATATGATAATTGTCTTTCTCCAGTTGACTTATTTCACTTAGCATCATATCCTCCAATTCCATCCACATCAATGTAAACAGTAAGTATTCATCATTTCTGATGGCTGAGTAATATCCCATTGTGTATATATATATATATATATATATATACCGCATCTTTAGCCATTCATCTGTCAAAGGACGTCTTGTTAGCCATTCCATTCTGATAGGTGTGGGGTGGCATCTCATTGAAGTTTTGATTTGCATTTCTCTGATGATAAGTGATGTTGAGCATCTTTTCATGTGTCTGTTGGCATCTGTATGTCATCTTTGGAGAAATATCTGTTCATGTCTTCTGCCCATTTTTAATTGGATTGTTTGGTTTTTTGGTGCCGAGTTATATAAGTTCTTTATATAGCTTGGATATTAACCCCTTATGGGATATATCATTTGCAAATATCTTCTCGAATTTGGTGGATTGTCTTTTTGTTTCATTGATGGTTTCTTTCACTGTGCAGAAGCTTTTTATTTTGGGGTAGTCCCAGTAGTTTCATTTTGCTTTTGTTTCCCTTGCCTCAGGAGACATATCTAGAAAAATGTTTCTATGGCTGATGTCAAAGAGATTACTGCCTATGTTTTCTTCTAGGTGTTTGATGGTTTCAGGTTTCATATTTCGGTCTTTAATTCATTTTGAGCTTATTTTTATAGTGTAAGAAAGTGTCCGGTTTCATTCTTTAGAATGTAGCTGTCCAGTTTTTCCAGCACCATTTGTTGAAGAGACTTTTTCCCTTTCCCTTTGTATGTTCTTGCCTCCTTTGTCCTAAATTAATTGACCATATAAGTATGGGTTTATCTCTGGACTCTCTACTCTGTTCCATTGATCTGTGTGTCTGTTTTTGTGCCAGTACCATATTGTTCAGTACCATATTGTTTTGCTTGCTACAGCTTTGTAGTATAACTTGAAATCTGAGATTTTTATGGCTCCAATTTTGTTCTTTTTCAGGGTTGCTTTGGCTATTCAGGGTCTTTAGGGGTTCCATATAAATTTTAGGAGTTTGTTTTCTGTTTAAAAATGCTGTTAGTATTTTGATAGGACTTGCATTAAATTGTAGATTGCTTGGGGGGATTAAGTTGAATATCAAAAACTGGGGAAAAAAGACATCTTAACAATACCGGGTCTTAGCAACCATGAATAAAGTGTATCTCTCCATTTATTTGTCTTCTTCATTTGTTTCACAATGTTTTGTAGTTTCTAGTTTTGAATATAGGAGTGTTACACATCTTTTTTTTTTAAAGATTTTATTTATTTATTTGAGAGAGAGAGAATGAGAGATAGAGAGCATGAGAGGGAAGAGGGTCAGAGGGAGAAGCAGACTCCCCGCTGAGCAGGGAGCCCGATGTGGGACTCGATCCCGGGACTCCAGGATCATGATCTGAGCCGAAGGCAGTCGCTTAACCAACTGAGCCACCCAGGCGCCCGGAGTGTTACACATCTTTTATTTTAACTTTATTTACGTTAAATTAATTAACATATAATGTATTTATTATTAGTTTCAGGGGTAGAGTTCAGTTATTCATCTGTTGCATGTAACACCCAGTGCTCATTACATCACATGCCCTCTGTAATATCCATCACCCAGTTACCCCGTCCCCCCTCCCACCTCCCCTCCAGCAATCCTCTGTTTCCTAGAGTTAAGAGTCTCTTATAGTTTGCCTCCCTCTCTGATTTCATCTTGTTTTATTTTTCTCTCTCTTCCCCTATGATCCTCTGTTTTGTTTCTTAAATTCCATGTATGAGTGAAATCATATAATTGTCTTTCTCTGATTGATTGCCTTATTTTGCTTAGCGTAATACCCTCTAGTTCCACCCATGTCATTGCAAATGGCAAGATTTCATTCTTTTCAGTGGCTGAATAATATTCCATTGTATATATAAACCACATCTTTATCCATTCATCTATCGACAGACATCTGGGCTCTTTCCATATTTTGGCTATTGTGGACATTGTTGCTATAAACATTGGGGTGAAGGTGCCCCTTCAAATCACTATTTTTGTATCCTTTGGATAAATATCTAGTAGTGCAATTGTTGGGTTATAGGGTAGTTCTATTTTTAATCTTTTGAAGAACCTCCAAACTGTTTTCCAGAGTGGCTGCACCAGCTTGCATTCCCACCAACAGTGTAGGAGGGTTCCGCTTTCTCCACATCCTCGCCAACACCTGTCATTTCCTGACTTTTTAATTTTAGCCATTCTCACCGGTGTGAGGTAATATCACGCTGTGATTTTGATTTGTATTTCCCTGATACTGTGATGTTGAGCATTTTTTCATGTGTCTCTTAGCCATTTGTATGTCTTCTTTGAAGAAATGTCTATTCATAAAGGAAACAATCAGCAAAACTAAAAGGCAACCTGAAGAATGGGAGAAGGTATTCACAAATGACATATCATATAAAGGGCTAGTATCCAAAATCTATAAAGAACTTATCAAAGTCAACACTCAAAAAACAAAAAATAGTAGGGACTTTAACACCCCACTTACACTGATGGACAGATCATCAACAAGGAAACAGTGGCTTCAAATGACACTGGACCAGATGGATTTAATAGATATATTCAGAACATTCCATCCTAAAAAAGCAAAATACACATTCTTTTCAAGTGCACATTGAATATTCTCCAGAATATATCACATATTAGGCCACAAAACAAGTCACAACAAATTCAAAAAGATCAAAGTCATACCATGCATCTTTTTTTTTTTACCACAAAGCTGTGTAACTAGAAATCAATCACAAGAAAATCACAAGAGAGAATCTAGAAAGAGCACAAATACATGGAGATTAAATAACATGCTATTAAACAACGAATGGGTCAGTAAAGAAATCAGAGAAGAAATTGAAAACATAATGCTCCAAAATCTTTGGGATGCAGCAAAATCAGTTCTAAGAGGGAAGTTTATAGCAATACAAGCCTACCTCAAGAAGCAAGAAAAACCTCAAATAAACAACCTAACCTTAAACCTAAAGGAGTTAGAAAAAGAAGAACAAAACCCAAAACCAGCAGAGGGAAGGAAATAATGATTAGAACAGAAACAAATGATACGGAAACTAAAAAAAAAAAAAAAATCAATGAAACTAGGAGCAGGTTCTTTTAAAAGATCGATGAAATTGATAAACCTCTAGCCAGATTCAGAAAAAATAAAGTCCCGAATAAAATCAGAAATGAAAAAGGAGAAATAACAACCCACACCACAGAAATACAAAGGACTGTAAAAGAATATTATGAAAAATTATATGCCAACAAATTGGACAACCTAGAAAAAATGAATAAAGTCCTAGAAACATATAACCTACCAAAACCAAAGCAGGAATAGAAAATTTGAACAGACTTATTGCAGCAATGAAATTAAATCAGTAATCAAAAAACTCCCAATAAAAGTAATTCCAGGACCAGACACCTTCACAGATGAATTCTACCAAATATTTAAAGAAGAGTTAACACCTATTCTTCTCAAACTATTCCAAAAAATAAAAGAGAAAAGGAAAACTTCCAAAAGGCACCACAAAAAAAGAGAACTACAAGCCAATATGTGTGATGAACATAGATGCAAAAATTCTCCACAAAATACTAGCAAACTGAGTTCAACAATACATTAAAAAAATCATTCACCATGATCAAGTGGGAGTTATTCCCAGGATGCAAAGGTGGTTCAAAATTTACAAATCAATCAATGTGATACATCATATCAATAAGAGAAAGGATAAAAACCATATGCTCATTTCAACAGATGCAGAAAAAGCATATGAAAAGGTACAACATCCATTCATGATCAAAACCCTCAACAAAGTAGGTTTAGAGGGAATGTACCTCAACATAATAAAGGTCTTATATGAGAAACCCACAGCTAACATCATACTCAATGGGGAAAAACTGAGAGCTTTTCTTCTAAAGTCAGGGACATGACAAGATGTTTACTTTTATTCAACATAGTACTGGAAGTCCTGCCTCAGCAATGAGACAACAAAAAGGAATAAAAGGCATTGAAAATGGTAAGGATGAAGTACAACTTCACTGTTTGCAGATGACATGATACTGTATATAGAAAACCCAAAGACACCACCAAAAAACTACTAGAACTGATACATAAATTCAATAAATTTGTAGGATACAAAATCAATCTACAGAAATCTGTTGCATTACTATACACTAATAATGAAGCAGCAGGAAGTAAAATTAAGAAAATAATCCCATTTTTAATTGCACCCAAACAATAAAATATCTGAGAAAAACTTAACCAGAGATGAAAGACCTGTACTCTGAAAAGTATAAAACACTGATGATAGAAACTGAAGATGACACAAAGAAAGGGGAAGTCATTCTACGCTAATGGGTTGGAAGAACAAATATTATTGAAATGTCCCTACTCCCCTCCAGTTCCATGCTGGAGGGGATTATGCTAAGTGAAATAAGTCAAGCAGAGAAAGACATTTATCATATGGTTTCACTATATTATATGTGGAACATAACATAAGGAATAGAGCAGAGGACCACAGGGGAAGGGAGGGAAAACTAAATAGGAAGAAATCAGAGAGGGAGACAAACCACGAGAGACTCTGGACTCCACGAAACAAACTGAGGGTTACAGAAGGGAGGTGGGTGGGGGGTGGGGTGACTGGGTGATGGGTCTTGAGGGAACGTGCTGGGATGAGCACTGGGTAACAACATAATAAAAAAATTAAAATTAAAAAAATTAAAAAGAAAAAGAAATGTCCATACTACCCAAAGCAATCTACATATTTAATGCAATCTGCATCAAAATACCAGCAGCATTTTTCACAGTAGAAAGAACAATCCTAAAATTTGTATGGAACCCAAAAGACGCCAAGTAGCCAAAGCAATCTTGAAAAACAAAACTGGAGGTATCACAATGCCAGACTTCAAGTTATATTACAAAGCTGTAGTAATCAAAACAGCATGGTACTGGAACAAAAATAGACACATAGATCAATAAAACAGAATAGAAAACCCAGAAATGAACCCACAACTATTTGGTCAATTAATCTTTGATAAAGCAGGAAAAAGTATCCAATGGGAACAAATGGTGTTGGGAAAACTGGACAGCTACATGCCAAAGAATGAAACTGGACTGCTTTCTTATACCATATACAAAAATAAACTCAAAATGGATTAAAGATCTAAATATGAGACCTGAAACCATAGAAATCCTAGAAGAGAACACAAGCAGTAATGTCTCTGACATTAACTACCTCAACATTTTTCTAGATATGTCTCTTGAGTCAAGAAAAACAAAAGCAAAAAACTACTGGGACTACATCAAAATAAAAGGTTTCTGCACAGCAAAGGAACTGTGCTAGGAAAGGAAACTAAAAGGCAACCTATAGAATGTGAGAAGATATTTGCAAATGACATCTCTGATAAAGGGTGAGTATCCAAAATATACAAAGAACTTATAAAACTCAACACCCCAAACCCAAATAATCCAATTAAAAATAAGCAGAAGACATGAACAGACATTTCTCCAAAGAAGACCTCCAGATGGCCAACAGACACATGAAAAGATGCTCAACATCACTCATCATCAGGAAAATGCAAAATCAAAACTACAATCAATGATCACCCCACACATGTCAGAATGGCCAAAATCAACAACACAAGAAACAAAGGTGTTGGCAAGGATGTGGAGAAAAAGGAACCCTCTTGCACTGTTGGTGGGAATGCAAAACTGATGCAGCCATTGTGGAAAAGAGTATGGAGGTTCCTCAAAAAGCTTAAAATAGAACAACCTTATGATCCAGTAATGGCACTACTGGGTATTTACCCTAAGAATACAAAAACACTAATTCAAAGGGATACTTGTATCCCTATGTTTATCACAGCATTATTTACAATAGCCAAATTATTGTAGCAGCCCAAGTGTCCATCAGTAGATGGATAAAGAAGATGTGATATATTTATACAATGGAATATTATTCAGCCATAAAAATAATGCAATTTTGCCATTTGCAATGACATGGCTGGAGCTAGAGAGTAAAATGCTAAGCAAAATAAGTGAATCAGAGAAAGACAAATACCATATGATTTCACTCATATGGAATTTAAGAAACAAAAGGTATGAGCAAAGGAAAAAAAAAGAGACAAACCAAGAAATATGCTCTTACCTATAGAGAACTGATGGTCACCAGAGGGTAGGTGGGTGGGGAGATGGGCAAAATCGGTGATTGGAATTAAAGAATACACTTAACGTGATGAGCACTGAGTAATATATAGAATTGTTGGATCACTATATTGTACACCTGAAACTAATAATACTGTATATTAACTATATTGGAATTAAAACTTAATAAAAGATATTTTGAACTGAATGGAAATGAGAGCAAAACGTGTCAAAATTTGTGGGATGCAGCCATAGAAATCCTTAGAAATGTATAAAATCAAACACTTAAAGTAGACAACAGGAGAGGTATAAAATCAGTAATCTAAACTTTTACTTAAAAAGCTAGGAAAAGAAGAGCAAATTCAACCAAAATAAGTAGAATATATAAAGAGTGGAAATCAGTAAAACAAGAAGGCTGCAAACCACTGGCAAAATCAACAAAACCAAAAGTTGTTTCATTGAAAAAGACTAATGAAATTGATGAATCCAGAGCAAGAAGATAGTGAAAAAGAGAAAGTACAAATTAACAGTATCAGTAATGAAAGAGGACATCACTACAGCTCCGGTAGACATTGAAGGGATAATAAAATTTTATGAGCAAATTTTAATGGCAATAAATTTGGTAATCAAGATAAACTAGACATTTATTGAAAGATACAGCTTAGCAAAACCAGCACAAGAAAAACAAAATCTGATAGCCACATATCTATTAAAGAAATTCAATTTATAATTAAAACTTTCACACAAAGAAAACTCCAGTCTACATGGTTGCACTGGTGAGTTCTGTCCAACATTTCTGAGTAGGACATAATATCCGTCCTACACAAACTTTTAGAATAGAGAGGAAAAGGGGAGTACTTCCTAACCAATTTTATGACGTCAGCATAACCCTGATATCAAAAGCTGACAAGGACATTGAAAAGATAAATTACAAACCAATATCCTTCCTAAGCCTAGATGCAAAAATCCTTAACCATATTAGCAAATTGAATCAAATAATACATCAAGACCAAGTGGGGGATTATTTCGGAAAGGCAAGATTGGCTTAATATTCGGAAATCAATAAAAGCACATTAACAGAAACAGGAGAAAAATTATGATTAGCTCAAGAGATACAGAAAAAGCATTTAACCAAATTTCAACATCCATTCATGACAAAAGTAGAAATTCTCAACAAACCAGGCATAAAAGAAAACTTCCTCACCCTGATAAAAGCTATCTATAGCTAACGTCATACAACATAAGTAAAATACTGAATGCATTCCCCCTACCATCACAAGGCAAGGGTATCTGTTCTCACTACTTGTATTCAGCACTGTACTGGAGATCTTAGCCAGGGCAAAAGGAAAGACTAAAAAAAAAAAAGGATTGGAAAGGAGAAGTAAAACTGTCTTTTTTTCACAGAAGCTGTAGTTGTATACACAAATAATCTGATTCCAAAGGAATCTACCTAAAACTATTAAAACTCATTTAGTGAATTTAGCAAGGACAAAGGATACAAAGTATCTAAAAATCAGTTGTATTTCTATATACTAGGAATAAAATTGGCAAATGAAATATAAAAGTTTACACTTACAACAGCATTACAAAACAAAATACTGAGGAGTAAGTTTATCAGAAGATGTGTCATAGGGTAACTCTATTTTTAACTTTTTGAGGAACCTCCGTACTATTTTCCAGAGTGACTGTACCAGTTTGCATTCCCACCAGCATTGTAAGAGGGTTCCCCTTTCTTTTTTTTAAGGTTTTATTTATTTATTGGAAAGAGAGAGAGAGAGAGAGAGAGCACATGTGCACAAGCAGGGCGGAGGGGGAGAGGGAGAAGCAGACTCCCCGCTGAGCAGGGAGTCTGATGCAGGACACCCCATCCCAGGACCCTGGGATAATGAACTGAGCCAGAGGCAGACGCTTAACTGACTGAGCCACCCAGGTGCCCGAGGGTTCCCCTTTCTCCACATCCTGGCCAACATTCGTTGTTTCCTGACATGTTAATTTTAGCTATT
Organism: Eumetopias jubatus; assembly: GCF_037043125.1. Taxonomy (NCBI): domain Eukaryota; kingdom Metazoa; phylum Chordata; class Mammalia; order Carnivora; family Otariidae; genus Eumetopias; species Eumetopias jubatus. The sequence continues at coordinate 53,550,339 of NW_028274811.1, read as the reverse complement.
CTGACTGGTGTGAGGTAGTATCTCATTGTGGTTTTGATTTGTATTTCCCTGATGCCAAGTGATACTGTGACTCAAAAACTTATAATTATGGATTTGTTTAGTTCTTCATCCTGCTTTCTTGGGGCACCTGGGTGGCTCAGTCATTAAGCATCTGCCTTCAGCTCAGGTCATGATCCCAGGGTCCTGGGATCGAGCCCCGCATCGGGCTCCCTGCTCAGTGGGGAGCCTGCTTCTCCCTCTCCCACTCCCCCTGCTTGTGTTCCCTCTCACTGTTTCTCTCTGTCAAATAAATAAATAAAATCTTTTTAAAAAAATCCTGCCTTCTTAATGAACTGACTGTTCTATTATTATGAAATGTCTTTTTATTCTTGTTGTTGCTTTTTGACTTGAAGTTTATTTTGTTTGATATTCATAAAACAATATCAGCTTTCTTACAGTTAGTTTTTGCATGGCATAATTCTTCCATCCCTTTGTTTCAACTTTTTTTATGACTTTATATTTAAAATGTATCTCTCATAAACAACATACAAGCAGATCTTTCCTTTTTATTCCATCTAACAATTTTGACCTTTTAACATTTAATTGTATGGTTGGGTTTAATTTTAGCATCTTGCTACTTATTATATATTCCTTCTTTCTTGGTTCCTTTGTTTTTCTTTCATTTGCCTTCTCTCGGATTGATTGAGAATTTTTTATATTTCATTTTACCTCCCCTGTTGGCTTTTCAGCTATATGTCTGTTTTATTTTGTTGGTGGTTGCTCTAGGAAACACAATAGCCATCCTTAACCCGTTTTATCTTGATTAATGTTATATCACTTCATATGTAATGAAAGACATCGTAACAGTGCTAGTTTGGGTTCTCTGAAAAACAGACACCAGGACGGGATTATATATACAATATTGTGGGGAACATCTGTGAAGGATAAAGGGGGAGAGAGCAGGGGAGGTGGAAACATCCTTCAGGCTGTGAAAGGAGAATGGAGAGGAAGAAGTGTGGAGGTAGAATCTCAGATTGCAGCACAGTTCTAAGAAAGTCTTCGTTAAGCTGAGGAGGAGTCCCTAAACAAAGGTTGTCCACTGGATGTGTCTGACATTAGGCCAAAATGGACGGCCTTTAGTACCTCCTCATGATGCTGAGTCATTGGCTGGTAGCAGGCAGGGAAAGTAGGACCTTGTCATGAAAACCACAGTAGATAGAAAGGTGCAGTAGCTAGAAGTTGTCAGTCAACTGAAGACCCCAGTAGGCTCTCCTAAAGGCAGATGGAGCAGTTCAGCTCCATGCTGCCACAGACCGCCCCTTTTGCTGTACAGATCCTCTTCTCCCTGTATGTTCAAGAAGCAACTCCCTCATGGTCCCTGTGGGCCTCTCTCTTTCAGTAGAAACTTAGTAGAGAGAGGTTAGTGGGACAGCCTCTTTTCCTTCCAGGCTCCTAAGCAACCAGCCAGGCCACTGGACACTGTCTAGGAATCTGCATGTATGTTCTTACCTTGGGCTACTTCTCTTTCTGCTCAAAGTGAATGACTGGGTATGTCACTTGCAGCTCTGCCTACCGGGAAGATTTTCACTTTTCTCAGTTTTTCAAGTTCACCCTTGAATGTGGACATAATGCAGCACTCTGTGTTCAGCTTGCTTCCATATACTGAGTCAACTGAACTGTACACCAAATTCAGGCTTTTTCCTCCTCCCTCAGCTGATCATAGGCGATCCTCCCTACAGCCACAGGTGTGGCCTGCGAGATGGGTGCTGCTGCATCCATAGTGAGTGACATGGAAGTGTGGGCCACCTGCTTGTGCTGTTAACTTGTGCTCTCCTAGGCTTAGGCTTGAGCCTGTAACATTTCCATTTTATAAGAGACCGATTCTGGGCTTACCCAATGTTATGACTTGACAGATCCGATGGACCCCAGATCAGCAGGGATAATTCCAGGTGCAGGATCATTTGAGGCTCCCAATTACCAAGCATTCTATCTCTACCAGGTCCCAATAGCATGACAAGAGTTATTTTTCAAAAGGCATATATTTTTCTGCTGCAAATGTCATGACCTTGCTCCAGAATCCCAGAGGCCTGCATTACCATTCTCCCTCAGACGCTTGCTATAAATTTCACACTGCATCTTTTCCCACCACAGATACCGCTGACACCAGAGGACCTGTTAGACTGCATGACCTATATGGCAAGACTGCTTGTACCATGGCCTGAACTCACTGCACAGCTCTTTCCTATTCTGGCCCCCCCCCCCCCGCCACAAAGCTGATGGCCTTCTGTATCACCGCATATATGGGCCAGAGCAATATTCCTAGATGTGGAATGTGTTGTCTCTAGACCCCAAAGTCACCTACCAGGTACTGTGCTTCCTTCTTTGTGGTAGGGAATGCTAGATGCCATCATTTTTCTTTTACTTCGGTAGAGATAGCTTAGTACATCCCTGACCACTAGACCCTAAAAACTTAATCGGCCGGTTCCTGAATTGTCATAGAGGTTTTCTCCCACTATCCAGAGCCCATGGGTCTTAAGTGGACTTCACTGTACTACTTCCTTCTGCTCCATTTTTCCCAATCAGCATGATGTAATAGATCAATGTGATGTTCTACAGAATGTCTAGACAGTCCAGATCTCTTTGGAATATATTATGTCAGAGGGTGGGAAAGCAAACATAGCCCTGCAAATGAATATGCATTGTCCATTCCATATAAATATGAACTCTTTCTAATCTTCTTCTCTGATCTGAACAAAAAAGAACACATTCACAAAAGCAATTGACCTTATGCGATGTGTCTGAAGCCTTACTAACAAGGGTCCACAACTATAACACATCAAGTGCAACTGACATTCCTGTAGTTACAGAACAACAGAAGAGAAATGAGACAAATAGATAATAGATAGCAAAAAGGTATATCTAAATACAAACATACCACTTATATTAATGTGAATGCACTGAACACTCCAATCAAAAGCCACAGATTAACAGACTGGATAAAAAAAAGAAGATCCAAATATATATTGTCCACAGTTTTTCAGGATGATAGAAGTATTGTAGAACTTGATTGTGGTGATGGTTGGAAAACATGTACATCTTTCTAAAATCGATCAAACTTAAAAAGGCTGAATGTTACTAGGTATAAATTATATCTCAATAAACCTATAAAAGAAAGCATTTTAAAAAGAGAATATGTTCCAACTCATTCCATGAGCCTGGAACCTCCATCATAATGTATCTAGTCAAAGCCAGCAGGGGAGGGGGAGAAAAAGGAAGATAGCAGGTAATATAACTGATAAAAGTAAATGCAAAAATCCTAAACAAACTATTTACAAACTGAATTCAGCAATGTGTAAAGAAAGAGAAAACATCCTGACCAAGTTGGGTGTGTCCCAAGAATGGAAGACTGGCTTAACCTTAAAAAGCTGGGTAATGCAATTCATCATGTTAATAAATTATAAGAGTAAACACACATGATCATCACAGGAGATGAAGAAAGAACATTTGATAAGACATAACATTCACTAAGCTTTAACAAAAAATATAACTCTTATAACTCTTACTAAATTTGGAATAAAAAGAAACTTCCTAAACATAAGTTACAATACACAACATACTTAATGGTAGAATGCTTAAGATCAGGAAACATACAAGGAGATCTACTTCCACTACTCCTTTTCAGCACTGGACTAGAGATCCCATCCATTCAGACTGAAAAGGGAAATAGGTGTAAGTATTTGAAAAATATATATAACTGTCACTACTGTAGGGACTATGATTATTCATGAAGAAGTCCCAAGAATGTGTAGATAATTATTAGAATTAGTACAAGGTTGCTAGATTTTTTAAAAAATCAATATTCCAAAATCAATGGCATTTCTATGTGTTAGTCAAAATAAAAGATGTAATTTAAAGATGTTATTTACAATAACAACAAAAAAGGAATACCTAAAAAGAAATTTTAAAATGGATATGTACATGCTCTTTTTGAACAAAATTATAATTATAAAAGTTTACTGAAAGAGAAGACCTAAGTAAAGGAAAGATTATTCCATGCTAGTGGACAGGAAGACTCAATTTCATAAAGATGTCCATTCTCTCTTTTTTTTAAAATATCTTATTTATTTGTCAGAGAGAGGGAGTAAAGCAGGGGGAGCAGAGGGAGAGGGAGAAGCAGGTCTCCTGCTGAGCAGGGAGCCCGATGCGGGACTCGATCCTGGAACCCTAAAGTCATGACCTGAGCCGAAGGCAGACACTTAACTGACTGAGCCACTCAGGCATCCCAAGATGTCCATTCTCTTAAAAAAAATGTATCTCTAAAATCAGTGCGAATCCTGTCAGACAAATAGATGGCTGGAACAGAACAGAGAGCCTCAAAACAGACTCATGTATACATGCAAACTGGATTTGTAACAACAGACGTACATCAGCAGGGAAAGGATGAGCTACTTAATAAATGGGATTTGGACACTTCATTTTTCATAAAGAAAAATGAAACCTGATCCTTGCCTCATACCATACACAGAATTCAAATCCACATGATTCAAGACTTAAATGTGAATGGGACAACTAAAGGAATTGTGTAGGACAATGTAGGAGGAAGTCTGTGAACTCAGCATGGAGAATTACTTCTGAAATACGGAGTACAGACCACAGAGGGAAACACACCCCCCTCAGCAGAGGCTCTCAGTGGTCTCAGTGGCCCTTGACGTCAGGGCCAGCACCTCCTGCCTCCTTCCCTTCAGCAGACCTTTGAGCAGGGCGGTCATCGCTCTGAGGCGGCTCTGGACAGACAAGAGAAAGATGGCCGCTGCCTCCTTTTTTGCAGGCTCCTTTCGTAGGAGATTGTCTCCATCTTCCCACAGAAAGAAAACGTGTTTGAAACAGGGAAACACACTGGTATAATTTAGAGAGCACCTTTCAAGAGACAAGTAATTAAGCTTTGAAATGTTGCTTCCCTGGTGTAATACCCTCCAGCCGGGCAGCACATTTCCTTTGCTTCAGAGCTGATGAAAGTCAACAACAATGCGTTTGAGAGAAGGACAGGATGCTATGATGAGGAGTGATGAGGGAAACGAGCATGTGAAACAGGCAGGAGAGAAGGATGCTGATCATTTTAGCCTCCAAAAGAGATGCAGTGTATGTGACAAAATCCCCACGGTGTATCTCATCTGCACAGCCCTGATGCTGGCACACCATTGGCAGACACCCCTCTAGCGAGCCAGCTGCGAGGATCTGACTGTCCTGGCTCACACGGGCCAGTCCCAAGGGAGGGCTCTGGATCCATCTCCTCCCTGCTTCCCTGTGCCGAGGGAAGGGACTGAGTGTGCAAAAGGGACCCAAGTGTTGGAGGGAAGAAAGGGATCAACTCTGAAAAACAGAACAAGTGGTCCTTTTCCTGTCACTGATTTTTTTTTTTTTAAGATTCTATTTATTTATGTGACAGAGACACAGCGAGAGAGGGAACACGAGCAGGGGGAGTGGCAGAGGGAGAAGCAGGCTTCCCGCGGAGCACGGAGCCGGATGCGGGGCTCGATTCCAGGACCCCGGGATCATGACCTGAGCCGAAGGCAGCCGCTTAACCAACTGAGTCACCCAGGTGCCCCAAGACTAGCACATTTTTACCATAGCTCCATCTCATCATAATGAAGTCTCTGGAAGATTAGCAAAGCATTTCAGGTATTTAAAATTGCAAGGGCACTGTTAAGTCAAGGTGTGGAACAATGCCTCCAGCTGCTGAAAGGGAAGTGCAATGATAATACTCAGTAGACTGTATTTTTCACACTGCCTAAGCTGCCCCCAGTGATAAGCTAGCCACTTATGCAGGCGTTTTAAATCTGCTGAATGGTACTTCTGCTCTTCCTAATATGTTCCTTAGGCTTTTGTGCCTCTGTCCACACTGCATCCCCATCGGAAATATGCCTCTCTCTTGCCTGTTCAGGCATCTATAAGCTGACTATATATTTTACAAAATTTGTTTATAAATTTATAAAATCTCTTCCATGTGTCAGTCTCTTTAAGCATCTAAGCTATAAAATATGAAACAAATAGTCCTTGCCATGAATCTGAGAGCTTGATGGAGAAGGAAGAAAGATATACACACACACACACACACACACACACACACACACTGGTTAAGAATATGGGTTTTGGCGTAAAATGACTCAGCTTCCAATCCCATCTCTGGCATTTCCTAGTGGTGTGGCCTTGAATAAGTCACTTAATTTTTCTAAGTTCCAATATTCTCATCCCTAAAATGGAGATTTATTTATCTATCAAGTATTTATTGAGGACACACTTTGTGCCCAGCACAGGCTAGATACTAGGGATCTGGCTCTGGACCAGACAGACAAAATCCCTCCCAAGTGAAGCTGGCATTCAGATGTTAACAAACGGATATTAAAAGTGAAATAACAGATACAGAGTATGTCAGGTAATGATAAATGCTACGAAGGAAAATAGAGCAGGGTGAGACCGTAAATGCAGGATGAGATAGGTCGGGAATACTTGTCTGAAGAGGTAGTATGGGGCAGAGACCTGGGTGAGTTAGCAGCGGGCTCACATGACAGTCTGGAAGAAGAGCATTTCAGGCACGAAGAGCAAGGCCATACCTTAGTACGGCCAACTGACAGCAAGGGGCCAGCGTGGCTGAGAGCTGCAAGCAAGGGGGAAAGAGAGAGGCGCGGAGCGGAGGCTGGGGCCAGGCCACACTGCACCATGTAGATGGAGGTAAGAACAGTGTTCAATGGGCTCCGTAACAGCAGCTTCCTTTAGGGCTGTTGTTTGGGTAAAACAAAGTCCTGACTGCCAGGGGTGTGACTTAATAAGCACTCGGTGTGCCCCAGCCATTGTCCCCGTGGGAGAAGGATGATAATGGAGCTATGAGCCAAGCATTAGGGAAGCACAGCACAGGGCTCTGAGGAAAGGCACCCAAGGTAAAGCTTGTGCCCTCGAGAAGTTTACAATCCAGCAGGAGAAATAAGATGAGAATCCAAATATATACCCTCGGTAGATAAAATATGGCATGGGCCCCTATTAAAGCTCAGTCCTCTGCATTTCAGGAAAAAAAAAAAAAATCAGGCTTTTTTTTTCTTTGAAGATTACTATAACATCCATGAGTGTAGTCCGTGGACCTTTCTTACTCCCTGGGCACTTGGGCAATGTCCCTGAGGCCTAGCATAGTGCCGTACACATAGTGGGTACTTAAATAATATTTGCTGAATGGTTCTACAAGCTGATTTAATGAGAGTAACCATACATGTGGAAATATTTTCAATTTCTTGGTACTGACAATATCATATTAGTTTCTTAAACTTTCAGACACAAAATGATTTTTTAGGTATTCAGGGAGCCAATTCATTGAATGTTTAACTAGGTCACTGGGATTCTTGGAAACTGATGACAAAGAATCTCTTTAAAGCACTAGAGTAGTTATAGGGAAGTATCAGTTGCCCTCTGAATGAGGGTGGCAAGGTTCCTTGTGAAATAAATCCTAATTATGCCTCATGGTCCCTAGCACTGGTGTCCCCATCTGGTTTGCTTTGAGGCCAAGATTTATAGAACAAAAGGATAGCAGAGGCCTTCAGAGGTCACCGTGGCCAACTCTCACACACAGCATGTTTGTATTGTGAGACTTATCAATGCGAAGGTTAAAAAAACAAAAACAAAACTTGTCCTGTATGATTTCCGAGCCCTACCCTGGCTAAGGACCATTATTCTTAGTCCAGATGCAGAGTTGGGGATTAGTTTAGATGTGGCTACAGGGTACATGATATCACTAAATCATCCAGGAGAGATACTAGTCTGTTCATATTGCTATTGGTCAGGAGCAGCCACGGGGCGGGGGGGGGGGGGCGGGCGGGGTGTCTGTCTGTGTCCAGCAAGGGGAGGCAGAGTATAGGGTGTTGTGGGACTGAGGGTGAGGTATGTCTTAGGTAGTCACATAGCTGGGAGAAAAGTTCTTCTCATGCTGGGGGGGAAATCTGGAAGCTAGTGAAGGAGGAGGAGACCAACCCAGCAAAGTCAGCATCAAACTGGGTTGCTAGGAAACAATAAAATCAATAAGGTGGAATCCTGGGAATTAAGGCTAGGTGAAATAGGAGAAAGGCAGGAGAGGAGAGAAAACATTAATGATTTCAGGAAAATAAAGGAAAAATGCTTAAATCATTAAGGTGCCAAGCTCATTTTTAAAAGCAAGACCAAAAAATGAAATGGGGCATTTGGAAAGAGAAAAGAAACATGAAAAACAGAAATGGATGAAAGGTCAAGTTAAGCTAGTAGAAGGGTCTCCCGCTGTACAAAGGTGCCAACAACTGTCCTCACTCTCTGCTGAGCAGCCTGGCCCTACTCACCCCCAAACTAGAGGTCCTGATAGTACTGCCATGAAAATTCTTTTTTTAAAAAAAGATTTTATGTATTTATTTGACACAGAGAGAGAGAGTGCACGTGCAAGCAGGGGGAGCAGCAGGCAGAGGGAGAGGGAGAAGGAGTCTCCCTGCTGAGCAGAGAGCCTGACATGGGGCTCAATCCCAGGGCCCTTTCAGCTTAACCGGCGGAGCCACCCAGGTGCCCTGCCATGAAAATTCTTGTGATAAGCTTTAGAGCCTTGTGAATCTCTGAGACTGATGCTCGGGGGGGGGGGGGGGGGGGGGAATGCTATAACTAGCTGAGGGAAGCTGAACTCTAGAGCAAAAGACCAGCCTGAACCTGAAATTTTTCCTACAACACTCCCTGAACTTTCTACTCTATGAAATAGCTGCTTGTACTGCCTTAAATTCTGCTGGTTAAAGATGCATATATATCACTGTATACCTTCTTTTCAAAAGACAAAAAACTCCCAGGTTGTTATTAGAGGTATTAGTCATTCACACATTAGTATAAATTAGTCAACACACTTTTCTCTCTAACATCTAGCTGAGATCATTTGCTGTAAGGGAGGAGGTCTTAATCAAGAATGAGAGTTAGTGGGGCACCTGGGTGGCTCAGTTGGTTAAGCATCCAACTCTTGATTTTGGCTCAGGTCATGATCTCAGGGTCGTGAGATCAAGCCCCGTGTCGGTGCAGAGCCTGCTTAGAATTCTCTCTTCCCCTCTCTCTGCTCCTCCCTGCTTTCACTCTCTCTCTCTCTCTCAAAAAAAAAAAAAAAGAAAAAGTTAGTAAATGACTATATTTATTCATATTTTGTTCTACTTTATATTTCTGCTATTTTTAATTTTGAGGATTGATTTTATGGAATAAGATACACAGATTCTGCTCTCCCGTACACACATAAAATAGTGATGCTGTCTAGTTGAAAGTATAATTGGAACATGGTAAGGAAGAGATTGGAAACATTACATTAAAGTGATCCCTGATAACAGAAATTGTTTCCTGCTAGTTAAATACAAAATCCATACATGTTAGATCAGAACAGAATAAGTGATACTACATCAATAAAGGATCAGAATGGCTCCCAGGCCTATCAGTGTTGCCTTTAATCTGATTGGAGATATCACCACGTTAGAACAAAAATGTGTCTGGCAAAGGGCCAGAAAGCCTAGAAAAGGGAGAATGAAGGAAACAATCCCTGAGTCTTGATTGTGCATGCTGTGGCTAGAGGAGAGAATAGTGGGGCCTAAAGATGTTTTTGTCCGGTCCTACAGCAGTTGATGCCCTGATCTACAGGAGGCTCACCGCGTAGCTTTCTGATTGCTCTCTAACTTCCTTTGCAGATTTCCTTCCAAGGAGGAAATGCGCTGGTAGCAACGTGCTTATGCAGGGGGTTTAATAGCCAGCAATGTTGGTGGGTAACCTGACATTCTGGTTGGTACATCAAGCTCATGTAAGTTTGTTTAACATGGGTCAAACCCTAAATTTCAATTGTTTCTTGCTCTAAGACCACAGAAAGCTGTGTGCATAGGACCTGATTATTATGAACTGTGGCGCTGGACTAGAATTGCATGAACAAAGACATAGGGGAAGACCCCCTTCTTCTCCCATTTCTCATCCTCCTTTCCCTCATACTCTCTCTTCTAGACCACACAGATGTTCTTTCTGTTCCTAGACCCCTCACTTGCATTACAGTTCAGCTTTATTACGGATAAAATGGCTTCAGAGGGATATACCCTCCACCACCATTGTTCCTATGAGAAAAAAACGTTGTAAATTCCAATAGCTGATTCTCAAATGAATTTTGGAGCATGACCCAGTGATAACTTGGGGACACTTTGTTCCTGTAAATTGGTCTTTCCAGCCAGTAGAGCTGTCTGGGAAATGCACTTAGTAAATCACTCCCAGTGGTCTGAGAAGGAAAGAGAAGGTTCTAGAAGAGATGAGTCAGGCTAGGGGGTGGGTAGTGGAGGGGAAAGGAACAAAGAGCCAAGCAATATTCTGAAACTGGGATTTATACCCAGCCAGAAATAACTGTCTGATCAGGCCTAGCTAAAGATTTTCTGAAATGATGAAGCAAATATTAACAGAGAAATCTTTAAAAAGCCTCTCTGAATGAGATTACATCCTTGTCGGTGATAAACTGGGAGGGTTTATAAATAACACGTTCTGCCAGGCGATCTTGATAAGACTGTATTCTCCCCTTCAAATTTGGAAATTGAAGTTTTACCTCTCTGTAAGAACACAGCAGCTGATACAGTGTCCCACCTAACTGCTCTGACCCAGTGGTTTGATATGAACATGATGATATCACGATGACTCTAACAAAACAAAGGGACAAAGGTCAGCTTACTTCCAAGCACCTAAATGGAAATGGGAGGCCGGGGTGGGAAGAGCCCTGCATTCACCAGCCTACATCTTACTTAGCTAGTGTGTGAGTACAGTATGTGGGCTTCTCTTTGGCAGGCATGGGAGAGGTCTACAATGAACTAGAAGCAATCAAGGGAGACAAAAGCCAGTATAACAGAGTTGCCATAATGCTTCTAGCCTGGATAAGCACATGGCTCCTCTCCAAGGGGACCATAACAGCAGTTCCGTCAGAATACCACAGTTCTACACGCTCAAAATTTCAGTTATTCATTCATTCATTCATTCATTCATTCATTCAACAAGCATTTATTGGCTGTCCACTATGTTCCAGGCAGGCATTGCTGGTCCATGAGAGGCAACAGAAGGCACACCGTTGCCAGGTTGTAAGAAGAGTGTGCCTGAGGGGCTTCCGAAGTATGGAGGACCAGCATAGTAGGGGAGTGGAAGCAAAAGACGACCCCAGCCAGGTTTAGCCCTGACTGATCACTTCTGGGAAGAAGAGCAGTGCCTCTAAAAAGGGATGAAGGAGAAGGGCTGGATCTGATTCTGTTTGAGACACTCAAAACTGAACTCAAGCCACACCAGATTGACTCACGGGATAAGCATCTTGCAGTGTGCACGCTGTAGGAGACTAGACAATGCCCCAAAGTGACAGGGAGTCAGAGCTTTCTCGGGGAGAATGCACTGCCATTTTGACAGAGCCTGTCAACGCTGATTTCCTCCAAAGTGTCCCTTTCTCTTGAGAGCGCTGATGCAGCATCCCTAGTAATGTGACAGCTAAGAAGACATTGGCGGGGCAGTCATAGAACTGGACTGCTTTCAGCGTGGGGCTAGGGCAAGTGCTCCAGTTCTGGGGTCAGAGTGGGGTTTCTAGCAGAGCTCTGACACTTCTTAGGCCCTGCGGGGTCCTCCTCTGAACAAGAGGACCCACCTCTCAGAATTGCTTCCGAGCAAGGATTAAATAATTGCTGTCCTGAGCTCAGCACATCACAAGCAGTCCACATATGTGAGCCATTATGGTTACCAACAATAAAGAAGGGTTTTTTTCCATCCGGTGTCTGGGAATGAAAGAGAACTTCAGCTACCTTCATTTTGACCTCAAACTTTCTAGTGGATTAATTCTTCTTTCCAGCTTATTTCTCTTAACTCGGGCCAAAGACCCTGCTGGCAAAGCCTCCGGTGCTGGGAACTGAAACTACCCCCTCAAGCAATAAGGACAGTGCTGAGCCAGCAAGACCCTGCCCATGACTGACCCCAAGACAGTGATCGACCTGTCACTGCCCACCTGCACGTGCCCACCGACCTCTGTCCCACATTTGCCTTCCGTAAACCAGGGAGTATTTTCAGCGCTTGGAGACAGCCTTTAAGATGCTAGTCACTGTCTTCCCAGTGGTGGCCTCACTAAATTAATTCCTTTCTTGTATCACCGCCGCTTGTGTCTCTGCCTTTGGGTTTCGTCAAGTGGTGAGGGGGGACACACCTGGTGTGTTTGGGACCCTCAGAGCCAGGTGCTCTTATACCTCTGCACCCCAGCCACAGGAAGACAGGGCTGCCCCGGAGTGTCGATGGGATGCAGAGCTGCAGTTTTTAGACAAGGCAGAAACAAGCCAGGGAAAGGGATTGTGTTCCCTCTTCTGGGGGCTCTTCACCTGCCCCAGCCCTTTCTCCTGGAGCCACGCTAATTAAGCAAGAAACAGTGAACATTTAGTTGTGGGTCTTGCCTGCACATTCGCCAAAGACTCACCCCCTCCCCAGACCCACACACAGACTTTGAGACAAGCTTCAGGAATGCTGTGGGCGGGAGCTAAGGTAAGGAAGGAAGGAAAGAAAAGCAGTCAGGAGGCCTTCTTCTGAAGGAAAGGGGGTTCCTGCTAGTATGCGGGGAGAGAAGGCTGGGGGTTAGCAAGAAAACACTTCTACAGATCCAACACACCATCGCAGAACAAGGGCAGAAAGACTTCCTAAGGTCTCTGCAGGAAGGAGAAACTGAGGTTTAAGAATGAAAAGGCCAGAGCGCCTGGGTGGCTCGGTCAGCTTAGCATCTGACTTCAGCTCAGGTCATGATCTCGTGGTCCTGGGATTGAGCCCCGCATCAGGCTCTGTGCTGGGCAGAGTCTACTTGTCCCTCTACCCCCTGCCCCACTCATGCTCTCTCCCTCTCTTTCTTGGTCTCTCAAATAAATAAAATCTTAAAAAAAAAAAAAAAAAAAAGAATGGAAAGGCTTTCAGACAGACTAAGGGGTCAGCCAGTTTACTGGCCGATAGGGGCTGAGGGCCTGTATCCTGGCAAGGACACATCCAGGGTTTCCATAAAGAGCCAACAGCAGCAGGTCAGGAATTGTCCAGAATGCAGAATTAGGAACGTCAGAGATGTCATGAAAAGAAATGCAGAGGATCTGGAAAGTGTTCAGAAATGCAGGCCAAAAATGAGAAGACAGAGAGAACGGGTAGTAAATGGCAGGACTGGATTATTGTCCTGCAGGGGTCAAGGTGGGCAGAGACAATGGCAGTGAGACCATCCACTCTGATTTAGAGGAACAGTAAAAACAATCCATGCTAATTAATCTGGGGTTGTTCCTTTGAATTAATTCATTTGAAGAAGCATCTCCCCAACAGTCTGGAAATTAATGTCCAACAAAGGATTGCAGTGGAAATGTAAGAAGTAACTCAGATGGAGCACCTCAGTCCATTATCTTCTGGTCTCCACCCCATTCCAGGGAATGGGCGCTGCCCAGACCTGCCCAAGCAGAGCCCTCTGTGGTACTGCCTGGCCGTCCCAACCTGCTGAAGGGAAGGAAGATGGGGTTGGTTTGGATTCACAGGGCCTTGCCAGGCGTACCTGAGGGTTAGGACTAAGAACTTTTGCCCCTCCTCTTCTATCTTCTAGAAAAATGAAGACCCTATTAGAATCAGTCGACCCAAATGAAGCTGGCCAAAATGTCAAGAAGTTAGACGCCCACATAGGATCGTAGGGTTACAAAATGAAAATAAGTAAGTGCTGTGGATGACCCAGATTAAGGTTTTTAATCACCTCTCCCAAATTCCTAGCTTCTAGTGTAATTCAGAGGATGTCAATCAAGGTAAGCATCTTGGCATAGAGATTCCTAGAGTAGAAACCTCTGTATCAGGATCCAGTAGTCCAAGAGAAACCCAATATAACCCTCCTGTTTCCTGCTCCCTATACCCCCAACTGCCCCATATCCACCCCCTATCCTAAGTTTAGGTTATTTCTCCAGGGCTCTGTAGATTTGGGGAAAATTTAATGTAAAAAAATAATGGGTGGATTGGATTCTTAAAACCTATCCTAAACATCCGACCTTTGCTGGGACCGCATATTCATTTATCCTGGGAGAGGCAGAGCAAGGATGGGAATCGGGAATGCTCAAGGTACACCCATGACAAATAACTTGCACAGGACTTTTATGCCTCTGATTCTCTTCTTATGGTTAAAGATGGGAAAGAGTCCCAGATTAGTCAGTGAGCCCTCACCCCTTGTCAAAATTCTCTTCATATCTGTTCAGAAATACTCTCCCTCTTCTCTTTTTTTTTTTTTTTTTTTGTGCAATTTGGTATTATGGGAACTTCTCAGCCCCCTTCTCATAACAGCTGTATCAGGCTCAGGAAATGTGTGGGCATGTCATGAGAGCTTGCTTCACTTTAATTAATACTCTAGAGCACATGAGCATATGTGGACCATTTGGAGCTCCAAAGCCCCAAAGACCCAAGTAGAAGTGGTAAGTTGCATCTGAAAGGTGAGACCTGCCTAACATCATTTTCACCATTACATCAAGATTTTCAGAAATGGTAGGGAGTTGATTATACATTCAAAACTGACATGTTCCTTGGAAACATCTCTTCCATCTCCTGCACCATAAAGTAGAAGCTACAATCTGCAACCTGAAATATTGCTAAGAGCAGAATCTTTGTGACAAAGAATTCAAGAAACTGATTATTTTAAATGAATGAGAAGGTTCCAGATCTTCTTAGGGAGATGCATTATCAGAAAATATTCTGGGCCAAGAACACTCTGCAGAATCCCCCAGCAGAAGATGATCCATGTCAAAAACGCCCACAGACTAAGAGCAATAAAGTGTAAATAATTTAGAACTCCTTGATCTTATCCTGCCTACTCATCACGTACGTCTTTAATAATTAATTCAGCTCGGTCTTTAAAGAAATTCTTCCTACGTAACAAATCATTCTTTCTTTGTTGCCTGTTAACAGCAGGAAATCATTTCCTGTTTGGGACTCATCCTTCCCAAGTGAGGAGCTTTTATTTGTACAGGAGACATTTTCCTGCTGTTGGTTTCCATGGATGTGTTCTGCACATGCTCAGTGAGCAGCATCGTTCAGATTGGAATTCTCCTGAAGATATTCACCATTGTCAGGAACTGTTTTAGTGCTTTATTATATATGTTGACATAGTTCCCACAGCAATGCTGTTACCTCCTATTATTTTTCTGTTTTACAGCTGAAAAAAAGATTAAGTAATTTGATCTGAATGCTCCTCTCACACCCGTCTACCCCCGACACTGAGAGATCATTGCCTGACATATTCACCATGGGAATAGGACTGTACCATATCATATAACTCATATAGTGTTAACTAGGCTAATTTGGTGTAGAAAAAAAAATCGTCTTGTTTCAAAAGAAGCTGGTCCCTTTAAATATCTGATTACTGAATCTTGCTAAATCATCTACACACAGAAAGCCTTGGGGGATGGGGAAAGGGAGATGACAGGGTAATTAAAAATATCTGAGGAACCGTGACATCAGATGCTTCCAATATAAAAGACAGAAGGACACCGGCTGCAGGAGATTTACAGGTGTAGGAAAGGGAACTGGAGCATGTTTATATTTTGTGGAATGTAGTTTGCTCCAGAAACGGAAATTATTCCAGGAAAGTCAGAGAGAAGATGCTGCTGTAGATGGAAAGGGCAGTTGGGCAGAAATACTAAGACCCAAAGAAGAATCAGATCAGGTAAATTCAGGACACTGTGACTCTAAGTAATGTATCAATAGCAAAGTGAGATTTACATAGTATTTATGCCTTGAGGCTTTGCCTCTTAAAAAGAACGGAGAAGGTCAAAGCTGAGGGGCCACATATTAAGGAACTACATGTCTTGTTTATTGTACACTTTCATTTTCTTTTTCCCTTGAATATGCTGTTTATTTGGGGATTTTTACTGAGATATAAAACACAAAAAAGTGAAATGTGTAAAGTAAATGAATCTTATGTGTATAAATTCATGAATTTTTACATATATATGTGTGTACACACACACACACACATACACACACACACACACACACACACACCCCGATGTAATCGAAGTCCAGATCTAGATACAAAATATCTCTACCACCCCAGAGAGCTCCCAGGCATACCCACCAACCTCCACCGGAAGTAAAAACTATTCTTACTTCAAATACCATTAGTTTTGCCTGTCCTTGACAAACGTGGAAAGGATGTCAGACTATATATACTCTTGGCTCTGGCTTTTTCACTCAACACAATGTCTATAAGATTTATCCACATTATTGTATATATCATTAGTTTGTTTTTTTATATTATGGTTTCATATCCCTTGGATGAGTATACTCCTAATATATTTAGCTCTTCTCCTGTTGATGGACATATGTGGTGTTTCCAGCTTGGGGCTATTGTGAGAAAAGCTGCTTTTGATTTTTTATATCATTTTTTGTTATTATTGGATAAATGCACTCATTTTTTTTTTCCATCTGTACCTAAGAGTGTAATGTCTGGGTGATAGGATAGGTATACGTCTAGCTTTAGTTGATGCTTTTGGTGGACACTATAATAGCTCCCTCAGATTCTCCTTTAAGATGTTCCTCCCAGCTACTGCGACTCTTTGGGAGTGGCTTCAGTTACAGAGTGCTTTTCCTTCAGCTCACACCCATGGCCACTTGGGGGATCTCTGATGACCGGATGACAGAGGAGAAAAAAGCCTAAGTTCAGTTCATAGATGGGTTGGTTTGAATGTGAGTATAAGCCAAAAACAGATGACAGTTCATACTCAAGGGGGAACCTGAAGATGTGAGGAGGGATCCTCTCAATGAGCAGAGCTTTGGCTTTGAATCTGGTCATCCACTTTGTGTGTCAAAAGAAGTGGTCAGGGGTCAAAATATACACAGATCCATGGATCTACATAAGCAAATGGCTTATGCAGCTGATCAAAAGTTTGGAAGGAGACAGGGAGGTCAGAGACAAAGAAGTCTGGGGTTGAAAGATGTGGATGGACATGTGGGAACAAGCTTGCAGTGTGGAGATCTTAGTATTTCATATTAACACCCCACCCTGGAAGAACCATTAGAAATCCAGATACACATTATTAAAAATCCAGTTGACATCAGCCAGCCCCTATCACTGGCCATGCCAGTGCTGGCACAATGGACGTATGAATAGAGTAATCATGGCAGGGATGGAGACTATCTATGATACCAGCAGTATGACTCTCACAGAGGTTGATCTTGCCCATGCCGCTGTTGCATGTCCAACCTGCTAGCAACAGTGATCAAGGATATGTCCCTGATATAGCACCATCCCTCATGTAGGTCAACCAATTACTTGGTGGCAGGTTGATTACTTTAGATCTCTGCCATCCTAGAGAGAGAGTACTTCATTTTGACAATAGTAGAGATATATTTGGATATGGATTTGTCTTTCCTGCCCGCAGAATTTAAGCCAGCTCTACTATCTGAAGTTTATAGGGTGAGCCACCACTTTACAGGAAAACATCTCTGTGATTGGGCACATGACTATGGGATTCCCTAGTTATATCAAATGCCATATAACCCAGAAGGCTAGGCTATCAGGAATGATATGAGTGATGGAATAACCTGTTGAAGGAACAGCTAACATGCCAATTTGGAGGTGGTACCTTGCAGGATAGGGCGCCATCATCCAGGACACAATGTACACTCTAAATCGGTAACCTTTATATGGTGCTGTGTCCCCAGTAGACTGAATACTTTGGTCCAAGAACCAAGCAATAGAAGGAGGAAAGGCTTCACAATAACACGACTTCCAGTGCCTGAGAGATTTTGTGCATCCCATCCCTGGACATCTGGGCTCTGTGGGTTTAGAGGTTCTGGTTCCCAGAAGGGTAACCCTTCCACTAGGGGACATAGCAAGAGCACCACTGAAATATCCCTGCTGCCTGGGCATTTTATGCTCTTTCTGCCAAGAGATTTAGTGGCAAGAAAAGGAACCACTATTCTGGCATAAATAATTGACCCAGATCATCAGGAGGAGGGGAGGGAGGAATATAATTGACATCCAGGTGACCCATTTGGGTACCTCCTGATACTCCCGTGCCAAATTTTGATGGTTAAAGGACCCTGGCCTAAGAAGAGCACTGTAAGCAGGGACTCAGCTCTCAGGAATGAGGGTCTGGTTCATACCATCAGGTAAGTGTCTGAGACCAAAAGGGTTGGTAACTAAGGGTGCAGGAAAGCCAGCCTGGGTCACAGAAGATGGGGAAAGTGAGTAACAGTCCCAGCTGAGATAGTAGAGACTACAGTTTATCCACGAAGAGTCATCAGAATGTTTAGAGGAGCTACTCTTGAAACTTCATGAGGAAGCAAATCTGAGTAGTACAAGGGATGGAATGTGGTGGAACTCTAATGTGCCACTCCAGTCCCCTGTCGGGACTGAGGGGCCATTCCCCTCGCTTCTGGGAGTGTGACTGCAGGACAGCCCAGGGACTGCCTGAGCTGGGGAGAGGTGCCTCACCCAAGTTCACAAGTCCTTCCCAGGCCGGCCCGCATCCTATGACTGATGAGTCAAGCCCTCTTGCCCCAGCCTAGAACAACTCTGAATGGCCATCCCAGCTTTATAACTCCTCATGACATCTTTCCCGAGACTGCCCTGGAGCCCAGCTTTGCCCTCTGCCCAAACTTCCTATTCCTGCACTTTTCCTTTCCTTTCCCAGGTGCTGGTCCCAACAGTACTCCCTAATAAACTCCCAACATGCTAATCTTCATCACAGAGTTTGAATCTCCAGAGTTTTCCGTAGCAGCTGACCCAATTTACATTCCCATCCAAAATATATGCAAATTCTAATTGTTCCATATCCTCATCAAGCTCAGTATTGTCAATCCTTTAAATTTTAGCCATCCTAATGAGTGTATGCAGTGGTATCTCATTGTGGTTTCAATTTATCTTTTTCTGATGATGAACAATGTTGAACACCTTTTTAAACTGTCATCGGATGTTTAGTTATCTTCTTTTGCCCATTTTTACTGAGTTCTTGTCCTTATTGACTTACAGGAATGCGGTACAAATTTGGGTGTGAGCCCTTTGTCACATAAATGTATTGCAAAAGAATTTTCCCACTCTGTGGTCCGTCTTTTCACTTTCTTAATCACAGTGTGCTGGTTTTATAAAAATAAAACAAAACCCTTTTTTACTCGGAAATAATTATAGATACATAGATTCACAGGATATTGCAAAGACAGCACAGAGCAGTCACTCAGTTCCCCCAGTGGTTACACCTTACATAGTTGTAGTATAGTAAAACGAGCAATTTGACATTGGCACAATGTGTGTATAGTTCTATGGCATCTCATCACAGGCTTTGGGCTGTGTAACGGCCACTGCAATCAAGACACAGAGCTACTCATAACTCCAAAGATCTCCTTCATTCTACCCCCTTGTACTCACACCCATCTCCCCACCATCTCTAACCTCTGGCAATCACTAATCTAGTCCCCCTCTGTCAGTTAGTCATTTCAGGAACATTATACAAATGAAATGATGCAGTAAACAACGTATATGACCTTTTAGGACTGCCCTTTTTTTTTTCATTCAGCATAATACACTTGAAGTCTACCCAAGCCCTTTTTTGTATTTAGAAAATTATGTTACTTTGCTACTTTGCATTATTTGAGCAATCTATTTATGTTTGATAAGGGACCCACTTTCTGTTATTATAAAGAGATTCTCATCTTACCTATAAAACCATGGAGTGATCATTCCCTGGGTTTTAAATGTCCAGGCCAAATGGAGAGGTCCCCATTTACTGCCCACATCTGGTGGACCAGGGGGAGAGCACCAGAGACTGCTGTCCTACAAGTTGTGATTATGGCCTCCATTATTGGCTACAGTCCACAAGGCCCCCTGACTTCATGTCAGGTGTATAGAATAAGCACATATAATGGAACCACTTGAAACTTCTTTTTATTGCTCAGAGATAGAAAACAAATGACTCATTTTGCTTTTAAGAATGATGAAAAGTTTTTCAAAATGGGGCATATTAATAACCTTATTTGCTCATATTACTGTCAGAAGAAATTAGATATCCTCTCTAAATGAGAATGTTGGTGACACTCATTTTACTGCACGAGACAATATTTCCCTGAGTCTCATGTCCCTTTCTGCCCTCCATGCCTCTGCATCTTTGTCCTTCAGGCTACCATATTCTCTCACCTTCTATATGGTATCTGTTGTGAGCACCAAATCTTGAGCTTGCTTCTGCGGTCGTGCATGCTAATCAACAGCCTGCAAATCATCTCTGCCCTTCACTTTGAAAGGGACACACTTGGTGTTTTATTTCAATTGATTCTCTTTGCATTTCAACAGTATATTCAATATCACAGAAGGTCATCAAAACAATACAGGAAGGAGCTGCTGCCTTTCCTCCCTCAGAGCCATGAAGGTGGGGGGGTGGGGAGAACCGAGGGCTTTTCTAGGGTGGATGGTAAGTGTGCAAAGAACAGAATATTTCTAGGTTAGTTTGGGACTCAACTGGAGATTGCATACTGAGCAGTCATGGAGAGGAATGCCTCAGGAAATTCAAGCAAGAAGTGCCTGGGGGCCAAGCTTCACAAACAGGGGAGCTGGAGGGCAGTTCTGGACCCAAGACAGCTTGGGGCTCCCTGCAGGAGGGCCTCAGGGATCTTCACTTTGCAGCTAAGTCATGCTGTAAAGAGACTGTGCCTCTCCTCTGTTTCTCCCAGTTTTTCTCGACTTATACAATCTTCTAAGTTTCTGTATCTGCTCATTCAAATTGTAGAGGGATTTGATTGGCTGAGCTAATCACTTTTTTCAAGCCAGCCTCTGAGTCAGCTGCTCTTAGGTCACCCTGGTTCTAGTCCAATCAGATGTCATTGGGAGAGGCTGGGTCACATCTGTGGGACCTCAGGTGGCTAAGTCTGCCCCCTCGCCAAAGGCTGCCATGCGTTTTCTCCTAAATGGTGCTACAAGTGTGACAGTCATCATGGGTAACATGTCTAATATAAAAGAAACAAAAAGAGAGGTGGATAAGCAGTTGGTTTTCTCTTCTTCAAAGATTGGTTCCAAAGTAGAGTTCCCAGGGGAAAGACAGTGGCTGTTAACTGGGACGGCTGTGAACTGATCTGTTCTTAACTCACAGATAGATATTGCCTTTCAATTTATTACTGTAAGATGGCAACCAGATTTTCAAACTACATTGTGAATTTTCAATCTACATTTCCCATGTGGGTTAATCAGCTATTCTGTAATGATGCTGCATGGCAACTCTGACAACCTGAATGACTGAAACAACAATACTCATTTCTCTCTCATGGATCTGAGTTGCAGTTATGTTGACCTCACCTGAATTCAACTGGAGTCAGTCAACTAGGCATGGCCCTAGGCTGCAGGTCAGAGTCCAGCTTGCTCCCTGTGTCTCCCATTCTGGGACCCAGGCTAAAGGAGCTATGGGGACATGTTCCTCTCATGGTGGACAGAGGGCCTACCAGAGACCAAGCCACACTCCACAAGCACAACCAAAGCCTCTGTTCATATTGTATCTGCCAGTATTGTAATGGCCACACCCAACACGAGAAGGGAAGTACACTTGTGCCATGGGTTGGAGAAAGCTGTAGGGGAGAGTGGGCTAAACGATAACAATCAATTAGACCTACTGCCCTGCATTACAGAATTGCCAAACAAGACAGTTGATGGCACACTGGCTGACCCTGCAACCTCCTCGAAAGAAGAAACCACATCTCAAGTTCTTTTGTGCCTAATGTCAAAGTACCTAACGCTACGTATCACTCTCAGAAGATGCTCAGTAAAACTCCCTTTAATTGATCAAATTATCAGAGTTCTGGACCAGGATCAGCATCAATCAACATGTGACTATGGTCAAGTCCATTGATGTGTTCACTCCTTGAAGGGCTGGGTATGAAAATCAAAGGGCAAAATGTAGTTAAGAACCTGGGTTCTACTCCGAACTCACAACTTCCTAGCTGTATGACCTTTGGCAAGTTGCTTAGCCTCTCTGTTTCAATTTCCTCATCTACAAAGTGAGGGTAGTAATAGTGACTGTGTGATGGGGTTGTTCTGAGGATTATGAGGTATATTCATGGGAAAGGCCATCAAGGAGGGCCTGACCCGTGATAAGTATTTATTTAACTGTTGCAAACAAGCTTTAAAAAAACAAAACAAAACAAAAAAAACAATGTCTGCCTTTTAAGAGAAGCAGGATGATAAAGTGGAAAGAGCTGGGATTTGGAGTCAAAAAACTTGTGTTGAGTCCCAGCTCCTCTATTCATACCATCTATGACCTTGACCAAGTCCCTATTTTCTCACTTATGAAATAAATGGTTCCCTTCCCTGCTGGTGTGAGGATCAGGTGACATGTGTGAAGGCACCTTTGCAAAGTGAAAACCATCAGAAAAATGTGAGCTGCTTTTATCAAATTATTCCATTTTTGCCTTGCTTCTCTGATGACAACTAATGGATGGTGAAGGAATTCTCTGCTGGACATTTCTATTTCATCTTTAGAGATGTGCCAATAACATACGCATTTCTCTGAAGCTCTTGGTTCTGCAAATCATTACCCTTTCGAATGTAGCAGACACCCAGCAAACTGGTCCTCACAGATGACCACAGAGGAAAGTGTGTGCCTCTTTTCTGAGTGACTACTTGGGCTTTTCATAATTCCATACATTGACAATGAATGTCTTGAGATTGTTGTCTAATATTTACCTTGTGCTACTGTTTGGCCAGTACCTGTTGTCTCCACTTTCTCCGTTCCCAGCCCCTAGTGAACCCCCTGCACTTTCAATATTCCACTGCAGCTACTCTTGTCAAGGTCACTTACGAGTTCAGCATTGCCAAATCCAATGGTCACGGCTCAGCAAATCTTACTGAACCTATCAGCAGTTTTCTTTTAGTAGGTGATTACTGCCTCCCTCTTGAAAGCCTTTCTTCATCTGACCTCTGGAACACCAGCCTCTTGGTTCTCCTCCTCTCCACCCAGCTGCTCCTTCTGGACTCCTTTGTCATCCTCTCAATGTTACAGGCTCACTCCCCAGATCTCTTCTCGTCTCTATGTACACTCACTCTCTGGGTGATCTCATTCAGCCCAGTGGCCTCAGATACCATCTCGAGGTTGACAACTCCAAAATTTTTTTTCAAGATTTTATTTATTTATTTGACACACAGAGAGAGATAGCAAGAGAGAGAGAGGGAGAGAGCACAAGCAGGGGGAGCGGCAGGCAGAGGGAGAAGCAGGCTTCCTGCACGAGCAGGGCGCCCGATGTGGGGCTCGATCCCAGGACCCTGGGATCATGACCTGAGCTGAAGGCAGCGGTTTAACCAACTGAGCCACCCAGGCACCCCAACAACTCCAAAATTTAATTCTGTGGCCCAGACATCACCCCTAAACTCCAGAGTTATAAATCCACCTGCCCGCTTAGCACCTCCACTTGAATGTCTTGTGACATCGCAGAAGTGACATATCCAAAGCTAAGCTCCTGTTGTTCTAACTTTAATCTGCCACTTCTCAGTAAATGGCAACTCTGTTCTTGTGCTCAACACAAAAATGTAGGAACCATCCTTGCTCCTCTCTTATACTCTATATGCAATTTATCAGTAAGCCTGTAGGCTCCATTTTCAAATTACATCCAGAATCCAACCTTTGTTTGTTTGTTTGTTTAACACCTCTACCGCTTGCATCTTTGTCTGAGCCAGCATCATCTCTTGCCTGAATTGCTGACATGTGCAACCCTCCTCTCCTCTCCCAAGAAGATAGATCCTTTTAGAAGATTATTCATACTTTAGCACTCCCTTGATGAATATGCTTCAATGGCTTCCTATCTCTTTCAGAATAAAACCCCAAATCCTTACTCTAACCTACAGGAGCCTGTAAGTTCCAGCCCCCATTTATCTCTCTGACCACCTCTTCTAACATTCTCTCTCTTGCTGTTGGTTTATTCTGTTCCAGCCAGGCTAGCCTCTTGCTCTTCCTTGGACACACCAGCCTACTCTCACTACAGGGCCTTTGCACTTCCCAGCAAGCCCTGTCTCACTTTCAAAATACTGTAGGTATAAACTCATCAGATAAAAGGAGATGTTACCAGTGTGTGTCTTCAGTGCATCTTTAAAAGCTATCATTTTCTCCTTTATGCTTTTTAGAACTTTTCTAAATATTTTCAATGAATGCTATGTATCTATTTTATAATCAGAAAATAAATACGATTTAAATTGAAGTCAAGATCACAAAGGACACTGCTGTTGCTTAAATACATTGTAAAAAAGCTGCCTTGTCCCCTGTGCAGGCTCCTCATGCAGCCCAGAGAGTGGATCCACAGACAGGCCTACATAAAGCCCATGGGTCTCCTGTAGATCTGCCCCCCCCCCCGTAGTCTTTGCTTCTTCTGCATTTCCCCCAGTTAATGAGTTTCACACCAGGATGGTGATAACTGATCTCTGGGTGAAGATTCTGACTCACCAGATTAAACTGCAATGAAATGCTTTTTAATAAGTAATCGAGGATGATAAGTAAATTGTTATTTTCCCCTTGTGAGTGGCATTACCTGTCATCCTAAAAATTAATCTTATTTAAGAGATGCTTGAAATATGGAGCAATATCATGGTTCTTCAGATCAAGCAGTTAATGAGTAATTTATGTGAATTATAAATCTTGATTCTTTCAACACTATTTTGCTTTAGATCTATTAGTCACTCTCATCTTTTCTCAGTTGCTACTGAGATGTACATTCTGATTTTACAGAGTACTCTGAGTAAAGAGGAGAAAATGCTACCGGCCTACTGAAACTTAATATAAACAACAAAACATTCCTTAGGTATATTAAATGATAAAGGTCAGGGTAGCATGGCTGAGGAATCTCCCTAAGGTTTGGTAGGTGAGTGTCAAGAGCATAGAAAAAAGATGCCTCCTGCTTGGTTTGGAGGAAAAATGACTCGATGTACCAGGCGTCACAGCACTGCTAGCAGTGCTAGTTTCAACTTCACTTTTAAACTTCAGATATTCCCTGGAAGGTAAATGGACAAAGAACTGTGATGTGAGGTGAGAGATGGAGCGGGAAGATTTATCATGGATTTTTTTATTATGTGTTTCAAATATTTTGTGTATGTCTTTGAGGCCCTTCAGAAATATTAAATTGAAATCTGCCTTTAAATATCGATCATCTTTCTCCTACTCCGCAGTTTGTTCTGTTCCTTGGAGAGGTCTGTGGAGTGAAAGAGACTTCCCAGTCTTTGTTCAGCTCCAGGCTCTGTCCTGTGTTTGTACTTCTGGCTGCCAGTATGTTGCCCCATCCAAGGCCTGAGAGCCTATGACATAAAGCAGGCAAAGCTTTTGCTGGAGTTAACATAACTCAGCTGTCTTAGGTTTAGAAATGGGTTAGATGCATATCATGGGACTAGTGCTATGGTTTAAAGAACTCCATGAGATCTCACCAAAGTTGACTGATTCTGCTTAAGATAAACACCAAATTTGAATGGCTTGTCTCCCTTTCTACATAGAGTTTGACCTCTCACCCCTTTTCTCTTCAAAAGTGGTCTGTGTTGGGGCGCCTGGGTGGCTCAGATGTTTGGGCGTCTGCCTTCGGCTCGGGTCGTGGTCCCGGGTCCTGGGATCGAGTCCCGCATCGGGCTCCCTGCTCTTTGGGAGCCTGCTTCTCCCTCTGCTTCTCTCTCTCTCTCTGTCTCTCATGAATGAATAAATAAATCTTTAAAAAAAAAGTGGTCTGTGTTTCCACCTCCCCTACCATGATGCCTACCAACTGTACTGTAACAGTCTATCACCAGCCCAGAGACTATGTCTGTCTTGTGCGTTCTTATAATTCAGAGCCCAGTACAGTTTGGCATACGAAAATGCCCAGTAAATATTTGGGGTCTTGGAGGGATGGTTTTTTTTTTAATATTTTACTTATTTGAGAGAGAGAGAGAGCGAGCATGAGCAGGGGGGAGAGGCAGAGGGAGAAGGAGAAGCAGGCTCCCCGCTGAGCAGGGAGCCCGATGCAGGACTCGAACCCAGGACCCTGAGATCATGACCTGAGCTGAAGGCAGATGCTTAACCAACTGAGCCACTCAGGCGCCCCTGCTATATTTATAAGATACTCTCAGTCAATCTGGGCTACTCTTACTGAAATACCGTAAAACTAAAGTCACACTCCATGTCCTTCCTCATGACACCTATCTAATAAAGTTTTTGCTGCTGCAGATGAAGCAAGGTGCACTGGCTGATATTCTGGGTGCCTTGTGTATGTCATCACACTGAGGACTGGGTCTCTCTGGATTATTTAGAAGAATCATTACCCCAGAACTGCCTACTTATTCTCAGCTTGAAAAATAAATATTTGCCCAATAATATGGCAGGTTTATGAGCTGCATTTAATACTGTAATGAAAAAGTCTCTTACTGTGTGTATGTGTGAGAGAGAGAGAAGAGTTAAGGTTGCCATGGGAGCCCTTGGCACTTCTGAACCTTTACGATTATGAACAATAATTAGATGTAATGCTTTATGGTGGTAAAGCACCTCGTGGGCGCCTGATAATTGTTAAGTGTTTGGCAATTAACTCACCCTCCCTGAGATTCAGGTTGGTATAATTAACCCCACGAGGAGAAGCAGCCTTAAAGAAGGGGAGTCACGTGGGGAGAACCACCCTGTTTGGCAGCAGCATAGACAAAGGGAGGCCTCACCAGTCCCTGCCCTGCATCACCTCCATCACAAATCTCCACCAGAGACCCCCTTTTGGGCCTGAGGCACTTTGCTCAGGTGGCTGGGTTGGGTTCATGGGCGGACTTGCCTGCACCGTGGAGAGGTGGGTGGGAGCAAGGCCCAGGTGTCGGGCCCTCAGTGTTCCATTTCACTGGGCGTGGACATGCAGCCTTGCACAGCTGTAACAAGAGGAATGCAGAATGCCACCTGGGGAAAGGGCGGTTAGAGACATGCTGCGTAGCTGGAATCAGCTGAAACTTCATGAATTCAATACTTCTGTCTTCTTCCCCAAGCAACTGCGATTCAGCGTTGATCCTTCATCTGCCAACTTTTGTGTTTATTGTCCCATGACACATGCTCTTAAGCATCTATAGATAGCTGGGGAGAGGGTGGGTTTTTTTTTTTTTATTAACATATATTGCATTATTTGTTTCAGAGGTACAGATCTGTGATTCAACAGTCTTGCACAATTCACAGCGCTCACCATAGCACATACCGTCCCCAAAGTCCATCACCCAGCCACCCCATCCCTCCCACCCCCCACCACTCCAGCAACCCTCAGTTTGTTTCCTGAGAGTAAAAGTCTCTCATGGTTTGTCTCCCTCTCTGGTTTCGTCGTGTTTCATTTTTCCCTCCCTTCCCCTATGATCCTCTGTCTTGTTTCTCAAATTCCTCATATCACTGACATCATACAATACTTATCTTTCTCTGATTGACTTATTTCACTTAGCATAATAAGGGGGTGGATATTTTTAATGCAAAGTGTCATTGACATTTT
Source organism: Eumetopias jubatus (assembly GCF_037043125.1). NCBI lineage: Eukaryota > Metazoa > Chordata > Mammalia > Carnivora > Otariidae > Eumetopias > Eumetopias jubatus. The sequence goes on along the minus strand of NW_028274811.1, from coordinate 53,522,883 downwards.
ATACGCACACGTATATATGTACATACATATATGCATTATGCAGCAGTCTCATATATATATATTATAGAGACAGACATGTATCGGCCATATATTATAGAGACCTCTGTCATTCTATATGTATTATATAAATATAGAGAATTAG